>NC_142140.1:39815000-40117000 GCF_024610735.1 Ursus americanus | reverse complement strand
CAGCCCAGCCCCCATAAAGAAACTACTTCCTTCTGACACACAGGCCCAGGAAGCCAGATTTGTCAGGCTGCGGGATTTCATCAAGAAAGCGGGGCACAAAATTCGCGGAAGCATTCGGAGAATTGGCGGAAGGATTTGGAGAATTGGCAAGGGAATCAGGGATATTTTAAAGAATCTTCCACCCAGGCCACAGGTCTAAGGGTCTGCTTTGCCCTGACTTAGGCTTCTGGACCCTAAAAATAAATTTTTGTGAAAGCAACTTCCTCTAAGCTTCAATTTTACTTGTCTTGCTCACCACGATCGAGTCATCATTTCTGGAAGGACTTGCGCGCGCGTGTGTGTGTATGTGTGTGTGTGCATGTGTGCGCGCGCGTATGCGAGTGTATATGTGCACACGCACCCATGCAAAGCACAAAGGTGGGGGCAGCTATTCCACCCAGAATGGCATGGGGCGAGGCTGTAGGGCTAGGACGGCCAGGACAGTGTCTCCATTCTCAGGATTCTTCCCCATGCCCTTCAAATGCCTCCCACCATCCTCGCTGAACACCCAGTAGTGATAAAATCAACGCTGTGTGTAGTTAGTGGAGAGGTTGCAGAGCTGTTCCTGCTTCTATGGAGATGGCAGCTGAGGGAGGGGCCAGGCATTTTGGGAAACACAGGGAGGCAGTTAAGTCTCCCGGCCGGCTAGGTTCTAAGGTCAGCCTGCTGGTGCAGTTCCCATAAAGTTCCAATTCCCCTTGAAAATCTTTTTTTTTTTTAAAGATTTTATTTATTTATTTAACAGAGATAGAGACAGCCAGCGAGAGAGGGAACACAAGCAGGGGGAGTGGGAGAGGAAGAAGCAGGCTCACAGCGGAGGAGCCTGATGTGGGGCTCGATCCCAGAACACCGGAATCACGCCCTGAGCCGAAGGCAGACGCTTAACCACTGTGCCACCCAGGTGCCCCTCCCCTTGAAAATCTTAACTCTGGAAAAGCCCACCGCTCCTGGCATCTCCTCTGGCATTGGAAAACATCACTGTTTCTTTAGCTGGGTAGCAGATTTAAGTTGGGGGCTTGTGTTTAGGGATCAAATGGTATCAACATTTGGTACCATTAAAAGCAAGAGTCTCGCTTGGCAGGCTGAAGAGCTCTGGCTAGGGGAGACATGGGTGTTTCAGACACTGTCAATGTCTTGCTCACTTGCCATTCAGTAGCGACTAGAAGCACCAGTGGCTCTTTGCTGGGGGTGTTGGCACTCCAAGGAGCAACCTCAACCAAAGATTGGTGGAAGTTGGTGGGAAAATATTTTCTCTTCCTTGCTCCTTGAGTGCGTCCACTCCAAGATATTGCCCAGGTCCCCAGCTGGTTGTGCCCCTGTTGCCCACAGCAATGACCTGTTATTAACACACCCTGTTCTGGCTTCTGTTCCTGCTCCATCTCACTTCCTTATGCTCCCGATCCTGCCTTCTGTATTCGCCTACCAAATAAACTCCTTCCCCTTGCGTCCTTGTCTTAGATCTGCTTCTGGGGCCAACCTAAAATAAGACATAGACATCCTGCTCTGAGAGCAACAGGAGGCAGGATATCACATAGCATTTCCTTTGTTATCTGTCATGCTTGCTTCTTCCTGGCGAGCAGGTCACGCTAAGGTTTTCTGCTTCCTGTGGCTCCCACCTTCTGAAGCGGGCCCATGTTGAGTGGGCTCCACTTGACCCTTCCTTCTGTGATGGCCACCGTTCATCAATTACTGAATTCCCATGCCCAGTTGTGGGCCATTGTTGTGATCACCCTGGAAATCAGAGCTAATTGTCTTAGTAAATGGACGTGGCCTTCTCTGATTACAAGGATCTGAAAAGGCTCTTGCTATAGGAAATAGGTTTTCTCTTCCATCAAAGGTGTTCATCTTTGTGTGATTTTGTTTTTAAATTTTTCTCAATATTTTATTTAAAAAGTAGTTAAACACGGGCACCTGGCTGGCTCAGTCAGCAGAACATGTGACTCTTGATCTCAGGGTCGTGAGTTTAAGCACCACATTGGGTGTAGAGCTCCCTAAAAAAAATAATAAAATTAAATAAAAAATTAAAAAGTAGTTAACCATACAGGACCATTAGAAGAATTGTATGGTGAACATGTACCCACCTATTAGACTCTACAATCAATATTTTACTTGGATTATTTTTGTAGTTGCTTTAGAGTCAATCCTCTAGCTGCTCCTTGGATGGTCTTTGCTCCTTGTGGCTGGTTTGGGGCAATAGCATGGATTCAGGAGGCATGCTTTTAGCCTGGTCCTTTTAGGGGAAATGCTCCCCCCCCAGAGGTTTGTGACAAGAGGAACCACCCCAAACAGACAAGATCAGAGCAGCTGGTGACATTGACCTGTATCAGTCACCGAGGCTGTAGGCTGTTGCCTCCAGAACACATAACAGGCACCTGAGAAATGACAGTCCCTGTCTTCCCCTTAGGGGAGAAGTTTGGCTGATGGGTAGCCTGTATTTTCTGGTGATTCCAAGGATGACTTTGGTGACTCAAGGCTGGAATGTCTTTAAACACGAGGCAGAGGAAGCATTTTTTTTTCAAAGATTTTATTTATTTATTTATTTGACAGAGAGAGAGACAGCCAGCGAGAGAGGGAACACAAGAAGGGGGAGTGGGAGATGAAGAAGCAGGCTCCCAGGGGAGGAGCCCAATGTGGGGCTCGATCTCAGGACTTTGGGATCATGCCCTGAGCCAAAGGCAGACACTTAACGACCGAGCCACCCAGGCGCCCCCAGAGGAAGCATATTGCCCAGCTGTGGTCTCGTGGTGAAAATCACTGATAGGAACTCAGAGTTTGGGGCCACATTCACTGGAGGAGCCCTGGAACGCACAGCAGGGCAGGTGCATTAACTGGTTACAAGGGTAACCAGCCAGGTGCCGCCCGTGAGCAGAGATGAGTGGAGTTTGGCCTCGTAAGTATCCACTCACCTAGTGCAGAAGGTCACTGTGTTGCTCCAAAGATGAACAATGTTTTCTATTTGTGATCTCAGTGCCAGTTTTTTGGAGTTTTTATTTGTTCGTTTTTGTTTTTAAAGCTTTTGATTGGTATGAGAGCCTCTGTTTGAACAGGTCAATGAATCAGTGGGGTGGGTACTGAAATGTTTCCATGGGTCTGTATTTATCCTTCTGCTGCTTTTAGACTTACTGTTTGTCACCAGACTGCCCCACAACAGGAGCTTCAGCCTCAGAGCACATGGGCTCAAGGCTTTTACGAGATGAGGGTGGCATGCTCCGTGGGGCCGGAGGTGTTTTCCCCTCTTGCACATGTTGGAGCCAGTCAGCCTCATGGTTTTCGTGACCACCAATGTCTTCCCTGTTCAAAAAGGCCTTTGTGGCATTTGAAACACACCAAGCACCTGTTTCTAGTTTGGCCAGATCCTGTTTGCAGGGATGAGGACGTGCATATCAGCGTGGTTTTGAGAGGACTCTGTGGTCTGGTTCTGGGGCCCGCAGGCAGGTCTGGCTGACCACCTCAGGAGCCTGGGGTATGGCATCTTTGACCTGGGGCAAAAAACCGAGTTAGGGGAGCCTGTGGAATCCAAAAGAAAAACCTGAGGTGAAAAAGCATTGCAAACAAGCCATTAGTATGGAGGGGAGGGGGGCAGGCCAAGAGGAGCATCCTGTGGGAGGTCCAGGGTGGCTGGACAGCCGAACAAGAGGTGGTGGTTTCACAAGGAGCCAGAAGGCATTTCCTCGAGCTGAACCTGTAGCCCCATGGGCTGCTTCCAGGGCGCCTGGAGCCTTGGTCAAGAGCAGGGAGGGGGCACTTGGAAGCCTCCGCCAAAGTTAGCCCCTTGGAATGCGTGCTCCTTGCCTTGCCCGCCTCTTCCTTAAGGAAGATAAAGGGTAACCTCCGCGCATTTCACATGGGGGGAAAACCAAAACAAAAAACAGGGGGGAAAAAACCCACACAAGGTAGGAAAAGGCCAAATAACTTCCTCAGGATAGACAGATTTGCTTAAATTGCCTGAAAAGAGTTTGGTGAGCTAAATATAGCACACTCTCACCCAATCATGGCACGATCTTTATTGAATTACCCATTGCACACTAGGGAATGGAAATTTCACATGACTAGTCTGATTCCAGAATCCGAATAGGGTCCAAATTGGCAAGCCTCAGCTACAGTTGGTAAAAGAAAGGAAAGTTTTCTTGCCCATTGCCAAACTCCAGCTTCAGAGCCATCCTGGGTCTTGCTCACCCTTCCCGTCTGCCAGCAAAGCCCCACCCCCTGCCCTGTCTGTACCCGGATGCTGCTCTTGGCATCCAAGGAGCACAGCGGAGCTCAGACCCATCAGTACCTCCCCCACCCTGGGAGTGTTCCTGGTTTATGCTTCCAGATCCAAGTCCCAGGAATGCAGAAAGGGAAGGGAAGGGCCTTGGGAGGGTCGGGTGAGTGGGGGAGGTGGCCGGAGTGGCCGTGGTCATCCTTGTCCAGATAGGGTAAAGGAGGCTCCTGGGTAAGGCTGCGTCAGGCTGGAGCTGTGGGGCACACTTTCTCCCGTAGACACACTTCATCCATCCAGGATGGATTTGTGTTGGATGGGGAAATATTTTAGACTTCTTCAGTCTTTAGTTACAAATTAATTAAAAGTAAAATTTAAAATGTAGTTCCTCAGCAGCACTCGCCACAACAGGTGGTCCACAGTCACTTGTGGCCAATGGCTGCGGGAGCAGAGAGCAGATTCGGGGTGGCGGCCGTTAGCACCATGGACAGTGCACGGGAAACCCCGCCCAGCGACAGCGTAGGTGAGTAGTCAGGGGTCCTCAGCTCCGCGTACTGGGTCCGGCCCTCAACCGCCCGCATGCCCTGAAGGCCAGCCCAGGCCTCGGATACCGCGACACCAGCTCGCCGCCTGAGGTCGGAGTGCGGGATAAAGCAGGGGGTCACTTCCTCTCGCCCTTCCCTTCGCGAGGCCGCCTGGCCGGCCGATTCACCGTGGACCGCCCAGGCCGGAGCAGAGCCCGCGGGGCCCACCTCCGAGCCTGGGCTGGCAGGAAGGCGAGGCGGGGGCGGCAGCGGTGACACTGGCAGAGGCAAGTCTAAGGAGGATGGCGCGGCGAACCCCAGGGCCTCCAGTGGCGCCAGAAGGAGGAGGGGATCCTAAAGGAAATGAGTCAGGGTGCGGCCAGCAGCCTGCCGGAAAGCGTAGTTCCGAAGCAGAACGCTCCTCTGGCAGTGACCCCCTCCAGTTCTTAGACGTGACCCCACGTGCTGGAAGCCGTCACCGCGCGTGAACAGTGCCATGACCTCACGTGATCAGGACCATGACACCACATGATTAAAGCCATTGGCCCCAAGTGATGGGAACTGTGACCTCACTAACTGTGACTGTGATCCCCACATGTTGCGGCCATGACGCACATCATCAGGGCATGCGGCCCCTTTGCTAAGACCCCTGAGCCCACTTGATCAGAGCCTCGAACCCATGTAATCGGGGCTGTGACCACTGCCTTGCTCAGAGCAGTCACTCCGATGGTGCTCAGGACCTAGTCTCCCAATCAGGACCCAACTTCACTGGGGTCTGGACCGTAGGTCTTTGTGGCTGGGACCCCATGTCCTCATGTGGAAACCCAACTTCATGTGGTATTGACCCCACACACGTGGGGCTGTTACCCCTCGTGCAGGGTGTGGTGGTAAGGGGGCATGTCATTAGCCATCTTTTATAAATTAGGTGTAGATAAGTCAGTGAGTTAGATGGGTGGAATAGTCACTGTATGGGGGTGGTGAAGTGATTTCCATTCTTCCGGTTAAAAAACCATGGAAGGAAAAGGGAAAGGGGGAAGGAGAAGGGAAAGGGAAATCATGGCTCTGACCATAGTCGGAAGGGTTTTGTGATGTATTTGGGATGGGAGAGATTTCAGCAGTCTCTCTTCTGCTGTCCTGTCTGCCACCCCCTTGCAGGGTATTCAATAAACTTCTATCTCCTTAAAAAAAATGGGAGAGATTTTAATGCCACTTTCTCAGGGCCATAGCCACAGGTGACCAGAGCCCAGAGGACCAGCAGCAGCAGCAACAGCATTCTGATAAAAACCACTGGAGGAGCAAAGCAGAAGATCAAGGAAGAGGAGGTTCTTAACCTTGTCTGGGAGTACAAATTAGAGGGGCACTTACAAGGTTTTCTCTAGCTCACCCCAGGGACCATCAGTAAGCTCCCAGGCAGGCAACCTAGTATTGAAGATACAACTCAGTCCAGCCCATAGGACAAACTCTGGGGAAGTGCACACGGCTCGTGAAAGGGTAGAAACCTCAGGATTTGGAGCAGTTGAGTTTGGAGAGCATGGACCAGATTTTAGCCAGAAGACACATCTATTCAGACACAAGGCAGTCACAGGGGAAACATGCATGTGGAGGGAGTGCAGGCGAGGCTTTGGCAGGAAGTCACATCTCATCACACATGAGAGGACACACACAGGGGAAAAGCCTCCTGTGTGTGGGGAGTGTGGGTGAGGCTTTATAGAAAAATCTACCCTCCACAACCACCAGAGTGCACATTTGGGTGAGAAGCCTCATGTGAGCAGGGAATGTGGATGAGCTTTTAGCCACAGATCAGACCTCCTCAGACACCAGAGGACACACACAAGCGAGAAGCCCTTCGTGTGCATAGTATGTGGGCAAGGCATTAGTGAAAAGTCAGACCTTGTTAAGCACCAGAGGATTCACACAGGAGATAAGCCTTATGTGTGCAGGAACTGTGGCCGAGGCTTTAGGGTGAAATCACACCTCATCACCCACCAGAAGACACATTCTGGGGAGAAGCCTTATGCGTGTGGGGAGTGTGGGCAAGCTTTTAGCTGCAGGACAGTCCTCAGCACACACCAGAGGACACACACGGGTGAGAAGCCTTACAAGTGCATGGTGTGAGGGCGAGACTTTAGCCCCAAGTCTACTCTCAGCACATGTCAGAGGACACACTCAGGGGAAGAGCCTTATGCGTGCAGGGAATGTGGGTGTGGCTTTAGCTATAAGTCAGCCCTCATGAGACACCGGAGGGCACACTCAGGAAAAACCCTTAGGTGTGCAAGGAGCAAGGGTGTGTGTTTAACAACAAGCCAATTGTCAACCACACCAGAGAACACACTCAGGGGAGAAGGCTTGATTGTAAGGTAATGTGGACAAGGCTTTAGCTGGACATCACTCCTCATCACACAGCCGAGGACATACTCAGGGAGAAGCCTGCGTACAGGGAGTGCAAAGTGTTAGCTGGAGGTGACCTCTTAAGAAACACTGAGAGTCACATCTGTCCTCCATACATGACCACCCCATGCTAGCTCACAGAGGGCTTCAGGCACGGTCTTCTGACCCCTGACCCCTCCGTGAGTGTGAAGGTGGCAGAAGTCTAGCTTCTGAGAACAGAGGTACCAAGTGATGCTCCCCTTAGTGGTCTTCGCACCTAATCAACTAATTCTTACTTCCTTCTGCAAGTCCATTAGTCTCAATTGATTTTTATGACACTCTCCTGTTTTATTTTTTTTCTATGTCCCTAACCTTTGCTGCATCCCTTTCTATCCCTGCCTTTAGGGATTGCTCAGGGTTCAGTCTCTAGCCTGCAATCTGAGGGACTCCTTGACCATGTCTTCCTGCTACCCCTCCAATCCCAAAACCAGGTTCCTTTAACCATATAACCATACCCCAAAAATTCTTTGGTCTCGGAACTTAGACCTCATAACCATGTTGCTTTGGCCCTCTCCTGGCACGTGTAAGATTACTAGCAATGCCCACCATCAGCCTGACAATACCAGGTTTCGGGGCCTTAAAGCACAGCCCCTCTAAAAGTGCCCCCAATGTCTGTGCCCAGTCTTTTAGCCACATGCTTAAAACTGTCCTCACTATGCTGCTAAAAGCTCTTTCAACTGGACTCACTCTTGCCTGTCTTACATTCCCAGCGCCATAATGGCCCTTCTTGGCCAACATGATGGAAAGAAAAAAAGTGTATGTATTCTATTAAAATTCACACAGCATTGTAGAGCCATCACACAGGCTTGGCCTAGTGAGATCAATGTCAGATCCCGGAATCACAGGAAGAGATGCAGAGGGGACCAATGTCCAGGCCAGGGCAGATAGCTTTGGGTTCCTTTCAGTCATGAATCACTCCCTCATGTGTCTTCCTCTTTTCTTTTTTTCTTTTTTAAGATTTATTTATTTATTTCAGAGACAGAGACAGAGAAAGAGAGAAAGGGAGGAGCAGAGGGAGAAGGACAAGCAGACTCCACACTGAGCGCAGAGCCCAACACAGGGCCCCATCCCAGGACCCTGAGACCATTACCTGAGCTGAAATCAAGAGCCAGATGTTCAACTGACCAAGCCACCCATGCGCCCTTAGCTGAAGTTTTGCTGTAGGGGCAAATGGCTCATTTCTGATGGATGATAAGAGATCCCAGACTCAAAAGGCTGCAGGGCCTGATAAGTAGAACTGAGACCAGGGCAGCTCCTGTGTTCCTGCTGGCCTCATCCTTCAACCTCACCCCTAAAGTTCCCTGGCTTTTAGCCCTACAAACACTTCACCCCCTTTTTTTCTCAGCTTTGTCCCTCAGTATAGACTTCTTCCTTCATTTTGCAAATTTTCTTTTTTTTTTTTTTTAGATTTTATTTATTCATTTGAGAGAGAGAGAGAGAGAGAGAGAGAGAGAGAGGAAGAGCACAAGCTGGGGGAGGGGAAGAGGGAGAAGGACAAGGGGACTCCATCCTGAGCGTGGAGCCCAACACAGGACTCAATCCCAGGACCCTGAGATCCTGACGGGAGCCAAAATCAAGAGTCAGTTGCTTAACTGACTGAGCCACCCAGGCGACCCAAATTTTCTTTTGATGTTGAAGTACCTGCAGGCCGGGACTGTGGGGAAGAGTGCTTTGTGAAGGCGGGGGGGTGGGGGCGGCGGGGGGCAGAGATGGCACTGGAGGTGCTACTCACTGGGTCTGCCCCTATCCCAACTTCTGTGGGGATGAAGTAGAACCTTCCAAGATCAGCTCAAGTTGCTGTAACTGATTCCCTACCTCTGCCTCCCTGAGTAATGCAAATACCCCCATCACCCACCCCACTTTTGCACAGTTTTAACATCTTAAGAGGTCTGTGTTTATTTTTTAATTATTTTTAAAGATTCTATTTATTTATTTATTTGACAGAGAGCGAGCACAAGCCGGGGGAGTGACAGGCAGAGGGAGAGGGAGAAGCAGGCCGCCCGCAGAGCAGGGAGCCTGATGCAGGACTCAGTCCCAGGACCCTGGGATCATGACCTCAGCCGAAGGCAGACGCTTAACCAACTGAGCCACCCAGGCGCCCCAAGAGGCCTGTGTTTAGAGGCCACTTTTCCATGAGGCTCTGTGGGAGTGCTTTCTTGACTCAATCCAAGGGTCCTGGTTTTCTGCAGCTGTTTCCATCATCATTCCTATATCCCCTGCCTCTGCTCCTACTTTCCACATCTAGAGAGGGCGCTTCACACCCTGACTTCGGTGATACCTCTTTCTAGGTCTTGGGGTAAGAGATGGGAATTAAAGTCCTCACATGTGGCTCTGCAGTTCAGATGCTGGGCCCGAGGGTGAGCTTCTCTCCAGGGAGAGAGAGAAGGATGGAATGAGGCTCAGGCATATACGAGTCTAAAGGGATCGCGGGTGCTCCAAACCTTAGAATCCAGGACGGGTGAATCCTGGGTGCTCTTGGAGAACTGGGATAAAGGTGGACTCAGTTTAGGCATCTAGGGAATTGCTTATCTGGGGAAGTGAATCTCACTCTCCCCCTGACCTTGGGTGATTCAAGGGCCCAGGCTCTTAGGGCCATATGTGACCAAGAAGAATAAGCCTGGGGGAGAATTTGTGGCATAATGAATTCATGGGAGGGATTCTTGGGTAGATGAGTGTTTGAACTTAGAGATTCCAATTCCATGGGAGAGGATTTTGTGGGGTGGGAGGCTGACAGGTGAAAAAACTTTCAAATGTTCTAATAGCTACTGTGAAGAGGTAGCTATCTTCTGAAATGTCCAAATTTTGCTGGATTTCTATGCTATCATCTGTTTTCAAGTTGAATCTCTACTGAGGATATTTTTTATTAATCTGGAATATTTTTATTAATCTGGTATATTTTAGTCATAAGTGTTTCATTTGATTTTAAGTAAAATTGCAGAAATAGAAAATGAATTTGCTTGATTTCAGGTTAAAACAAATACATATAGCCATCTTCTGTAAATAATCATTTTTAAACATTGGAAGTTATTCTCTTACAGGAAATAATGGTCTTATAGAGCCAGATCTGTGTCTGCACAACATGTAGTATCTATTATGATTTCTTTTCACTGTCAAACTTCTCTTTGGAAGATGAACCAGTTCTTGGAGCGCCTGGGTGGCTCAGTTCGTTAAGCATCTGCATTTGGCTCAGGTCATGATCCCAGAGTCTTGGGATGGGGCCCCGAATCGGGCTCCCTGCTCATCAGGAAGCTTGCTTCTCCCTCTGCCTCTGTCCCATCTCTCATGCTCTCTCGCTCTCTCAAATAAACAAATACAATCTTAAAACAAAACAAAAGATGAACCAGTTCTTGAAGTCCAGCTCTCAATCCAGTGCTCTTTCCTTTCTGTTCCATGGATATCAATAGTCCATTCTTTTTTACTGCTGAATAACATTCCATTGTATGGATAAGTCACAATTTATCCATTTACCTGTTGATGGACTTTGGATTGTTTCCAATTTGGGCTATATTATGAACATTCATGTACCATGCTTTGTATGGGCATATGCTTTCAGGTATCTTGGGTAAAAATAGGAGTGGAATGAATGGGTCATATAACTGGTGTATGCTTGACTTTTTATTATAAAACAACCAAACTTTCCTAAAGCGGTTTTCCCATTTTTTATACTCACCAGCATGGTATGAGAGTTTCAGTTCCTCCACATTCTTACCAACACTTGGTATGGATAATATTTTTAATTTTAGACATTCTAATAGGTGTATAGTGATATCGCATCTTGGTCTTACTTTACATTTCACTAATGGGTTATAATGTTTAATATCTTTTCATTTTGCCCATATTATTTATTGGGTGTTTGGTTTCCTATTATTGAGTTTTGAGAGTTCATTATATATTTTTGATACAAGCCCTTTATCAGATATGTAATTTGCTCTCAAAATTAATGAAAGACGTAAAGGTAAGAGCTAAAATTATAAAACTCAGAGGAAAACATAGGCAACCTTTGTGATCTTCGGTTAGGCAATGAAATATTGGATCACCAAAAACACAACAAATAAGAGGAAAAAAAGATAAAATGGATTTAATAAAAATTTAAAACTATCGTGCTTCAAAAGACACATTAAGAAAGTAAAAGTAAAAGATTACTTTGTTGGTATGTCTTTATTCACTTTTACCTCGGAACTGGACCTTGGATCTGGACCTTTAACTTCATATGTGCACCTAGATGTGATCTTAGTCATAGATATTGGATCAGGACCTTAGGTCTACAAATGTATGTTGGACATGTAGCTCGGACCTGGATTTGTCCAGTTCCTTGGAAATGATCATAAGCTAGAAATTATAAGTGGATGTGAAACTTTTAATTAGACCTTGGTATTTCTCCTGGACTTAGACACCTGGACCTTGGACAATATTTAGATCTCAGGCTCCAGCCTTATAATTAAATTTTTGACCTATATTTTTCCAGAATCTTGGACCTGAGCTTATATCTGGACCTTGGTCATGGACCTGGACCTTGGACCTCGATCTGGAGCATGAGTGTTATATGGTATGGCTGCCATAACAAAGTACCACAAACTGGCTCACTTAACCAACAGAAGGTTAGTGTCTCAACAGTTCTGCAAGCTGAAAATTCAAGATAAGCTATTGGCAGGGTTGATATCTTCTGAGGACTGTGAAGGAGAAATCAATTTTTACCTCTGTCCTGGTTTCTGGTGTTTTTCTGGCAACCTTCAACATTCTTGGATTTGTAGATGAATTGCCCCACTCTCTGTCTTTATGCTCACATGGTAGTTCTCCCTGTATGTGTATCTGTGCCAAATTTCTCCTTTTTATAAGGACACCAGTCATCGAATTAGGGGTCCACCCACTCCTGTATGACTTCATCTTAACTAATAACATTTACAACAACCTTGTTTCCAAATAAGGTCACATTCTGCAGTACTGGGAGTTAGGTCTTCAACACATGAATTTCTGAGGACTACAATTCAACCCATAAATGTGTAAAGTGGTATCTTTAACGACATTGACCTGGACTCTGTATAGGAACTTGGAATTTGGACTTGGAACTGGATGTTGACCTGAGCAGAACATTGAACCTGATCTTAGACCTAGACCTTGACCTTTGGAAGAGTGCCTGAAACTTTGATCAGGAGATCAGACCTGGATTTTGGATATGGACTTGGACTTTGGACCCAGTACCTGGATTTGGACATGGACCTAAATTTTTTTTAAAGATTTTATTTATTTATTTTGAGAGCGTGAAAGAGAGTATGAACAAGGGGGAAGGGCAAAGGGTGAGGGAGAAGCAGGCTACCTGATGAACAAGGAGCCCAGTGTGGGATTTGATCCCAGGACTCTGGGAACATGACCTGAGCTGAAGGCAGATGCTTAACTGACTGAACCAACCAGGCACTCTGGACAAGGACCTAAATTTGACATTGGAATTGGATTTGACATTAGGCCTGGTCTTTGGACTGGATCTGGGTTTTGGAACTGTGCCTTGGAACTTAAAGTTTTATCTTGAACCTTCTCCTCTAAAGTTGAACATGCCCCTTGTACCTCAACTTGGATGTGAGCCTGGACCTGACCTTGGTTGTGGACATTGGACCTGCACTTTGATGTAGACATGGAGGATGGGACCTGCACTTGGATGTTGGAAGTAGACTTTAGACCTTGTTCCTGAGCCTTGAATTTGGATTTCAAACCTTGATCTCTGACCCTGACTTAAATTACATCTGAATCTCAACCTGGTCTTTGGCCTTGGGCATCAACATGGTCTTTGAACTTGGACTTGAACCTTGAAACTCGTTATCATATCTGAACTGTGTACCTGAACATTCCTGGACTTCAGACCTAAACTTAGACATGGTATTTGCTTATTAATCTGCATTTAGATCTTGAACTTGAATTTGGTTGTTGAAACTGAAATTCTTTTAAAAAAGATTTTATTTATTTATCTGACAGAGAGAGAAAGAGAGCACAAGTAGGCAGGGCAGCAGGCAAAAGGCAAGGGAGAAGCAGGTTCCCTGCTGAGCAGAGAGCCTGATGTGGGGCTCGAACCCAGGGCCCTGGGATCATGACCTGAGCCGAAGGCAGACACTTAACTGACTGTGGCAGCCAGGTACCCATGGTTGTTGAATCTGAATTTCTAACAGAGGACTTGGACTTTATACCTGGACCATGGATCTGACCCCATGTCTAGACTTCAGACCTGGATGTGGACATGACCTTGGGCCAAGAATGTAGACCTGGATGTCCATCCTGAACTTTGACCTTCTCCTGGACATTGAACCTGAAACTTAGACATACATAGGACCTGGAACTTGTTCCTGACATTGGACTGTACATTGGACCTGGACCTCAGGTATGAACTTTAGATATGCACATGCACACTGGACCTGAACCTTGGACCTAGATTTTCCCAGTTTCCTGTATATTACCTTTAACTAGAATTTGGAACTGAACCTGGATTTTTGACTTGGACATTGGAGCTGGACCTTGTATGTGGACATGGACTTTGAAGCTGAACCTTGGAATTCAACCTCAGACCTGGATTTGTTCAGCATTTAGGAACTGACATTAGATCTGGATCTTGGTCAAGGATCTGACTCATGCTTCAGCCTTGGACCTGGGACTCAGACTTCAGTCTGCATCTTGGACTTAGGACCATGATCTGGACAATGTAAATGGACTTGGACTTTGGACCTGGACCTTGGACCAGAATTTGTACATGACATTGGACCTGATCTTTGGATCTAAATCTGGACCTGGTTTTGGATGTTGGACTTAGACCTAAGGCTTTGATTTTACCTGGAACATATACTTGACATTAGACTTGATTATTAGACATGTACCAGCACTTGAGAGAGAGAGGTGGGGGCAGGAGCAGAGGGAGAGGGACAAACAGACTCCACGCTGCCACGGAGCCCAACACAGGGCTTAATTCCATGACCCTGAGATCATGACCTGAGCCAAAATCAAGAGTTGGACGCTCAACTGACTGAGCCACCCAGGTGACCCTGGATCTCAAATCTTGCTTTTTCTTGAACAATGTACCTTACCTTAAAAATGTAAATTGTGCTTACATTTGGATCTTTGACTTGGACCTGCATCTATGAACAAGGTATTGGACCTCACCAGTGAGTTTTTTTTTTTTTAAAGATTTTATTTATTTATTCGACAGAGATAGAGACAGCCAGTGAGAGAGGGAACACAAGCAGGGGGAGTGGGAAAGGAAGAAGCAGGCTCATAGCGGAGGAGCCCCTGATGCGGGGCTCGATCCCATAACGCCTGGATCACGCCCTGAGCCGAAGGCAGATGCTTAACCGCTGTGCCACCCAGGCGCCCCTCACCAGTGAGTTTTGGCAATGAAATTGGACTTTGATCCTAGACCTCAGATCTGGATATTGTTCTTAGACTTAGGCTTCAGTACTGGATTTGAATCTCAAATATGTCTATCAGACCTTAAAGCTGAACCTCATTTCTGGACCCTGACCCTATAACTCAGAATGGATTACACATGACCTTGGAACTAAAATGTGGATCTGGATCTTGGAGCTGGAACTCAAGCTGTATAGATATTCAACCTGGACTTTAGACATGGATTTAATCTGAATCTTGGACTTAACTTAGACCTGGGAAGTAGACCCAGAATTGGACCTTGGACCTGGTCCTTGGAGCTCTGCGTTGGATCTGACTTTGGATCCAGACTTTGGGTCTTGACCTAAACCTGGACTTTGGAAGTAGTTGAGTGTTTCTCAACCTTGAACATGGGCCTTGAATCGAGACTGTGAACCTGGACCTAGATTTGACATTAAACACTAACATTGGACCTGAGCCTCAAATATGAACATAGATATTGGACCTGGAGCATGGACTTGACTTGGATCTGGTTCTTAGATACAATCTTTGGAACTGAACACTGACCTGCTCCTGAACCTTGTTGTAGATGTTGGATGTGGAATTGGCCTGTAAGTTAGTCCTGACATTAAACCTGGTCCTTGGACATGGGCTTTGATATTAGAACTGTATCTTGGACCTCAGACTTGAACACTGAACCTTTTAAACTTGGATCTGCCCTTTGACCTGAACGTGGGGTATGGATCTGCATTTGATCTTGGATACTTATGTTGGACTTGGTCTCTGGAGATGGACATGGATCTTGGACCTGGACCTTAACCTTAAATGTTGTAGACTTAAGGACCTTGTTCTCAAACTCTGGACCTGGACCTCGAACCTGGAAACTCAGACTTAGGCCTGGATCTTGGACTTGGCCCTTAGATCTCAAACTGGTCCTTGGACATAGAAATGGACCTTAGACTTGAACATCAAATCTCGACTGTGGAACTCTGTTTGTCTGTGATGTTGGACCTGTCCTCAGACTTGGTCTTTGGTGATGGACCTAGACCTTGGAACTATTACTTGAACTTCAACCTCTAACCTGAGACTTTGACCTCATGTCAAGACCTCAGACCTAGAAATCAGACCTACACCAGGACATGACCTTGGATCTGGAATGTTGATCTGAACCAGAATCCTAGCTATAGAGTGGGGGACCTGGGACTTAGACTGGAACCTTAGTTTGGAACTCAACTTGTCCTGGACATTGAACTCAGACATGGGATTGACTTGGATCTTGGAACTTACCTTTGACTTTTACTTAGATGTCTAACTTTGATCACAGAACTTGAACTTAGGGCACTTGTTTTGGTCTCTTTGTGGGTGCTACCCCACCACCTTAGTATTTTTCCATGGGGGAGGGTAGCCTCAGACCTGGCTAGGAAATAGAGTGCTTCCCCTGGCTGCTTACTGATAGCTGGCACTCCTGATCAATCCTCCTGTCCGTTTGCCTGGTGCTTTGAGTTGGACTTTCTATTTAGTCTGTTTAATCATGGGAAAAAATAGGCCAGATGGGCTGCCACCTGTTGCCAGGTTAGGGTTTGGGAAATTCCTAGTCTGGATCACCTTGTTCTATCATGTGGGGAGATCTAAGATGCCCTGCTGCTATGCTGTTCCTCTAGTCTGGAAGTCTCAAACCAGTTCTCCTTCAGAGAACCTTTCAGAGTTCTCCTTGATTGTTTCTTGCATGATTTTCAGGTTTATACTTGTACTCAGCAGGGAGGAGCAGAGATAAATGGGTCTACACCATTTTGTCTAGACTGAAAGTCACTGGTTCTGGGTTGCTCTAGGTTACTCTGTTGAGAGTTTTGCTATAAAGGTGAGCAGAGATATGGGACAGTGGCATGAAGGAGATGTGGTGCTAAGAAATGTTTGTTTTTATTTTTTTATTTTTAATTAATCTTTAAAATTTTAAGTAGGCTCCATGCCCAACGTGGGGCTTGAACTCATGACCCTGAGATTATGAGTTGCATGCTCTACCAACTGAGCCAGCCAGGAGCCCCTATTTATTTATTTTTTAATGAAAGTACAGCCTGTTTATAAGCTCTATCTCCTGATGATGCAGGAAGCATAGGAAATAATTACTGGAGCAATGCCCTGAATAGGTAGCAGACTGTTTAAGGCCTTCCCTGCACAAAATGGGGAAGGCCTTAAACAGGAGGCTGGAAGTTTTGTCCATTGCTCCTCTGAACAGAAGGGAAGCAGACTACATGGACACAGATGCAGGTAGCTACTCAGTAAGGTCTTGGACGTCTAAGGAGTTTCTTTCCTGGCTGTTTGTTAACTTCCTGAAAGAGGAAGCAGGGTCAACAGCTGGACAGTGAGAAGAAGGAAGAAGTTATTGAAGGTTTGGAGAGAGAGAATATATGAAAAAGTTACCTAGGAGAGTGGATGAACGATTGGTGTAGGTTTAGAAGACGTGAGAGAGGGATACAGAAGACTATGATTTAAAAGTAGGATTTAAAGACTTTAAAGTTGGAGGGATCCTAAGTGATATCAAAGACCAGGGTGTGGATGGCCTAGCGCTATTTACAAAGTAGGTCTGGCACAGTACTGGGCAACAGTGAGAAAGGCATGAGGAAACCAGTCTCCTCTGGAGTGTTTAGTATGCAAGCCACACTGGAGTGGGCTGCAGTGTGGGGGACGAGCCTGTTAGAGCAGACAACTGGTGTGGTTTGTTTGTATAGAGATGAAGAAACAGTGGTAGCTGATGGGGAAAGTGGGGCTAAAAAGATTTTGAAAGATGGGAGACACCAAAACATGTTTGAATTCAAAGGGAAGGGACTCAGCAGAGGAAGGTAAAAGTGCAGTAGAGACCAGAAAACCGGAAGAGCAAGGTGGGATTCCAAAAACCAAAAGAGCACATGGAAGGACTGGCTTAATGGGAAGCGGGACCCTTCCTATGTTGTAACAGGAGGAGAAGAGGAGAGGGGAACATATGCAGACACATTTATAGATTCAGATGTGAGAAGATTCTGACTCCCAGACATCTCACTCTAACCCCCGGGTAGATGCTTCAGCCCATTACCTTCCATGCAAGGTATCCCCCCTATTGGCAGAGAGGCACTGGTCTTGCCAAGGTCACAGTGACCTCCATGCTGCCACATTTAGAGGGTATTTAAAGGCTTCATCATTCTGGACTTCTCAACAATATTCAACATTGCTTCATTCTCCAGAAACACTCTCTTCTCTTGACTTTCCTGAGGCACACATCCCTGATTTTTTCCTTCCTTCTTGCGCTATTTCTTCATCTCCTTTGTTAGCTTGTGCAAATATTTGTTTTCACAAATTCTATATAAATTCAAGGTTCCTCACTACTCCCTGTACAGTAGATTGTCATAGTAACGGCCCTCCAATGGGTCACACCTCCCAGTATCCATGCCCTTGAGCAGTCTCTTCCCACGTGGACTCTGGGCTTGGCCACGTGACTTGCCTTGACCAGTGGGATATTAGTACACATGATAGAAACAGAAGCTTGATAAGCTTGTGAATGGGCAGCCTGGTCTCCTGGAATCCTGAAACAATCATGCTATGACGCAGCTCGGATAAAAAACCACGTCGGACCCACCTGCTTAACACAGCCACAGGAGTGCGTCCAAGTGAGACCAGCACAATCACCCAGCCAATCCAGAGACGCATAAATCGATCATTGTTCTAAGCCGCTACATTCTGAGGTGATTTCTAATGCAGCAATAGGTAACAGTCATCGTCATCTACAACAGAGACATGGCTAACTTTAGTGGCTTTGTGCAAATCAGAAAAAACATGAGTCATAAAAACATGCGTCTACTGGGCAGACACACCTTTGTTCAAATCGAAGGTGCCCCTTCCCCTAGGATGCAGGCCTATGCCAGTGCCCAGCATGGATTCGGGCCCACACACAGCTCTGTCACTGGGCACCTTTATGCACTGGACAAGCTGCACCCTGTGTGTGAACCTTCCGGGAGGTTTCTACACAATTCTCTCCATTTAGCATAGGCCAGAAACTTGGCTTCAGGACAGTTTATTTTGTTTGTTTTTTTAAATTTATTTTAGAGAAAAAGTAGGGGGAGGGGCAGGGCGAGAAAGAGAGAGAGAATCTCTAGCAGACTCTGCACTGAGCTCGATCCCGCGACCTAACATGATCTGAGCCGAAATCAAGAGTCGGATGCCTAACCGACTGAGCCACCCAGGTGCCCCCGGAACAGGTTTAATAACTTCACTTAAGGAGAGAGCGAAAGCACCCGCAGTAGTGCTCCTAGCCTTGAGGACTTAGTTGAACACTGACTTTTATTGAGGAAGATAGGCCAAATGGTGCTTATGGTCACTGCATTTCTCAGGCAAGTCAATTAGGCAAACTCCTTGAAAAAGATGACTAGTTCTCAGAGAAAACAGGAGCCATTATTCCTCTGAATCACCACGAACATTCTGGAAAAGAGGTAGATAGAGAGCTAGATTCTAGAGCAGGTGGCGTTGAGGAGCTAGATCCTCAGGTGAGTGTGGTGCCCAGCAGAGAGGGCCCCACGATCCCCAGGCCTCCCTGGCCCCAGGAGGTCTCCGAGAAAAGGCTGGGCAATGCCACCAGTCTTCACAGACCAACAGGCTTGCATCAGGCTGGTCCTGGGCCTCCTGGCCCGGCTGCACAGTGGATGCCTCCCTCTGGACTGTAGCGCACAGGGCCACAGCGCAACTGGGGCTCCTCTTCCTCGTACCAGCGCTGTTCACTGAAGTCAGGGAAGAAGGCTGCAATCTCTCTACTGGCTGAAACCACAGAGTCTGTAAGGGGAGGTAAGAAAGAGAAAGGGTTCTCATAGGGAGTGCAGGATGGAGGCAAGAGGCAGTCATAATCAGATTCAGAAACCTGAGCCTCTACTTCTGCCTGACCCTCAGTCCCGGGGCCACATCTGCTGAGATGGCCACAAAGGACCATAAATGCAACTGGGAGGAAAGTTCACTGGCTCTCAACTCCACCGTATGGCCTGACCACCAGCCGCAAACCATCCTCCCCTATCTGTGGCTGAGGACAGTGGCAGACTCACCAGAGCCATGGGTTGTGTTGCGGGTGTCAGTGAGGCCAAAACTGCCACGAATTGAATCCGGGGCCACATGACGTGCTCGAAACACCCTGGTGGGTCCCATCAGTGTCCTCCAGAGCTGGATGGCATCCTTGCGGGCGAGGATGTAGGCTCGGATTGGCCCACTGTGTACAGAAGGAACACATGTCAGGAATCTGGCTGTGTGGTCCAGGAGCGCACACTGTGAGCAGAGCACTAATAAGGCACATACATCCTGAGAGTTACCCTGCCTTTCCAGCTAAGTACCAATGCTGCTTCAAGTCATCGGTGATGGAAGGCCACTATGGGAGCACACGAAAGGCCACAAAGGTCAGCAGAGCTGCTAAGTAGCACTCAACAATACTCTTCTATAGCCATTGGACCAATAACCATCATGAGACAGGTGCCACCAGGTCAGGGTTGCCTGAGTCATGGCCCCAAGCCATGGTTCTTGAGACACTTAACACTGATTACAACTTTAAAGAGTGTCAAACGAAATCAACAATTAGGGAGCAGGGGGAGATAAATCTTGGTGGATAAAGATACTGAAATGAAAATGAGTAGTACCTGGCCATGAACTCTACCAGCCGCTGATAGAAAAAACGCCCTGCAAAGAGAGAGTAACTTCATCAAGACACTGGTGCCCAAGAGAACTTTTTGTACTTCTGCCTCCTCACTTGGAATAATAAAAACTGTTTTATTTTATTTTATTTTTTAAAAAGATTTATTCATCCACTTTAGAGAGAGCATGCAGGTGGGAGGCGCAGAGCGAGAGGGAGAGAGAGTCTGAAGCAGACTCCATGCTGAGCGTGGAGCCTGACGTGGGGCTCGATCCCACAACCCTGAGATCATGACCTGAGCTCGACTGACTGCACCACCCAGGCGCCACAATAAAAACTGTTTTAGAGAAGGACCTTGAAGTCTGACATACCTGGGTCTGAATCCAGGCTCTACCATTTACAATGTGTGCAGTTTCTTTCTTTCTCTTTCTTTCTCTTTCTTTCTTTCTTTCTTTCTTTCTTTCTTTCTTTCTTTCTTTCCTTCTTTCTTTTCTCCTTTCTTTCTTTTCTTTTTTTTAAGATTTTATTTATTTATTTGACAGAGATAGCCAGTGAGAGAGGGAACATGGGGAGGGGGAGTGGGAGAGGAAGAAGCAGGCTCTCAGCGGAGGAGCCTGATGCGGGGCTCGATCCCAGAATGCTGGGATCACGCCCTGAGCCGAAGGCAGACGCTTAATGACTGAGCCACCCAGGCGCCCCACAACGTGTGCAGTTTCAGGTAGGTCATTCATTTCCCTAACTCAGGTTCCTAATCTGTGTACTAGAGACCTAACAATACCTAAGTCATAGGGCTCTAGGGAAAGTTATGAAACCATGAGCATTAGGACAATGTCTGAGAGAGTAAATATTTACTATTAACTACTGATTAACTACTGATATCATCAGGACATAAAACTAAATTTCTCGTTGGGACTATGAAGTGGAACCCTCCTAGAAAAAATATATATTTAAAAAAATATTTAATTAATTAATTAATTTGAAAGAGAGAGCACACAAGTGGGGGGAGGAGCAGAGGGAGAGGGACAAGCAGACTCTGAACTGAGTGGGGAGCCGATGCAGGGCTCGATCCCACAACCCTGAGATCATGATCTGAGCCGAAATCAAGAGTCAGATGCTCAACTGACTGAGCCACACAGGCGCCCCCAGAAAATATCTTTAAAACATTGATAATCATGAAAAGTTTGTGTATAAAGCAAGACTTCAGAAGAATGGCTGCAGCTTGACAGCTGGTAGGTCAGAGACAGCCTGCCACTGTGCATCCAGCTAAAAATCTCTCTTGCACGCATCTTGGGATAGAGAATCGTCCCATTGAGAGGACCGTTGATCCTACCTTCATGCTCTTGGTAAAACTTCTGGCATTCTTCTTTTCTCCACAGAAGTTCTCTCATTCGTACAATAAGGAACTTGTTGCTCAGAATCTGCTGATGAACAGCCTGGATAAACACCACGTCGAAGATAAAAATCGGTCAAAGGGACCACGTGAGTCATTAGGAGACCCAGGCTGACCAAAAGAACCATGAAGACCCATCAGAGCCCAGGACTTGAGGGTCTGTCCCATGATTGGGTCAGGAGACAAAGAAGGTGGGGTGAGGTAAAGACCTTCAGTCACACGGCCAAAGCATGAGGCTCGGGGGCAGGGGGCAGGAAGTGCCATCTCTGCCGCTCCGTTCCTACAGCCCCTTAGCTGAAGCCCACATGTCCCATATGTCAGACCATCATAAAAATCTCTTGATAGTGGCCCTGCCTTGAGTTTGTCCCACTCTCTCCAAACCATCACACTTGACAGATTAAAAACACCCTAACTTACACGTCACACTCTGGTCAGAACCTCATTCATGGAATGAGGTACAACTACTTTAGCCCGGTGCTCAAGGCTGTGCTTTCCTTGCCCTCTACCTCTTCCAATTCTCTAGTCCCATCACCCCAGCCAGCCTCTGGCCCTCGGATCCACCACACGTGTTCCTGCCTCTGCGGAACATCTGTCCTCCTGTGCACTAACCGAAGTCCACTCATCCTTCGAGCCTGGCCAGGTCCCGACACTTGTAGGCTGCCATTCCTGACTGCGCTGGTCTTCCTCTGCACCACAGCGAGCTCACCTAGCAGAGCTGCTCAGTTAGTACTCATCCAGCTACTGCAGGTAGAACCCTACAAGGACCCTCCCCCAGTTCCACCAAGATTCTGCACCCTACTTTCTGGGACTGTGAATATGAAGCAATATGATTTTTACATTACATGGCAAAAGGGATTTTGCAGGTGTAATTAAGGTTGCTATCAGTTGACTTTGCTTATTTATTTTTTAAAGATTTATTTATTTATTTAAGAGAGTGAGAGTATGTGTGGGGGAGGGGCTGAGGGAGAGGGTGAGAGAGAATCTTAAGACTCCCTGCTGAGTGTGGAGCCCAACATAGGGCTTGATCCCATGACCCTGAGATCATGACCTAAGCTGAAATCAAGAGTCAGACGCTCAACCAACTGAGCCACCCAGGCGCCCTGTCAGTTGACTTTGCTTTAATCAAAAGGGAGATTACTCAAGAGGAGCCCAATTAGTCCCATGAGCTCTTTAAAAGCAGAGTTTTATCTGGTTAGGGGCTAAAGGAGAAGTCAGATTTAAGCACGAGCAGCACTAAACACACTGTTGCTGTCTTGGAGATGGAGTGAGCCATGTGATGAGGAACGTGAGCGGTCTCTAAAAACTGACAGTGGTCCTCGCTTGAAGGGCGGCAAGGACATGGGGACCTCAGGATATAATCACACGAATCAAATTCTGCCAACAACCTGAATGAGTTTGGAAATAGATTCTTCAGCTAAGGACCTGGTCAGCTGATACCTTGACTTTGGCCTTGTGAGACCCTGAGGAAAAACCCATCTGAGCCTACTGGACCTCTAAATTCTAGAATTATGAGATAATAAATGTTGTTTTAAGCTGCTACGTTTGTGGTAATTTGTTACACAGCAATAGAAAACTAATATACATACACTGTCTTGAGGTTTGGTTCTTCTTATTGTATTGGATCCTTATATTTTTAATCTGCCCCAATTCTCCAGTAGATTTTTAGTCTTCTTAGGGTCAGAGTCCATGGCTCTTAGCTTTGCCTCCACAGCATCTTGCACAGCACTGTGCTGTCAGTCTTCACAAGCGGCCCTGTGGCACTAGACATGGAAGCAGTAAGAGGCTTAGGACTCCTTCTTACCTCCAGAATCAGGGGGTGAGCAACAGCATCAGGCTTGATCAGGGCCAGAGTAAGCTGGAGAGCCTGAGGGCTCCGCAAGATCGAGGTCATCTCACTCCTGCCATCAGAAAGCTGGATTAGGGACCTATCAGTGCTGTGCTCCCCACCCTCCCTACTCCAGAGCCATGCAGCCTTGCAAGCCCACAGCGATCTCACTCTCAAAGCCTGTTGCAGTTCCATACAAAGGAGTTACCTATTCAGGAGAAATTCAAGTTTAAATACTACCTGTCTCTGCCAATATTCCCTTCACTTTCTAACTTTTCTTTGTGTTTTAGAGGATTTATAATTTACATTGCTAAACAGCCTGGCCACAAAGGTACAATAACTGTCTCCTTTCATAAGGCCTTCTATCCCATAGTGTGCTCCCATCAATCTAGAATTGGAAGATTGGATGGACAAGAATTGGGATGTTGCCAGGATACCCCCAAAGAAGTCTGCTGGATACATACCATCTCTTATCTAATCTTACAGATAGGTCAGGATCTCCCCTGCTCAAATCAAATCCTTTAATACATTCAGCTGTCCTCAATGGCAAGACTTGTGGACATGCAACTCCAAGGTCAGGGATCAGTTGTAACCATTTTGTATCTGAAGCAGCTGAAACAGTGCCTACGACAAATGTCAATTTAACTGACTAACGGAACCTATTTAGTCTTATTCTGCCCATCTTTGTATTTCTAGTGCCTAGCATGGTGTAAGAGCTCAATAAATAAATGTGGAAATGATATAAGGAACATAAAAGTATTTTTTGAAACTGGACTAAGAGAATGAGGTCTCACCCAACTGCGAAATGCTGTTCACATGTGAGAAATGGATCATCTGATCAGGACTAAGGACTAGGTCTCAAAAGATTATCTGGTGGAGCTCCTAAATTTGCCAACAAATATGGAGAAGGCTTCCATGAACACACACAGGGACGGTCTGGACAACACTCTCATTTCTAGGCTGAAAGCCTGACAATCACGTTAAAGGCAGTGCTAGGGTCTCCCGTATTCATGTCCTTTCTACAGCTTTCAGCTGGATGCTCCACTCGAACCACAAAACTCAGTCCAGTCTAACTAGTGCAAGATCAGCCAACCCACTCTCCCTAATATCCCAGGATGTGAGTAACCCAAAAGCAAACGGAATCTTCACCATAATCTAGGGAGAGATACCCTTGACACCTCCCCTCCCTCACTCTCCACATCCACATCAATCACCAAGTTCTGGCAATTTTACCTAAGCAACAGATCTCAAATCCATACAACCCTCTCCTTCTCCAGCGCCACCACGCCAGTCCAAGACATCATCAACCCTCCCTGGACTTCTGCAACAGCTTCCTCCATGGCCTCTCAATTTCTACTCCTGCCAGCCTCTACCACCTGTTCTCCACACAGCAGCCAGCGAACTAAAATCAAATCTGATCCTATCATTTCCCTCCTTAACTCTTTGCGTGAGACGTTTCCACAGTCCAGAATGTGCTTCCTCTGGTTACCTCCTATTCGCCCACTAGATCTTAGCTCACTTCCCCTACTATATAGCTTTTTGGACATTTTCTTCAGTTACATCTTCACCCGTTAGGTCAGCCCTGTTAAAGCAGGGGTCTGTTTTGCTCACCATCTTATTTCCAGTACCTATGCAGACTGCCTAGTACACAGCTGTCTCTCAACAGTATTTGTTGAATGAATGAATGAATGAATGAATGAATGAAGCTCATCCAGCTATTGCAAGGCCAAGCTGTCAGGAGCTCTCCAGGGAAGGACGTGGTTCCTTTCCTAATGCCAGCTAAGTAACGACTGTCTTGGCCCCCCGGTTTAAAACAAATGCTGACAGGTCAAGAAACTCGCTCAACTTTAAAGTCACTCCATCAGAGCATCACAAATTGCAGAAGTTGCCTGGGCATTCGCCTCCACACCTGAAGCGCCCATTTCTCGGCTTCCGGGAGGGCGGTGACCAAGCCCCCCTCCTCCCAGGCGCCGCGGGGACCTGCAACCCCCCAACTTTGTCTCGGCTCTCTATCTCCTACGCTCACCCCGACACCTGAGGCCCAGCTCCCTCAACCCCCCAGGTTCTCAGCCCCATTCCTTGACACCAATCCCTCTCCTCGCTGCCCCTCATTTCTCCGGGCCTGCAGCCGCGCGACTCCTGGCCCTCGTACCAGGGCCTAAGCGCACCCCAGATTCAGGGCCGTTCGGGCCCCTGCCTAGCCGGAGCTCGGGTCTGGATTCACCTGGTCCTCCACCGCGAAGCCCCGGCAGGCAGGCACCGCGATAGCCAGCCTGCGCCGCCCCAGCGGGGTCCTTCGGGCGTTCGGCCGGGCAGCCCTGCTGGGGGTCCTTGCCGGGAGGTCGCGGAGCGAGCTGGTAGCCGAGGACGGGTGTGTGTGGGTGGGGCTCGCGAGGAGAGGGTGCAGCGGGAGCGGCCGGGCGGAGACGGGGCGGCCTGCACCCCGAGGGCCGGTCCTGCCGGTGGCCCTTGTGTCTCCCCAGTGCTTGCCATGGGCCGCACGAGAGGGCAGAGCCGGTTCGGGCGGAAGCCGCCCCTCCGCGCCGGGGCTCGGGCGCCCTCCGGCGGGTGGGAGGCCGGCGTTCCGGGGCAGCCCTGCGCGGGGGAGGTGGCCGCCTGGCGGTGGGACTGACCTTGCCTGACTTGTTCTCTCTTTTCTGTCTAGGCTAGCTCCTGGCACGTGGTTGGGGGCCAGTACTTGTACGAGGTACGTGGAGGGCGAAGAACTGGCGCGCTTGATCGCGAGGGCAGAGGCCGCCGTTGCCAGTCTGGAGCTGCGAGTGATACGGAGACACGAGGGAGCACAGCTAACGTGGGGGTGGTGACCCAGGGTTCTTGGCTGGGGTACGGGTGTCCGCAGGCCGTGAGGTGAGGGGAGCTAGTCCTAAGCGCCTTGAACCTGTCGCTAAGGAATTCAGGGTGCGGTGGGTTACCCAGGAATCTGTTGAAGCAGTGCAGGGTGAGATGAGAACTGCGGGTATTCTTGGTGTGTGGTCTAAGTACGGAGAGGGGACGGTGTGGTAGGTTGAAGAAGGGTGTTATATTTTGTCTTGGAAGGAGTCACTGAATATGAGAAGAGTGAAAATAAGCCATAAAGGTCATCAATGTAAATATATATATTTTTAGCTGACTCTGATACCAGAAAAACAGGTGTTGCACTCCTGGAATGTTGGAAGGCAAGCCTGTGTTTCTGGCAGCTTGTTTCCACCTGGTGTCTTTGGGAAAGTCCAGTCCTGCCTGGCTGGTGAAGGCACGGGTCCATTTCTGCCTTCACAGGATGAGAATAAACTTAACCATGTGCTACTGTCCAGACATCAGGTTTTAGTCTTATTTTCCAAGTGCACCAGGTCCAGTTTTGTCTTCTACCTTTTTTTTTTTTTAAAGGTTTTATTTTTAAGTAATCTCTGCATCCAACAGGGGGCTCCAACATAACAACGGTGAGATCAAGAGTGGCATGCTCCACTGGCTGAGCCAGCTGGGCACCCCTGTTTGCTACCTTTATGTTTGTTAATATATCTTTGAATTATAGGGACTTCGACAAATTTTAGACCATGGTCCTTAGTTCACCTTTCTGCCTTACACACACACACACACACACACACACACAGGAGAAGCCTTTAGTTCCATATTTTATAGTTGCTTTGACTATCCTCAGCAACAAGCCTACATAATGAAAGTAGGGCAGATATGATTTTAGGAGGAGACCCAATAAAGAACACCCTTTTTGTGAATTTGGGCTCAGAACCAGCAGAAATACAGGAATGGCAGGCAGGTGGAGACCAGATGTCAGCTTATTTAATACTGATAGAGCTGTTGGAGAACATAATTTAGTTTGAGAACCAAATTCGCCTGCCTTCTCATTCTGTGCTGCCAGAGTTCAATGCCAGGTCTCTTTAAAGCTTTAAAGCAACAGCAACAACAAAAAATCTAAGTCATTAACAGGGCATGCAAAAGGATCGCAGTATCGCCCCACAGTCACTGAATTTAGAAAGTAGACCACCGCTAGCTCATAGCAGATTTTGTCCCTAGAAACCAGTCAAAAGACTGATACTCAGTGAAAGACTGATACTCAGAGAGGGAAGGTGAATAGGCTGAAGAAGTCTTGATTCAATGTCACTGAGACTCAGGTAATTCTATACCAGTTATTCAGAGTCTCCTAACTTGTGGGTCTAAACTCAGTTGGGAGAATCACCCATTCTGAGGTGAATTATGACCTGTGTTCGTTATATCCCGAGGGGCATCTACTTGTGTCTAGTCTTATCTTTAGCTAGTGGTTTTTAAGACGATGCCACCTTCTTGCAGTGTTAATTTACAGTAGTGGCAGCCCTACACCAGGTCTTTGAGATGCCTTTCTTTTTTATCCAGCGTATTCAAATTTCTTAATACCGTTTCTCTTTTGGGTCCTGTGTTTCTGGCATCCCCAGGCTGCATTGAAGCTGGGCTTTTGGGACCTAGCTTACCCAGCCCCACTGTGAGCAGCGCTCAGCCTTCTGCTGTGGAGTTGCTCAGGCCCGGGACACTTGGCTGCTATCCGTGGAGGGCAGGAGGGTGGTCCTTTACCCCATGAATTTCAGTTGAGAATCACTCTGGCAGGTGGTTGGTTGGTTTGTTTGTTTTTTTGTTTGTTTGTTTGTTCTGTTTTGTTTTGTTTCCCCCTGAAGCTGCTGTTCTTGCTTCTAAAGGTTGTTGCCTTAGGGACCCACTGAGAATTGAGACCTCTGCCATTACTCAGGATGCTGTCTTCAGCTTCTGGATGTGTCACATGGGGAGTAGCATTTCTTTCAGACACTTCTCTTCTGGCATTTTTTTTCTCTGTGTTCCCCTACTCCTTTCCAGAAGGCTCATTGAATTTCTGACATTTTTGTTGTTGGAGAGAAGGAAGACCATGGAGCTATCTCTTTGCGAGGCTACAGAAAGTGGGGAAGGAATGAGCTTCCAGGGCCAGGCCCTGTAGATTGTCTCTCAGTTGTCTTCCAAGATGTCCGCTTTCTTTTAAGAAAATCTCTCTTAAAAAAAAAAACTTTCGGGGCGCCTGGGTGGCACAGCGGTTAAGCGTCTGCCTTCGGCTCAGGGCGTGATCCCGGCGTTATGGGATCGAGCTCCACATCAGGCTCTTCCGCTACGAGCCTGCTTCTTCCTCTCCCACTCCCCCTGCTTGTGTTCCCTCTCTCACTGGCTGTCTCTATCTCTGTCGAATAAATAAATAAAATCTTTAAAAAAAAAAACAAACTTTTTCCTGTTCTTTTCATTCTTGTACTCCTTCTAATCTGATGGAGCAGGTTTCTAAAGCTATGCATTTCTTCCTGGACTTCCTGAACTTACGCGATTCCTTAAGACAGTGTTCCAGGCACAGGCTTTTCTCATCTCCTTGTCAATCTCTGTGGCTGTGGTAATTTCATTGAGTGGTTTATCTACTTCAGTCTGAGAGGATGACATATTTTATTTGTAATAAGAGCATTGTTTTTATTGTTATAAATAAAACCTACCATGTCTTTAAGATTGAAGCTGCATTGTAAATCCCAGAACTATAAAACCCTAGCCAAAGTTATTGGCAAACAGACCAGCAAGAGGGGAGTGACTCTTAAACCGTGGAGAAAAAAAAAAAAAAAAACACAAAAAAACCCACATGAATTCTTTTGGTTTTGGCCTTTGGGCTTGAGTCTAGCTCAGAACATAAAGGATGGAATTTGAGACAGCCTTTTCATGCTATCTACTGGGCTGAGACTAACAAAGTTTGGAGCTTACACACTTGTATTGCTTAGCATATGTGGAATTTTTTTTTTTAATTTTTTTTTTAAGATTTTATTTATTTATTCGACAGAGATAGAGACAGCCAGCAAGAGAGGGAACACAAGCAGGGGGAGTGGGAGAGGAAGAAGCAGGCTCATAGCGGAGGAGCCTGATGTGGGGCTCGATCCCATAACGCCGGGATCACGCCCTGAGCTGAAGGCAGACGCTTAACCGCTGTGCCACCCAGGCGCCCCAGCATATGTGGAATTTAATTACAGTTTAAAGCCCGTGGCCTGTCAAACTAGCTAAAAAGCATAGTAAAGGACCATATACTTAATTTTGCCCCAATATCTAAAAGGTGTGTATAGGGAAAGATTCCCTATAGTCAAATCCGTGCCTCAGCAGGGCCTGCTCACCGAGGTCTTCTCTGCTACTTAGGCTTTGCAGATGCCCCACAAGGGAAGGCAGTGGGTCTGTGTTAAGGCCAAAGTCAGTGCCCACACCTTAACCCTTCATGCTTAAACCATAGTGCTTGTATAAGGACAGTGCCTTTGCTGAACCACGTCACTGGCATTTTGCTAGTCATCCCTACCTATACATAAAATCGGAGGTATAAAACCGTATACATTCATCCCTACCTGTACATAAAATCGGAGGTGTAAAAACACTTGCCTCTGAACAAAGTGGCCAGCATTTCCACATGGCCAACTTCAAAAGTGTTTGAAATGCCTCAAGTGCTCGTCCCATCATAGCCTCAGCTTGTATGTGATATTTCACTCCCCACATTCCTCACCAGGTCTCTCTTCTATGCTCTCTGCCAAATCACGAGATCCTAACATTCCTTTGAATAAAATGTCCCTCTACCTCTGCCAATAGGCAGAGCCTATTCTTGTAAAACTTCCAACACAGAGCAGCAGAACCTGTGGGCAGCTGGCTCCCAAAATAAGGAAGGGAAAAAGGGGCCAAGCTACACTTAACCCGGCACTCTGTCCCTGAAGTTTCAGCCAGGGGAGGAGAGTTACAGAAAGAGGTCAGAAGTGTTTAGAGGAAATCCTTCCTTGTGGACCCAAGGAATCAGTCCAAGAAGCATTCCCTTTCGGGGCGCCTGGGTGGCACAGCAGTTAAGCGTCTGCCTTCGGCTCAGGGCGTGATCCCGGCGTTATGGGATCGAGCCCCACATCAGGCTCCTCCGCTATGAGTCTGCTTCTTCCTCTCCCACTACCCCTGCTTGTGTTCCCTCTCTCGCTGGCTGTCTCTATCTGTGTTAAATAAATAAATAAAATCTTTAAAAAAAAAAAAAAGAAGCATTCCCTTTCTAATTGAGTTGAAAATAACTCTTTGGTTTCAACATATGTGTTTGGGAATTTGTTAAGAGGTTGGCTTAAAAAAGAAAATTCATTTGGGATGTGGTGAGTTTGGAGTGATGGTGGGACGTTCAAGCAGGACTAGCTTGGTGGTGGTTGGATAGTTAGGTTTGGGAGTTATCAGAGTGGTGATAGTCGGAAACACGTCAGTGAAGAACCAACCATGGGAAAGAATGCAGACAGAAGACAGGGTCAAAGACCAATCCTTCCCCTGTCAAAGAATAATTTAAAAACTTGTTTATAAAGGGGCGCCTGGCTGGCTCAGTCAGAAAAGCAGCAACTCTTGATCTCAGGGTCGTGAGTTCAAGCCCCATGTTGAGTGTAGAGATTACTTAAATAAATACATAAACTTAAAAAAAAACCCACTTGTATATAAGGGAAAACAATAATTGATTGATTTAATCTAGCAAAAGCAAAAACGATTTATGTACAAGAAAGAGTAGAGAGGGAAGAAGGAAAAACCACAGATTGTGTGAAAATTGTGGCTTTTGTTTCCTGTGGGTAGACTGCTCATCAGCTGGCAGCCAACAAAGAGGCCAGTATTCTTCCCTGGGACAACTGAATGGATTATAAAATACCAACTTCACTTGCTTATGGGTTCTCCAGAAGACCTCTAGAGTTCAGGTGAGGTGTATGTCAGGCTGTCTCTGGATGAACAGTGTCTGCCAGTATCCTTTCTAAGCCCCACCATCAGGCCAGGTCTGTGCTATTTCCCTCGTCAGAATCTCTGACCTCCTCCCTTTTAATCAGACTTAGCTCTAGTCCACATTAGCCCTGAGGGTTTCAGTCTCCTGAGGGGGCAACATGAGTTGAATATTGTTTTGGGGGCGGTGGCTGTATAACAGTATTTAAACCCCTGAATATTAGCAGACAATGGCAAAAAGAGCAAGGGAATCCTAGATACTATTAAAAATATTTGGAACTCATTTCATATCCAGTTTACTCACTGGCCTGTTTAGTCAGGAGATTAAGTCCCAAGGATTAGTTTAGTGAAATTTAACTAATGAATATTCACAAAGCAAGTGGATCATAATTGAGAGAGCATTTACTTTAGAGAAAAATCCTGATAGAAGTTTGTAACTTTGAATCACCGTCTCTGCTCACAACTGCTGAAACATATTTTCCATTAAAAAAATACATATTTAAACACCCTCACACTCACTTTTTAGATGAAATGTATATTTTTTCTTTTGTCATAAATGTTATAAAACAGAACTTTTGATCCCCTGAGCTCCACTTCTGCCGTTAGCCATCCAGTTCTCCAAAAAGTCAGCCATGATTCTTGGTTTCATTTTTTTGCCAGACTCCCCTCAACAGTCCCTCAGCAAACCTGTCCATTTAACCTTCAGCTGTACACTAAATCAGATCACCTCTGTCCATCTCCTAGCCCAAGCTGGCCTCATCTCTTCATGTACTGTCTATCCCTTCCATGGCTTGTTTTTCATACAACCATCCAATTGATCTTTTTATTTTAATTTAATTTTTAAAAATAAATACCTTTTTTTAAAAGTAATCTACACCCATCATGGGGCTCGAACTCACAACCCCAAGATTAAGAGTCGCACGCTCCACTGACAGCCAGCCAGTCACCCCCATATTGATCTTTTTAATGCATAAAGCAGGTCACATCGCTCTTCTGCCTGAAGCACTGCCATGTTTTGCTGCTCTACTAAGAACAAAAGCCAAACTCTTCATGGCCCTTAAAGCACAACCTGACTTGGCCTTTGCTGAGCTCTGTTCCTTCTTCACAAACCACTCTCCCCTCACTGCTACCATTCCACCACCTTGTTCCCACCTCAGGGCCTCCACAGGAGCTGCTCACTTTGCCTGAAAGCTCTTCTACCCAATATTTGCTCCATTCACTCAGCATTGAGTCCCCTCCTCACAGAGGCCTGGCCAGATTTCACAATCTAAAGCAACACCCTCTCCCAGCATTCTCTTTCCCATTACCCTTCTCTGTTTTTCCTCAGTACCTGTACCTTTGTTGCTCTAGCCCACCCTTTCTTCTGGCGTTATTAAAGAGAGGAAAGTCTGGCTAGCAGCCCTCCAGGTCCACTTGTCTCCTTCCTGCATGTGTGGATACTTCCGTGTGTATGTGTGTGTGTAGGTTACTTTGGTGGAGGAAAAGTAATTCCCCTGAGCCAAGGGAAGGGGACTCCGGAGTCGGACTTTCAGATATGGGGAGGTGCTGCAGGAAAGGGAGATTGGCCTCTCTCTCCTACTGATTCCTTGAACCTCAGGGCCTGGTGTTGCCATGGTCAGATGGGGTGTGCAATGGAGTAGTTAGTGTGAAACTTTGACATGTATCCCCTGGGATTTGGGGCTTATGAAACCATAGACCGTGATGCCTGCTCTCTTCCTGGACAGTCTGCCCACAGCAAGGAAGAAGAGGAAGCTACCCTCACTCTGCTTCCCTAACCCTAACAAATTCCAACCGTAGTACCTAGCCTTTTACTCTAAATCCTATATCCGGACCCCTAACCCCACCACTGACAGTGATCTAACTCTTAACTTGTAACCTAACCCTAGCTCTTCTGACCCTGACTCATTCTCTTCTGACACTGACCTTGTAACTCTGACCCTTAATCCTTAAACTGAAGTCCTAAACCTCAGGCTTTTGCCACAGCCCTAATATCTAATCCACTGCAGTCCCTGACCACCACTCTAACCTTAACTCCTCTGACACTACTTTCTAACCCTAACCCAAGCCCTAGTCCCTAAACTTCTAACCCTTTAAACTTAGACTGGTTTCTAGATCCTGAGGCCTTGACATTTACCCTCTAACGTTGTAATTCTGCCCTAATCTCAACGTTTAATCCCTAAATCCTGACCCATAGATTGTAATCGTTGAACCCTCACCCATAAAAAGCTAACCTCCAGGATCCTGGAACGCCAGACCCCCAACCCTGACTCCACAAATGACAAGCCAGTACTTCACCCTGCCGTTAGCCACAGACAAGGGGAATTTGCAGCAACTCAAACTGCGTAGGTCAGAGGACATAGTGAATGAATGCCAGCAAATTAATCCACCAGGCACAGAACATCAAACAATAGGACTCCTGGAAAGCCAGGGGGGAAAAAAAAGCCAGAAAAACTTCCCTAAATACAGGATGTGGTAGACTAGCAGCAAACGTGAACAAGCCTTCAAATCTCAGAAGATGGGCAATGAAAGTCCCAGTCTTTGTGACCATACCTCCATGTCCCACCTCAGTCAGCAGGTCATCCTAGACTCATGATGGGAGAGAACTGTCCTTAGTGAGTTGTAATTGCCCTAGGACACAGACAGCAAAAGAAACCTCAGTAATAAAATGACCACCGTAACCCAGGAGATAAGAGCCATAGCCAGCATTACCATTCCCCCAATTTCCCTAGCACAATCACTGTCTCCAGGAGAAGCCCAGAAACCAGCTAACAACCCAACTGAACAAAAGATTGGAACCCTATATGAAACCAGCTCTTTCCCCAAACTCCAGACCCTGACCTAGATGGGATCCCAGAATATAGTTTTCCAACATGAAACAAAGAAACAGGCACAAATCTTCTTCCCCCATGGAGAGGACAGAAAAAGAAGAATAAAAAGTTCATGTTCCAATAAAGATGGAATCCCAGAGTCCTCCCCTTTGTCCCATTCCCAACCCCTTCCCCACCACCAGGGTCCCTATGCATACATGAGACAAAAGACAACTACAGTAGTAACAGAAAACATGTACTGACAGTACAGAGGGGGGGCTTCATCCTGCTTACGCTCGTGACTTCTGTACGTACCTTGTACTTAGGTATAATTGGCTTTAAATTGAAGAATACTGCTGAAACCTAATTTACATGTATTAGAAAAGAAAGCTGAAGAATCCGTCATCTAAGCCTCCATCCGTCTCTACAGGTAGAAAAAATAAGCAACCAACCAAAGTTTATTAAAAAGGCAGAGTTAAAAATAAGAGCAGAGATTGCTCAAAATGAAAAAAAGTATCAAAATACAAGATTATTTTAAAATTTTTATGCAATTATATGTAGAGCAAAGTGAATAAATCTTAAGTATGCAGCTTTTAAATATCTATATCTACACCTGAGTAACCATCACCCAGATGGAGATACAGAACCGAAACTTCAAGCGTTATCCAAGCAGTTATAATCCATATTCCAAATGAGATCGGGGAGAATTTGAGAAAATGTTTTCAAAGATGACAGAAAAAAGCAGGCAAGAAAACCTTAAGAAATAGGAGTAATGAGATAATGCTTAGATATTAAACGTAAACGACAATAATTAAAATTGTGGCATTGGAATAGGATTATGTCAGTCACAGACAAAACTTTCAGAATGAGGGTCTTTTGTATAGAAGAATTAATTCTTGAAAAACAGTCAAAAACTATTTTTAAAAAGAAAAATGGTTGGGTATAGGCTTGTCTTACAAAATATTTATATTTCTTATAAATCCACTCATCAAATAGTGAAGTATGTGTATATGTCAAAGTCAGTGGTATTCCATGGGAAAAAGTAATGCTCATAAGGTTGAGAGTTCATCTGGAAGGAAACACCTAGACTTTAACCTCAACCACAGACATGATAAATTCTGCCTGGCTTTAAACAGGTAAAAGTGAAATATAGTGATGAAAATGTCGGAATGAAATTTAGGAAAATATTTTTATATCCTTCATGGTGAGGAGACTTTCCCAAGCAAGATATGGTCTAGAGGCCATAAAGGAAAGACTAGGCCACTTAAGTAAGTAAATAAATGCCATAAAAGACCAAGAATGAACTGTAGACTGTATCGTAAACAATTCTAGCTTGTGGGTAAACAACAGTAAATAAATGTCCCTTACCAAACGGCTAATAAGCATGACTCTACAAATTGACAAGTGAAAACATGTCCAGGCGAGTTACAAAAGAAGAAATGAGTTGTCCTCTACTGCTCTTTGGCTTGGAGTTCTAATTGGCTTGCATGGAGCATCTGGAGGAGTCGGTTTCTTAAGGCAGCAGAAAGGACTTGTGATCTATTAGGCCAGGGTGGATGGCCCTCCCTGATTCTCTTTGGAGCTCCTGTCACTCCCAATTGCCTGCAGCACATCTGCTCTTAACATGGAATCCTCATCTCAAATCTGTTATGTCCCCCATCTGGCATCTCCTCCCTCAACAATTACCAACTGGATTACAGCATTTATGTAGAGTTCTTGCTGTCGTTAGCCTTACGGTAGCCAGGCAAGATACTGTTCCACAAAGTTACTTAGCTGGGTTATTTTCTTCCCTACCCCTTTCAGTGTGGTTATGCAATTTAAAACACAGCTAGTGCAATCCTTAGTGTTTGTATTCCATTTTGAGTCCCCCCACATCCTGGTTGGTTTTAGTTGTTTATGTTTGTGTATGTGAAACATAACTGTGGTTTTAAGGGAACTGTACCAAAAGATATGCTCAGAGAAGTGCTGCTCCCCCCCTCATTCCTGCTATCTTGTTCCCATTCCCCATTTCTTTCCATCATTTTCCCTCCTACTCCCTACAGGGAACTGTTCTTTTTTTGTTTCTGGTTTACCCTGTCTGTATTCCCTTTGCACAAATGAGCAGATACAGGTGTAGTTTATCTCATCCTCTTCTTTCTTACACAAATGTAGCATACTGTAAGTACTCTTTGGCATTTTGTTTTCTCCGCTTCCAGAATGCCCTGGAAAACACTCCATATCAGCTCACGGAGACCTTTCTACTGCTTTTTTACAGCTGCATGTTCTGTATTATGTGACGCACTGTAGTGTATTTAACCACTCCCCTATGCGTGGACATTTAGGTTGTTTTCAATTATTTGCAATAACAGTGCTGCAGTGAATAACCTTGCACACATATATTTTTGTATAGAGGTGTGTCTTCAGAGTAGTAGATTCCTAGGAGTGAGGTTACTGGCTTGGAAGGAAAGTGTATGCCTAGGTTTGTTAGGTATTCGCCAATAGTTGTGTCAGGTATTTCTTAGGTATTTCCTTCTGCTATTGATTTCTAATTTTATCCCATTGTGATCAGAGAGCATACTTAGTATGATTTCGATCCTTTCAAATTTATTGAACATTTTTAATGGTCCAGGATATGGTCTATCCTGCAGAATCTTTCACGTGCGCTTGAGAAACGTGTAATTCTGCTGTGGTTGGATGGAGTGATCTGCAGATGTCTCGGGAGGTCTGTGATGTCTGTATCGGTATAGTTACGCCTGTCTTCTCTTTTCCTTTGGATCCTCTGCTTAGTTGCTCTATCCGGGATTGCAAATGGGATGTTGAAACCTCCAGCTATTACTGTGGAATTGTCTGTTTATCTCTTTAATCTGCCTCATATATTTTGGGGCTCTATTTTTAGTTGCAAAAAATGTTTATTTGTCTTCTTGCTGGATTGACTCTTTGATCATTATAAAATATCCTCTGTCTCTGGTAACAATTTTTGTCTACATTCTACTTTGTTTGATGTTAGTATAGCCATGTCAGGCTTCTTTTTGTTACTGTTTGATTGAGTCTTTTTTCATCCTTTTATTTTCAGCCTGTTTGTGTCTTAGAATCCGAAATGTGTCTCTTGTAGCTGGCATCTAATTACTTCATGTTTTTATTCATTCTGTCAATCTCTGCTTTTGATTTTAACATGTAGTTGTGGGTAAGGTAGAATTGTCCTCTGCCGTTTTGCAGTTGGGTTTCTATTTGTCTTATGTCTTTTTTGTTCTTCTCTTCCTCCATTGTTGCCTTTTCTTGTATGTTAAATATTTTCAGAGTACCAATTTTAATTCCCTTGTCATTCTTTTACTTTATTTATTTAGAGAGAGGGAGGCAGAGTGGGAGGGGCAGAAGGAGAATCTCAAGCAGGATCCACGCTCAGCATGGAGCCCAACATGGGCCTTAATCCCACGACGCTGAGATCATGACCTGACCTGAAATCAAGAGTTGGACGTTCGCTCTTTTCCAGGTGGATCCATGAAGGGTGCAGAAGAGAAAAAGAAGGTTCCTGCTGTGCCAGAAACCCTTCAGAAGAAGCAAAGGAATTTCACAGAGTTGAAGATCAGGCATCTGAGGAGGAAGTTTGCCCAAAAGATGCTTCGAAAGGCAAGGAGGGAGCTTATCTATGAAAAAGCTAGGCATTACCACAAGGAATATAGGCAGATGTACAGAACTCAGATTCGAATGGCGAGGATGGCAAGAAAAGCTAGCAACTTCTGTGTGCCTGCGGAACCCAAATTGGCGTTTGTCACCAGGATCAGCGGTCGCGATGGTGTGAGCCCAAAGGTTTGAAAGGTGTTGCAGCTGCTTCACCTTTGCCAGATCTTCAGTGGCACCTTTGTTAAGCTCAACAAGGCTTCAGTTAACATGCTAAGGATTGTGGAACCATATATAGCATGGGGGTACCCAACCCTGAAGTCAGTGAATGAATTGATCTACAAGCGTGGTTATGGCAAAATCAACAAGAAGCGAATTGCCCTGACAGATAACACATTCATTGCCCAATCTCTTGGTAAATATGGCATCATCTGCATGGAGGATCTGGTTCACGAGGCCTGTACTTTTGGAAAACATTTCAAAGAAGCAAACAACTTTTTATGGCCCTTCAAATTGTCTTCTCCACGAGGAGGAATGAAGAAAAAGACCACCCATTTTGTAGAAGGTGGAGATGCTGGCAACAGGGAAGACCCCATCAATAAGCTTATTAGAAGGATGAACTAAGGTATCTCCCATGATTCTTTTTTGTAATCTGGTCAGTTAGTAAACGACTACTCTCAAATGGAAAAGAAAAAAAAAGAGTTGGACACTTTTAACTGACTGAACCACCCAGGCACCCCTCTTTTACTAGACTTCTTAGTTATTTCTTTGGTGATTGCCCTGGGGATTACAATTAACATCTTAGTATATAACAATCTAGTTCATATTAATTCCAACTTAATTTGAACATTGTACAAAACTTTGCTCCTATATAACTCCACCCACCTCCTCCTTGGTGGGGTTATCAGCATACATGTGTCATTTTATGCATGTGTGAAGGTCATGTTGGAACAGATTCAAGCCCCCTAGCGTGAGTTCAGGGAGGTTTTTACTATGCCCCTTAATCTCATCTCCTCTGCCCCTTAAACAACTTCACCTTCATATTAAATCTCTGTCCACGTCTTTTATTTCTATAGACATTTTCAGGTCTCTCATATATGAGGAAAAGACATATTCACACTGACCAACCAGTGCCATCAGATATAAACAATTATCTCTTTAGAAGCGTAGGATCTCTTGTTGCACGGGACCGCAAGACGATAATTGAGTCAAATGGTTCCTAATTCTAGTTTTGCGTCAGAATTTCTGAGTTTGGGAGGCTTTTCATTCTTACTGCGTGTTGCCTGGGGTTCATTTCAGAACTCCTGATAAGAATTTCATTCTATTCTTTTCATTCTCTTTATGCTGTGTCCTAAGAAGTGACAAGAAATTGTAACAAATGACTAGAACTTCTAGATTGTGTTGAGTAAATGTCCTTAGTCCTAAATGGTATCATTAGTCTGCAGCTTATAATTTGGGGAAAACGGAAAAGCATTAAAGCATGTTAAGAAATAAATGTATAGTAACACAAGCATGTATTTCCTCATCCTTTCTCAGTTTAATGTGTGCATGTGTATATATGTGTTTCCCTAGGACCATTACTGTATGTTTTATGTAAGGATCTATGCAGTTTGTTCTAGTAGAATCCTCACTGTGGAATTGTGTGCAACTCTCTAAGCCTCCGTTCCTTTGTTTATAAAATGAGCATGTACTTCTTAAGTTTATAGCGAGGCTTAAATAAGTTAGTGCTTGTAAAGTATTTAGAAACCTTTCTGTGGCCAGGCATTACTCCCGAGTATTGTGCGCAATATGTTTTCTTTGGATAAAAGTCTCTCTTTTATGGTATGGTTGAAACTGCTCAAACCAGGGGCACCTGGGTGGCTCAGTTGGTTAAGCGTCTGCCTTGGGCTCAGGTCATGATCCCAGAGTTCTTGGGCTCCCTGCTCAGCAGGGAGTCTGCTTTTCCTTTTTCCTCAGCCCCTCCCTACCCCCTCTTGTGCTTTCTCTCGTTCTCTCTCTCTCTCTCAAATAAATAAATAAATAAGACCTTAAGAAAAATTGCTCAGGGGCGCCTGGGTGGCTCAGATGGTTAAGCTTCTGCTTTCAGCTCAGGTCATGATCCCAGGGGCCTGGGATCGAGGCCACCTCTGGTTCCCTGCTCAGTGGGGAGCCTGCTTCTTCCTTTCCTTCCGCTTGTGCTCTCTGGCTCTCTATCTCTCTGTCAAATAAATAAACAAATAAAATCTTAAAAAAAAAACAAAACTGCTCAAACCAGATCCTGGTGTATTGAAAGCTCACATGACACATATTCAGTTCCATAGTGACCAGAGCCCTCAGGTTGTATACATAGCTGCTCTTGAGGCACCTACCACGTCGTTTAGATTTCTGGGGTCATTTGCTCACAATCTGTATGAGAACAGAGGGAATCTATGGCATAAGTCCTGTAGTTTGGGGATGAGAACACAGAATAGTTGGTATTTTTAACAGATTCTGATTAACCAAGAGAAATGTTTGCCAACCAGAATTTCTACTGAGAATCATTTATTGAAGAAGCAAACATCAAGGAGTTTGATCCTCTAGCCATTGGTCTCCTCCAGTACCAGCATTCTCCTCCACAGGGGACGATACTAGAGGTGACAACCATTATGTTTCCCTTGATCGTCTGGGGATTCAGCCGATTCTATAATTCTTCATGGTGAGCTCAGGAGTTTTCCTGGAGGGAAGTATCTGCTTGGAGAAATCAAAGTTGGGAAAATTAAGAGAAAAACTACCATATTGATAACCACACCCGCAGTCCTGCAGGAGGAGTGCTAAACCATTATTCTGTGAATTAAGGCAGACTAGTGACATTCTCATGTCAATGAAGAACAAGAGCATAGAGTGGAGATGAGAAGAAAAGAGGAGAGCTCAGGATGCAGATGCCTAGGTGAGTCTTTGAACCCCTGGAGAGCTGGGGAGGATGCAGAAATGGTGGAGAGTAGAGGCAGTGAAATTGGCATGAAGCAGAGTCTGGTCAGAGGCCTATGAGGTGCCATGGGCAGCATAGAAAGTGGTGTTAACAGGATCTGGAGGCTGACCAGCCAGGTTGAAGACTCAGCTCTGCCCATTCCTATCTGTGTGGCCTTGGGCAAGTCGCATCTCTCTGTAGACCTCTCCATCTTTCAATATGAAATGTAGCTAATAGCAACACCTGTCTCATGGTGTGGGCTGTAGAAACATTGGGGAGGCGATATAGGCGAAGCATGGGACACAGTGCAAGGTACCCAGCTGGCCGTCTATCAGTGATAATTGTTAGTCTTCCCATCAAGGATATTGTTATTTCTTTTTGATCTTATCGAAAACAGAGTTTGCATTGTGCTTTGGTAAAAGGTTGTGGGGAGGGGCCACCATTCATTCATTCATTCCCTTTCTCCTCACACGATAGCCAAACATTTTAATGAGCTCAGTGTGTCTCTTTTTGTTTACTTTTGTGTATGTGTTTGCATAAAATGTGTATTGTTTGTGTTTATTTTTAGTTTACATAATGGTATTGAGGTACTTGAATTATTCTGTCTCTTGCTTTTTCTCTCAGTGCAATATTTTGAGATCTACTCACACTGCCAAATGTACATCTGTTTTATTCTGAAAGCTGCACGGACCTCCATGAAGACACCTTCCACAGTTTACTAGTTGATCTCTGGACTAGTCTCACCCAGGCTGCCCCCAAAACTGCCACCTGCCACCATGGATAACACTGCAATAAACATGTATGTCACTTTACAAAGCTATGAGAAAATTGCTTCGTGATTTTGTAGGTTTAGAAATCTGGCCCATGAGATATGCATGTATTTAATTTCTTACTTTGCCTAAGAAGTGGTCAATTGCTCCTCAAGAGTGGCTGTAACGGGCTCTTGGGTGGCTCAGTCAGTTGAGTGTCTGCCTTTGGCTCAGGTCCTGATCCCAGGGTCCTGGGATCGAGTCCCACATCGGATCCCGGCAGAGTCTGCTTCTCCCTCTCCCTCTGCCCCTGCTCTCTCTCTAATAAATAAATAAAATCTTAAAAAAAAAAAAAAAGAGTGGCTGGAACAGTCTTCACTGTTACCGCATGTCATGGGAGTACAGCATTGGACATGGCCCAGCTTTCTGATTTTTGCTAGTATAACAAGTGCAAATTGGTATTTTGTTTCAATTTGAACTTGTCTGGTTATTCACGAGCTTTTGAACATCTTTCTTATGCTAATTAGTCTTTATCTTTCTTATAGAAAACCATAGCCTCTGCCTATTTTCCTGTTGGTTTGCTGTATATTTTCTTGCTGTTTATTTACACACAAATTCTCAGTATTAGCTTATTGCTGTCTTTAGGAATGGCAAATATCCTCCAGTTCTGTCAGCTGTCCTCTAACTTACCATAGTGTCCTTTATTTGTCAGAGATCATCAACCCAACTGAGGTAGGTATTCATTGGGAATGACATGATTTTTTAGAATAGTTTAGAAAAAACTAACATAGTCGTATTAAGTTATAAATTTGGGAGCATGAATGGTCTCTCCATTATGCATATGATTTTGAATGTCCTTTGAGTTTTAAAGTTTTTTCTTGGGAAGTCCTGAGTATTTTTATTCTTTTTTTTTTTTTTTTAAAGATTTTATTTATTTATGTGACAGAGAGACAGCCAGCGAGAGAGGGAACACAAGCAGGGGGAGTGGGAGAGGAAGAAGCAGGCTCCCAGCGGAAGAGCCCGATGTGGGACTCGATCCCATAACGCCGGGATCACGCCCTGAGCCGAAGGCAGACGCCCAACGACTGAGCCACCCAGGCGCCCCTGAGTATTTTTATTCTTATATAATTAATTTCCAGATGCTTCCGAGTTTTGTTTCTATTTTGAGTGATGTATTATTTTTTATTTTATTTTTAATTGGGTGTTATTGCTATAAAGAAATCTTAACTGATTTTGTAGACTGATCTTTCCTTCAGCACAATTTCAGAATCCCATTAATAGTGTTAATAGTTTGTGGTTAAGCCCACCCTTGGATTGATGAGTATGGTATCTTCATTTTTGTCTTAGGCAGACTCAAGTGCCATTTAGTCAGCAGACAAACATGAAAAGACTTGAATAAAATTGAAAGTTCATTGCTTGCACATGTAGTGGTCCCTGGGGCGGGTAGGTGCTTTGCATTGGAGGCCAGCTGTCTTCCAACCAGTGCTTCTCAGACAGGGTTTGTGATGACTGATTTTATGTGTCAACTTGGCTGGGCCATGGTGCCCAGGTATTTGGTCAGACATTTTTCTGAATATTTCTGTGAAAGTGTTTTTGCATGGGATTAACATTTAGCATTTAATCCCATGGCCAATAGACACATGGAAAGATGCTCAACATCACTCATCATCAGGGAAATGCAAATCAAAACCACAAGGACATATTACCTTACATCTGTCAGAATGGCTAAAATAGAAAACTCAAGAAACAGCAAGTGTTGGGGAGGATGCAGAGAAATAGGAACCCTTGTGCGTTGTTGGTGGGAATGCAAACTGGTGTGACTGCTGTGGAAAACAGTGTGGAGGTTCCTCAAAGAGTTAAAAAATAGAACTACTCTATGATCCAGTAACTGCACTACTGGCATTTATCCCCAAATACAAAATCCCTAATACAGAGGGATTCACAGGCCTCTATGTTTAGAGCAGCATTATTTACATAGTCAAATTATGGAAGCAGCCTGAGTGTCCATTGATAGATGAATGGATAAAGAAGATATGGCTTATATATACAATGGAATATTACTCAGCCGTCACAAGAATGAAATCTTGCTGTTTGCAATGACATGGATGGAGCTAGAGAATGTAATGCAAAGCAAAATAAGTCAAAGACAAATACCATATGATTTCACTCATGTGGAATTTAAGAAACAAATGAGCAAAGGAAAAAAGACAAACCAAGAAACAGATTCTTTTTAAAAAAATATTTATTTGAGAGAGAGAGAGTGAGAGAGAGAGCACAAGAGGGGGAGGGGTCAGAGGAAGAAGCAGACTCCCTGCTGAATGGGAAGCCTGATGTGGGGCTTGATCCTGGGACTCTGGGATCATGACCTAAGCCGAAGGCAGTCACTTAACTGACTGAGCCACCCAGGCACCCCCAAGAAAGAGACTCTTAACTATTGAGAACCAACTGATGGTTACCACAGGGCAGGTGGGTGGGGGTGATGGGTGAAATAGCTAATGGGAATTAAAGAGTACACTTATGATGAGCACTGAGTAACGTATAGAATTGTTGAATCATTATATTGTACGCTTGAAACTAAAATAATACTGTATATTAACAATATTAGAATTAAAATAAAAAACTTAATTAAAAAAACATTTAACATTTAATCCCAGATTTCTTGCCACAGTGTGGGCGGGCCTCATCCAATCAGCTGAAGGTCTTTGAGCAAAAGACCTTCCTCTCCGAGCAAAAAGAAATTCTGCCAGCAGACAGCTTTTAGACACCATCTTATCAATATCCTTAAGATTAAAAATATCTCTTTGAAGTTACAAGTTTGAAAAAGACATAAGACCAGAAGTTTATTTGGAAAGAGATATGGTCCAGATACAAGAGGAGGGGATTCAGCAGGATTTTTTAGGAATTAGCCCAGGTTAAAGGCATCTGACAGAGGTAGAAGAAATGTAAAGTCTCTTTATAGTTACCCCAAATTATGGAAGTGCCTAAAAGTCTTTATGATTTCTCTCTAGTAGAACTAGAGAATTTTCAGGTTACAGACCTTCCCCAAGTGAGTAATATGTATGCTGGTCTACATATCAGTTGAGACTTGTTAACTTGTTGAGATTGTGTCAGAAGATATAGTCAAAATTATTACAAAAGTATATAATTGTCTTTTTACCTGCTTTACCTTCCACCTTCTTTATATTTTGTTCCAAGATGACTTTCCCCAGTCTTGTTTCCATGCCTTACAACTCTACAGTGATCTTTATGGCATCAGCTGAGTTCTTGCTTTGGCCCTATGACCCTGAAGTCAATGACACAATATCTAGGCCAGAGCTAAGCAAGACCTGATCCATTCACTGTCAGAATAACCTTTCATGTTCTGATTAGTGTCTTTTGCCAGTATCCCAGAAATTGGGGGGTGCCTGGTGGCTCAGTTAAGCATGTGCCTTCGGCTCAGGTCATGATCCCACGGTCCTGGGATGGAGTGTCCCCTGCTCAGCGGGGAGTCTGCTTTTCCTTCTGCCCCCGCCCCCCCCCCCCCCCCCGCTTATGCACAACTCTCTCTCTCAGGCTCTCTCTCTCTGAAATAAACATAATCTTTAAAAAAAAAAAAAATCCCGGAAATTGGGTATGGCAGGGAACAGGGAAGGGTGGACAGGATGTTCTTTACTATTAAATTATTAGGCTGAAATATTTTTATTTCCCCTGAAATACTTTTATCTTTCCCCAAAAGATATTATTTTTGAGATGGCTGGGAAACTTTGAACATGAAGTACATATTAGAAAATGACAGGGAACTCATTAGGTGTGATAACAGCATTGTGGGCATGTAAGCTAAGGTCCACACTTCTTAGAAAGTAAAATGACATGGTATCCAAGACACACGTTAATATACTTAGGCAAAGAAAAAAGAAATAATAAAGGAAGGAAATGTGGCTAACACTTTATACTTTGTGGATCGATATGATAGACACATGATATTATACCTAGTTTTATGTTATGTTTGAAATTTTTTATAACAAAACATCTAAAACTCTCTACAGCATATCAGTATATCTGGTTTACTCCTAAAAATGAAAAATGAGAATGACTTTACTTACACAAGGTCCATCGTACAGTTTAGTTATGTCAAGCCCTTTGTATCTGAAAGAAATCATATTTTGAAATAATTATTTTTGCTTTATGGCATATTATAAATTATGACTAAATTTCACTTGACAATCTAGCTAAGTTTGAGAAGGAAAAACACTGCTTATAGTGAATTCTTATGTAGCAAATATTTAAAAATCCCTGTTGTTATAGATCTTTATTTGTCAAAGGTATTTGATATATGAAACATACTCAGCCTTAAATCAAATATAGAAAATTTAAAATTATCTTGAATATTTAAGTAGAAATCCAGAGTATCATATAAAGAATGTGCAATAAAATTAACGTAATAATTCGATGAAAGGTAAGGCATTACTACTAACCTTACAGAAATAAAAATGGTTATAAAGGAATACTATGAACAATTGTATGTCAACAATTAGGTAACCCAGATGAAAAGGACAAATTCCTAGAAACACACAAATTACCTACACTGACTCAAGAAGAAATAGGAAATTTCAACTGACCTACATCAAGTAAAGAGATTCGATCAGTAATAAAAAAACCTGTTAATAAAGAAAAGTTCAGGACCAGGTATCTTCTTCATTAGTGAATACCACCAAACATTTAAGAGTGAATACTAATCCTTTTCAAACTCTTCCAAATAAAAGAAGAAGAAAAAACTCTTGCTAATCATTCTATGAAGGCAGAATTACCATGATAGCAAAGACAAAGACATCTCTCTCTCTCTCTCTCTCTCTCTCTCTCTCTCTCTCACACACACACACACACACACACACACACACACACACAACTATAGACCAATATCCCTTATGAATATAGATGTAAAAATTCTCAACTAAACTATAGCAAACTGAATCTGACCAAGCGGGATTTATCCCAAGAATGCAGGGTGGTTCAACCCCAAAATACCAAACAATGCTATAGCATCAAGTTAATAGAATGAAGGAGGTAAAAAGTACATGTTCATCTCAATTTACATTAAAAAAAATCCCTCATTTGACAAAATTCAACACCTTTTCATAATAAAAGCACTCAGAAAACAAGGAATAGAAGGGAACTTCCTCGACGTGTTAAAGAACACTTATGAAAAACCCACAGCAAATATACTCACTGGTGAAAGACTGAAAATTTTCTTTCTAAGATCAGGAACAAGACGAAGATACCCACTTTCACCACTGATATTCAACATTATGCTAAAAGTTTTAGCCAGGGCAAGAAAAATAAAGGCATCCAAAATTCCGTTTGTCAGTTTTACCTCAATAAAGCTGGGTGGGGGGAGAGACACAAATTGGAAAGGAAGAAGTAAAACTTTCTCTATTTGAAGATGACCTGATTCTGCATATAGAAAATCCCAAAGAATTCATGTAAAAACTACTAAAGCTAATAAATTCAGCACTGTTTCAGGGTACAGATAACACATGAAAATCAGTTGTGTTTCTATATAGCAGCAATGACCAATCTGAAAATAAAATTAATAAAACAGTTGCATTTACAGGGGCGTCTGGTTGGTTCTGTTGGTAGAGCGTGCAACTCTCAATCCTGAGGTGAATTCAACCCCATGTTGAGCATGGAGCCTACTTAAAAAACAAACAAACAGGGGCGCCTGGGTGGCACAGCGGTTAAGCATCTGCCTTCGGCTCAGGGCGTGATCCCGGCGTCATGGGATCGAGCCCCACATCAGGCTCCTCCGCTATGAGCCTGCTTCTTCCTCTCCCACTCCCCCTGCTTGTGTTCCCTCTCTCGCTGGCTGTCTCTATCTCTGTCAAATAAATAAAATCTTTAAAAAAACAAACAAACAAACAACAACAGCAATTCCATTTACGATAGCATCCAAAAATAAAATACCTATGAATAAATTTAGCTGTGAAAGACTTGTACACTGAAAACAAAACATTTCTGAAAGAAATTAATGAAGTCCTGATGCATGGAAAGCTCTCCCATGCTCATGGATTGGAAGACTTAATATTGTTGAAATGTCCATACTACCCAAAGCAATCTCCAGAGTCTATGTATCCTTATTTATACCAATGGCTTTTTTTTTTTTTTTGCAGAAATGGAAAAGCCTACTTTCGAACTCATATGGAGTTGCAAGAGGTCGTGAGTGGCCAGCACCATTGAAAAGAAGAAAGGTTGGAGGACCCCAAAAGCCCAATTTCGAAAAGTTACTACTAAGGGATAGTAACTGTGGCACTGGCATTAGGATAGACATATAGAATGTGGAATGAAATTGAGAATGCAGGATAAATTCAAATATCTATGACAAACTGATTTTTGACAAGAGTTCCAAGACCTTTCAGTGATAACAGGAATAGTCTTTTCAACAACAAATGGTGCTGGGATAACAAGATAATCACATGCAAAAGAATGAAGTTGGAACTCTGTCTCACACCATAACAAAAATTAACTCAAAAATAGATCTACAACCTAAATTTAACAGCCAAGACTATAAAACTCTTAGAAGAAAACATAGGGGTAAATTTTCATGCCCTTGGATATTACAGAGGATCCTTAGGTATGACACTAAAAGCAGGAGCAACAATAGAAAAAAAAAAGATACATTGGATTTGATCAAAATTCAAAACTTTGTGCATCAAAATACATTATCAGGAAAGTGGAAGACAATCTACAGAATGGGAAAATATATTTACAGATTATAGTATCTAGTATTCGGAATATATAGGGAACTCTTACAACTAAAAAATAAAAAGACAACACAGTTAAAAAAAATGGGCAAAAGACTCAAATAGACATGTCTCCAGACATGGTATACAGATGGCCAACAAGTACATGAAGATGCTTAACATCATTAGGGAAATGTAGATTAAATGTAGATTAAAACCATAATGAGATATCATTTCACACCCACAGGATGGATATTTAAAAATGTTGGGGAGAATGTGAAGAAATTGGAACCCTCAATGTTGCTGGCAAGAATGTAAAATGGTACAGTCCCTTTGGGAAACATTTGGTGATTTTTTTTTTTAAGATTTTATTTATTTATTTGGCAGAGGGAGAGCACACACACAAGCAGGGGGAGCTACAGAGGGCAAGCAAGAAGCATGCTCCCCACTTAGCAGGGAGCCCCATGTAGGGCTCAATCCCAGGACCCCAGGACCACGACCCCAGCCAAAGGCAGACACTCAACCAACTGAGCCACCCAGGCGCCCCATTTGGTGATTTCTCAATAAGTTACACATGTAATTACTATAGGACCCAGCAAATTCCACTCTTAAGTTTATACCCCAAACATTGAAAACAGGTACTTAAGTTTATACCTTTACATAATTGTTCGTAGGAGCACTATACGCAATAGCTAAAATGAGGAGACAACCCTAATGAGAGAATTGGTTGCTTCAAAATACTAAAGAGAGTCCTTCAGGCTGAAGTGAAAAGACACCAGACAGAACCTCAAATCCACATGAAGAAACAAAGAGAAGCAGTAACGGTAGGGAAATAGAAAAGACAGTATAAATGTATGTTTTGTCTATAATTTTTTCTCCTCCCTGATTGAAAAGACAACTTCATAAAGCAATAATTACAAATCTATGTTGTTGGGCATCCATGTATGAAGGTTTAATTTGCATGATAAAAATATGCAAAGAAGGGTGGATAGAATGGAGCTATCAGGAGCAAAGTTTTAAAAATACTTTTGTAATTAATGTGATATCAATCCAAACTGGATTATTATACATTAAGATCTTTCATTCCCATATTAACTACTAAGAAAATATTTCAGAAAATATTAGTCAATGTGAGTTCTTTGGAAGCCATCTCTCTCTCAAGTATCTCCTGGTTTTAGCATTCTGAGTCTGTGATGTTCTAAATCCCCCAGATTGTGCATTCTGATTGTCAGATGTCTGTACCAGTGACGGAGCGCCTGACACTAAATTTGTTCACCTCACAAGTCTTTTATGGGTTCTAGTGTAAATTTTGGTATTTATGCAGCAAGGCATGCAAGAAAGTCCAACCCTGCCAGCTTGACATCTCTTGTTGTGACCAGGATTATTATTTCTTCTTTCAAGAAGACAAGAAGAAGGGCAGGAAGAAAGTTTTATCTACTCTCCTGTCTTTGCTTTTCTCTCTCTTAAAATATTGGACTTAATTTCTAATTCTTAGTTATCCAAGAGTGTTGCTTTTCTCCTTGAAGGAGAAAGCAGATGTCAGGGAATCCTCCTCCAACCTCTGTAAGGCAGCGTCCTTGATAAAAACCTCTGTGCCTTGCTGTTCCTCTTAGACCAAAGCCTTGGGCATTTCATGTCTAACATATGATGGGCCCAAAGACTAAACCACATAAAAGCATGAAAACTAGAGGAAAGTTGGAAGCTAAAGAAAGTTGTTTGAGAGAATAATATCCATTCAAGGAATCAATAAACCAACAGCTGGGAAGATTCTTTGCCCAGCCCCCTCCTCTTCTTCTTCATCAGGCTTTTCTTCTTTGGCCTGTGGGGGCTTGAGGGGAACCCTCATCTGCGGTCACATGATCTGAATGCTGTGGCTCCTTGCTACTGAGAACTTTCCACTTGATACTTGTCCAGGTTGGACAGAACTCTCACCTCAGTGGGTTTCTGTTTCTGCAATTGTGTGAATGGGAGCATAGGGAAGGATGGAAGAAATGGAGGAGCAAAGAGTGGAGGAGTCACTGGAGGGAAGATCTTACCAGTAGGAAGCGTTCTGAGGGGATTACTCCTATCTTGGCAGCCTTTAGCCTCCTGCCTGGGAGAAAGGAGAATAAAAATTAAGACTTACAGGATCATGGAGCAGAGATGACATTCCCCACTGTAAGTAACCTGGTCACTGCCACATATGGGTTCACTTGGCTTGATGTAAGAGAAAATCCAGCACTTATTTATATTCTCAGTGCACTTCACCTGAAGATGAGACAGATTACTGCTTCAGATGCCTTCCTCCAGGACCTCTGACCATTGTCACTGGAAGTGGGGTTGGGGGCCTGAAGAAAGAATGCTAGAGCGGGTGTTCAGAGAACAGTCTTCAGCAGCTTCAGGGTTGGACCCCTGGCACTTACCCAACAATATGAATATAATATAATATATATTATAACATAACATATGATCTGTGAACTCCCCAGTCTGAGCTATAAGTTCCTCATTAGGATGTAAATCCCTGCCTTATCAACCACAAAATGTGATTATTCGATTACAGAAAGGAACATGTCTTTAAGGTTAGACTTTTCTTATGAACATTACTGAATCACTTGTGTGTGGTGCTTCAGACAGCAGTGGTGTCACACTTGTCACAGCAGAGGTAGGGTGTAGAAGGAAGGGGACAGAGAGAATATTTGTGGGGCCTTAGTGTGGGAGAGGCAGGATGTACATTTTGGCCTATCTTGGCTGAAAGAATGTCCACTGCAGCATTGGACAGAACTGAACTTGAGCCATGACTTCATCATCCACTTAATGGTTCACAATACTTGGCTTCTATCTCACAAGAGAGTATGAACTGATTGGAATAATTCATGGGAAGAGGGCTCAGGAACATATGAAAAGTGCTACACATAGTTGATGACCCAGCTTTTACTATAGTGTTATTCCCATGCAAGTCCCCTTTGCCCCCACCTCTCAGAAGAAAACTCTGGGGGCTATTGAGGAAACTGGCTTGCTCCCCATTCCTGTTCTTGGGAACCAAGGAAATAGAGCTCACCGTTGTTTCTTGTAGGTGAGCCCCTGTGCCTGTAGGAAGAGGGAAATCTGGAAGACAAAAACACATTCAGAAGAGTTACTGCTCTGTCTTCTGACCTTAGGGAAAAAAGGTAGGATGAGGGAGACCCTGGTTGGCACATGGGAAGCATCAGATCCCATCAGAAGGTGGAGATTGAATTAATCACTAGTGGCCAATGATTTAATCAATCGTGCCTTTGTGGAATTATATAAAATTTCTAGACAGGAGAGATTCCATTTTGAAATTCTATTTTCTTTTCTAACTATGAACTCTTGAACTGGGCCAGAAGTGGTCATTATATTACGAACAGTTGCTTGTAAAATCCAACAGAACAACTGGTCCTCAGACCATTAAACTGTTGACATGACCTTTATGAAGACAGAAACATTGACTAATGCATCCCAGGAGGAGTTTTGTTTGCTAGCAGCTATAAAATAATTGACTAGGTAGTCATCAAAGGCAGCTCAACCAGTTAGCACTGAATTAAGTTTTTTTCTCTTCTTTATATCCTGTAGTTATCCTCCTTCTTTCTCACAAAAACCCGTTGCTTTCCCGTGTGAGCAGGACACTTTTCTGGTTACTCCAGAAACTGTGCTTGCCAAATTGCAATTCCAAGACCTCAGGGAGAGGCCTTTGTTCTTTTTCAGTTTTGCCTCTTTTTCTCATTTGACACCTTCATAATGGAACCTCCATAAAAATCCTAAACCAAAAGGTTTGGAGAGCTTCCAGGTTGAACACACTGAGGTGCTGGGAGGGTGGTACGCTCAGAGAGGGCATGGGAGCTCTGTGCCCCTTCCCACATATCTTGCCCGAAGAATCTCATCCATTTGGCTGTTCCTGAGCTGTGTCCTTTATAATAAACCGGTAATAGTAAGTAAAGCACTATCCTGAGTTCTGTGAACCATTCTAGCAAATTACTGAAACTGAGGAAGGGGTCAGGGAACTCCTGACTTATAGCTAGTGGGTTAGAAGTACTGGAGGCCCAGTCTTGTGAGGCTGTCTGAAGTAGGGGCAGTCTTGTGGGACTGAGTCCTTAACCTGTGGTGTTTGGATGGATGCCAAGTAGTAGCGCCATAATTATATTAAATTGTGGGATACCCAGTTGGTGTCCACAGAAAATGGGAGGATTGCTTGGTGTGGAAAACCCACACATTTGGTGTCAGAAGTGTTGGAATAGGGGCTCCTGGGTGGCTCAGATGGTTGGGCATCTGCCTTCGGCTCGGGTCATGGTCCCTGGGTCCTGGGATTGAGCCCCGCGTGGGGCTCCCTGCTCGGCGGGGAGCCTGCTTCTCCCTCTCCCTCTGCTGCTCCCCCTGCTTGTGCTCTCTCGCTCTCTCTGTCAATAAATAAATAAAATCTTAAAAAAAAAAGTGTTGGAATAGAAGGAAATAGTTTTTTCTTCGGTAGAAGAAGAAAAGGGGTTTTCCCTGTAAGATATGAGAGGCATGAAGAATACTTTTCAATTTGTTACAGAGCTTCTTAAGATGTGAGAGTCTTGAAAAAAATGTTTTAAGTGAGAGAAAATTGAAGGTAAATGAGAGTTTCAGAGTCCAGATGGGAAAAGGACCTGTGTAATGGCCACTCTTAGGCAACAGGCTAGAGTAATGGAAATCTGAAGAAGGCAAGAGGGCCCACAGTGACCACTGACCACCAAGTTGACACAAACAGGCTCATTAAGCAATCTACCTGAAATAAGCATAGGCCCTAACTGACCAGTTACATCCACACATAGTTCCTAAGATTACCAAAAAGTCCCCATACTTCCTCATTCCGCCCTATGACTATAGCCCCTCACCACCACCTCCTGGCAGTCTCTGCTTCGCTGTCCTGCCTGATGCTCCCTGGCCGTGTATCCGCTCAACTTTTATGTCTTTTGTTCTGCCTTGGGTGAATTCTTTCAGCACTGGCACCACCAGCCGGCACCCAATCAGAATGCACCACATTGAGCCCCTCAAGAGATTCCCTAGAGTTAAGCATGAGCACTGTTTACTCTAAAACCAGACATTGACCAGAATAATATCTGATTCTACTTCCACAGAGCTTAAGCAAGTTCTTTTGGGGTTTGAGAAATGTAAATATACAGACTCTGGAAATGAATGTTTTTAAGGTTTGAATGTCTCGATAGTATTCAGGTATTTTGGAAAGTTCAGTAGTCCTGGGTTTGGAAGGTCTGGATTTGACTCCCAGCTTTGATATCAATGACATTCAGGGAATCCTCTCTTCCTCTGGGTTTCAGTTTCTACATCTGTAACATAAAGGAATTAGGATTAAACAAAACTGAACAGCATTTCCACTCCTACCTCTGATTTTCCTGTAATACCGGATATACCCCAGAAAACATGGGCAGAGCAAGGATACATCACTCACCAACTGCAAAGGCAGCCCACACGGAGATGGCCAGCACAAGGACGGCATTCAAGAAAACCTCCTTCATGGTGGCAGAAGAGCTATGAAAATATGCAGCTTTTGATGGTAGGAGAGAGCAAGTTCCATGTGAAGTACGCATTCTCACGGAGATCCCGCATTGACCAGGAAGTGAAGTCTAAATCCCTCAAGTCTGTTCTTTCCTCAGGCCATTTGGAATGAATTTTGTCTGATGCAATTAAGTTGCTTCATTTGTTTCCCTAGAACAATTGGACATTAGAAGAAAATGATCTAAAAAATGGAAATTGAGAAGATGCCAGAAAAAGAGCTAGTAAAGACCATCTGCAGGGGATCATTTAGTAAAGAATAGGCACCAAGAACTTTGCGATTAAATGTTGAAAAGTTGATCTTTATCTCTGAGGTAAGAAGGGCAGTCACTAGGAAGTTCAGTGACACGTGTTAAATCAACAGGCAATAAAAAACAGGAAGGGACAAAACAACACTCTTATTTCTTAATCTTCCATGTTATTACTTTGGTGCTACTATTTAGTAATCAATAACAGTATTGAAGGGAAAACCATAGAGTATTTACCAGCAGCTTACTTGCATTATTGAAAATATTATAGTACAAGGCAGTTGACATTATTTATATGCTGGTTTCAATACATTTTCCAGGCAAACTATATATCTAGGTAATTTCTGCCCAAGATCCTCCCTGAGTAAAAACAAATAATAAATAATATAACTCTTTTCCTACTCAAAAGTTTGCAAATTAGTATGTCCACTTTACCTGCTGGGACTCCCAAAGTTGCTGGGACAAACAGGCTGGACAAGATATTTTTTATTTCCAGTTTGTTGATAATGAAATAACGATGTGTGGGAGTGGGTGGGTGAGGGAGGAAATGTCTTTTCAAGGCTTAGATGCCTGGCAGTAGAAGAGGGTGAACTTTGTTTGTTTTTAAAGATTTTTTTAAAAATTATTTTTGAGTTAACTCTACACCCAACGTGAGGCTCGAACCCACAAACTGGAGATCAAGAGTTGCACACTCCAATGACTGAGCCACCCAGGTACCGCAAAGAGAGGGAACTCACAACTTAGGAATATGGTAACAACTCGTACCTATTTCTTCCAACTCCAAATTCTGTAATGCCTAAATCTTGTGAGTTTCTATTTCAGTTTTTTAAGGGTGGTATGTACTGCCCACTGCCACTCCAGAATCTACATTCTTGCCAAACCTGGACCTCGCAATCTAGAGATGTGTCCTACCCAAATTTGAGTTCCTGTTTTTATCTGGATAGCAATCATTGTATTCAGGATGGCTTTGGGTATGTACACAGTACGATAAATTACTAAATCCGCATATGCAGTTACTTATTTCATCAGTAGTCAAAACTACGTATTCAGTTTATTGAAACCTGTAATTTAGGTTTCTAATACTGACTTACAAAATCTTAAAGTGGAAAGTTACCTTATATGGAATCTGCCAGGTTCAGCCTTGTTGAGTGGAGTTGAGGAATCCTGGGATGGAGTGCTCTTTCCATGGGCACTAAATGGTAGCTCTTTCTGCCACTTGGAACAAAAGTCCCTCAAAACACCAACTTTAAAGGAAAAGTTCAGAGGTTATTGGGTATCATAAATTCTGTAGGCCCCAGTCCTAGATGAATGGCATTAAATAGGGACATGCTGCATAGTTCTGAGAGGTGGAGTATACTTTCTCAGTACTGTTTTTTGTTTGTTTTTTAAGTAGGCTCCACACTTAGCTTGGAGCCCAACCTGAGGCTTGAATTCAGGACGCTAAGATTAAGACCTGAGCTGATACCAAGAGTTAGAGGCTTAACCAACTGAGCCACCCAGGTGCCCCTACTCTCTCAGTACTGTTCTGATTGACCACAGTGTGTACCATGATAGTCTCCAAAATTTTTGCTTTCAATCCCTCTAAATTTGGTGCCCACTTAGATTTTTAAAAAATATTTGTTGTATTTGAGAGAGAGAGAGAGAGAGAGAGACTGGGAGGAGGAGCAGAGGGGGAGGGAGAAGGAGAAGGAGAGAACTCCAAACAAGCTCTGCACTGAGCATGGAGCCCAATGTGGGGCTTGATCCCACAATCCTGAGACAATAACCTGAGCTGAAACCATGAGTCAAACTCCCAACCCACTGAGCCACCCAGGCGCCCCCACCCCACTTAGATAAATATTTTTTTAACTCTCTCTCTATTTTTTTAAAGATTTTATTTATTTATTTGACAGAGATAGACAGCCAGCAAGAGAGAGGGAACACAAGCAGGGGGAGTGGGAGAGGAAGAAGCAGGCTCCTAGCAGAGGAGCCCGATGTGGGGCTTGATCCCATAATGCTGGGACCACGCCCTGAGCCGAAGGCAGACGCTTAACGACTGTGCCACCCAGGCGCCCCCCCCACTTAGATATTTTTTAAGTGGCATATAAAATGTTCCACCCCAAGTTTAAATGGTTACAAATAATTAAATGATTGACTTATTTTAAATGCAAACGTTTTAAAATAAAAATGTTGAAAGCGAAAGTTGTTCTTTAAGATGTATCCAGTGGAATCCACATTCTTTGGTGATTTGATGTCACCATGATAATATGAAAGGCACATGGATGAGCTCACAGTTCAAATTTTATGTACTTTTCCTCCTTGAATGAGTAGAATTTTCATTCTACTTTCCCTACAGCTTTATACACAATGTTAGTTATAAATCTTTAGTGGTCAGGCTTTTCTAGTTTTCTTCAACAGAAATGTGCAATTGAATTGTGTTTTCAATTTCCTGTGAGCATAGGGTATAAAGTGTTAATAAAATTCTTTTGGGTTGAGTTATCACAAGCACTAGTAGTACACCTTGATCAAGACAGCATATATTACAAATGTTGATAGTTATTTAATGTAGAAGGAACTTTTTATTAAATCTTTCTCTATCTTTTTAAGTTTATTTATTTAAGTATTCTCTATACCCAATGCGGAGCTCTAACTCAGGACTCTAAGATCCAAAGTCACATGCTCCTCCCACGGAGCCAGCCAGGCGCTCTTGAGTATACATCTCTTAATGTGATGCATGGTGCTGATGTTTTTCTATTTTTCTAAACATTGTGTCTTTTTGGGTTGGTCTTTGGGAACTGAAAATTCATACCTTTTCCCCAGTTTTCCCTTAGACTTTCCTAAGAAATTCATAAGTTATTACTTCTATGTAATGAATCAAATTTTATAATCTGCAAAGTACAATTTTACTAGATCGATGATTTATGTGCTAATTGTGTATTAATTGTATTTATAGAATATATTATCACACAAATATTTTTACATGGTATTTCATCAAATAATTCCGTTTTATTATTACATAGTTTCTGCTTTCTTATCATCTTTGATATGGTTGTCCCTGCCCCTAAATTGTAGATGTAGTCATGTAGGATTTTTTGCAAAATTTTATTGCTTTATATTTTTAATTTAAATACTTAAGTTGTCTGGATATTTTAAGTTTAAATACTTAAGCTCAGATTTAAATATGGAGTAAAAGAGGACTTGTAAAAAATATTTTACATATGCAAAGAACTACAATGATGAAGCTACTGTCACCAGCTGGCTCAGTCAGTGGAGCATGTGATTCATGATCTTGGCATTGTGAGTTCGAACCCCACATTGGATGTAGAGATTACGTAAAAATAAAATCTTAAAAAAAAAAAGAAAGAAAAGAAAGAAATAGATCTTTAGAAGCCAACAAATAGCTTTAATAGTTTTGAAAATGAATTAAGAAATAGGAAAACAAACCAATAAAACAAAGGTGAGAGTCCGATATTGGGAGTTTTATCTTCTAGAAAAAGGAAGCAAGTAGGGTGTCTGCTTTCGGCTCAGGGGGTGATCCCTGCGTTCTGGGATCGAGCCCCACATCAGGCTCCTCTGCTGGGAGGCTGCTTCTTCCTCTTCCGCTCTCCCTGCTGTGTTCCCTCTCTCGCTGGCTGTCTCTCTCTCTGTCAAATAAATAAATAAAATCTTAAAAAAAATAGAAAAGGAAGCAAGTAGATGGCTTCGTCTCCCCTCGGGACGGTGTGTCAGGTGGTGCATATAGAAGTCCACTGGAGGGAGCCACGCAAGAGGCTGTTTGACCAGCCCAGGTGGCCAAAGAGGGAGCTCCAGACCAAAGCCAGGAGAATGGAAAAGCTGAATCACAGCACTTACACGAAGTAGGGGGACATGCGTGATGTCCGAGCAGAGCAAAGAAGCACACTTTACATATCCGTTTGTAAGCAACCACATACGGGCTATTTTAGGAAACCAAGCAATAGAAAGAGACCAGTTCCCAGCTCAGTCACAAAATAGCCTCTCCATTCAGGCTTCCTTCATGATAGGTGATTGTCACCATTAAATACTTCCCTGGATCACCCACCCACCAGCTACCCACGTCAACTCTTCACCTCCATTTAACAATCAACTCGTTCATACCACCTGAAGGAGTTGATGAAGAAATAGAATAAAAAACAAGAATAAAGAAAATAATAGCAGGGGTAGGAAAATATGTTTAAGGACAGAAATAACAAAAATTATCCAAAAGGATCATTTGAATCTCTGAAACCTCCAGACTTACATTGTTATTTGTCCAATTATATACTGAAGAAAAGAAAGTGGGCAGCTTCTCACTGATCACAAGCACTTGGGGTGAGAGAGACACTTATTGTCTCCTTAATTGTATCGGGCTCTGAGACAGAAACAAATGAGAATCTCCCAGCACATGCCGTCAGTATGGGAACTCAAAGATTTTATTCTTTTTATGTAAGCAGAAAAATTATAATGTTCCTAATATTTGTGTATAAAACCAGACATTTTTATAAAAGATGACACAGGAAAATGTAGAACTCTAAAATACTTTTAAAACAGGTATCCTGGGCGTCTGGGTGGCTCAGTTGGTTAAGCATCTGCCTTTGGCTCAGGTCATAATCCTGGAGTCCCAGGATCCAGTCCCACATTGGGCTCCCTGCTCAGCAGGGAGTCTGCTTCTCCCTCTCCCTCTGACCCTCTCCCCAGCTCCTGCTCTCGTTTGCCCATGCTCTCTCTCTCTTTCAAAAATAAAGAAACAAAAATCTTTAATTAAAAAAATAAAACAGTATCCTTAGAAGATTACCCTAAACGAAATCAGTGTAGTTAGGAACAGAAGGGTCCAGGGTATCTGAACCCCTTTCTGAGTATAACCCATTCTGCAGAATATCCCATTCTTTCTGCGTTCTCAGAAAGCGATAGGACACGGGATGCCCAAATGCGTGTGTGTGCTTATTGAAAGGAATCTATCCCAGTCCCAAAGCACACATTTAATGGAATATTTAACATTTAATGGAATATTTAACATGAGAGATTCTGAATCAGAAAATTGTTGAAATTTGGGACATAGAACACAGAGGCACAGAGCTAAGAAGCAGAGATTTTGCCAAATGATAGTTTAAGATATTTGAAGACCGTTGTGTATTCAAATATTTAAGCTATTCAAAGAAGTAGGTGAGAGGTTGGGGAGGAGAGAGAGCAAATGGATAGTTAGAAAGGCACAGGCTACTAACAATAGAGTCAGAATATGAAGTCCTAGTTTTCTGTCAAAGAGAGATACTTGTATTATGTGTCTGAAAGAGGACTTCAGGCACCTCCATTTTGACCTCAGTCATACTTTCTAACTGATTCAGTTCTTTCTAGCATATCTCTTAACTCAGGCCAAAGACCCTGCAGGCAAAGCATCCCCAGATGGGAACTGAAACTACCCCCTCAAGCAATGAGAACCGCCCTGAGCCAGCAACCCAATGATGATGACTGACCCCAAGACGATGGTCCACCTGACCTCACTGCCCATCTGCACGTATCCACCGACCTTTGTCCCACGTTTCCCTTATATAAACCTGGAAGTACTTTCAGCACTTTGGAGACAGTCTTTGAGATGCTAGTCTGCTGTCTTCCAGGTGTTGGCCTCCCTGAAATAAACTCCTTTCTTGTTTCACCACCGCTGGTCTCTCTGCCTTTGGATTTTGTCAGCAGTGACTGGCCACATCTCTTTGGGACCCCGGAGCCAGGGGCTCATGCACCCCTGCGGCCCAGTTACATTTCTGTTGAAGGATGTTTTTTCCAGTGAATCAATGCTTCACTAACGCTACATGAAAGACTAGGTAATAAACAATAACAAGGTAATAAATAATGATAAATAATGAAACAGTGATAAGACTATCTAAAAAGTATAAGAGAAGCCTATAGAAGTATCTGTATTAAAGAAAGAAAGCAGGATAGTGGCCCTTGAATAAGAGAAAAGGAGCTGAGGAAAATCAACAAGCAAGAAAAGTAGAGACAGGAATCCGAAACTGAAAACTTGAAATATAACAAAATATCAAATTATCATTAAATGAAAGATAATGGCTCACCATATAAGTTTAACTTCCAAAGGAATTGTTTCGGTAAAAGTGCTCCCGGGAAATGATGTGTGTGTGTGTTTATTGTAGAAAACATGTATTTGTCGAAGGCAGTAAGCCATTGAATGCATGTGGGGAGCCGAGGTGATGGCAGATTGCTTGAGAGAAAGCGCAATCCAGCATAAACACACCAGCCCGCGTGAAGCCTGGGTGAAAGTGGTGCTGTCCACATGGGCCCTGGACCTCATTAAAAATTGAGGAGACAGTCTCCCTAAAATCTATAAAGCACTGTCATTCTCCATCGACCAGTCTCTTGTGCAAACAACACAGCGCTGGCCGCGGTGATTGGCGTGACTCTGACAGGGCTGTTGTTCGTTTGTTTGTTTTTAACCTTTTGAAGCTTTAACGTAGATATGATTTCTGATAGGTTTTTACAAATACTGAAAGTAGCTTCCGGACCCTCTTCTTTTAAGGATCTTTGGAGATTCATAAGAACTACAGATTTGAACATTGCAGTTACCATCCAAGGAGAACGAAAATTCAGTGACTTCCCCAAAGTAATTGACATGAAATTACAAGTCCTGATTATTCTTAGCTTTTCACAAAATGCTCCACAGAGTTTTAAAAAGACACAAAAAGCATTTTTGGATTTAGATAAACCTTTTAAAATATAAAATGAGACCACAAAACAGTGTGACAGGTTTTCTTTTTTATAATACATCTATTAAAGTTTATTTATTTATTTGAGAGAGAGAGAGAGAGTGGGAGTAGAGAGAGGGGGACAAGCCGACTCCTCGCTGAGCATGGAGCCCGACATGGGGCTCAATCTCAGGACACTGAGATCATGACCCGAGCTGAAATCAAGAGTCGGGTGGTTAACCGGCTGAGCCACCCAGATGCCCCAGTGTGACAGGTGTTCTTCTGTCACTTGCAAACTCTTGAGAAGCAATCCTCAGAGCCCTAGAAGGGCCGTGGAAATATCTTCATTTTCCATCAGGATAAACTGCATCCAACCAAGAGTCAGGGGATCTGGGTTCTAGCCGGACAGGGCACTTTTTATGTTGCAATATCTGAGATTCCCCTCAAGCTTAGAGAAGATGACGAGGTCACCATTTGGATATGCAATGGGGTAAGAGTGATCATAAAAGCCCAGATACGAGGCCGGAAATTCTCAGCTTTCTATCCAAATGGCTGTGTGGTGAGGAGAAGCCAAACTCCGTGTTGTAACTTCGGAATCTCTGAGCTCACCTCTTTCCAGAGCTGTGATTGTCATGCCACCCACAGCAGGAATGACAGTGGCATCAAGGGAACATCGCACTAATTCTCTGACAAAGATTTGTCCAAGGTATTATTATTGTAAATGATTATTAGCGATTAATGAAAATGCCCAACGAGATGGTCAAAATTAACTAGAAGAGAAACTTTGCACTGATTTCCAGGGTGACGGGAAGCAAGTATCCTCAGACGCAGTAAATCAGTGTAGAGAATCTAATTTCACTTTCCAGAGAGAATTGTGGTTCCTTTGAGGAATCGATTTCCCTGGATGTGTAATTCCATATACTTTTCTTTACAAATTTCAGATACTCAGACATTTATGATATAAAAAGTGAAACAGAAACACCAAAAAATAGTGTATAATGAGACTGCCAAGGAGGAAGAAGTAAGAACCCTTTTCCCCCCACTAATGTCATCTTAACAAGGAGGTAATGTTTGATTAAATTCAAAACTATTAAGAGGAAAATTAATATAACCATATTGAAGCAGCTCCTGAATTATACATGAAGGAAGTTTGGGGAAGATTGGTGGTTTCCGCAGCCTCCGTGGAACTGTGGTTCTGAAGAATCTAGGAACCAAGGCCAACACTGTTGTGTAGATGGCCCTATTAAATATTTTGGATATGAAAAGACGGAGGGTTTATCCTACCTTCTGGTGCGAATTCATCTTCCCTGATTATCCAGAGAACTTTCTTTATCTTGTTTCTGAGAACTAATTAACATGATGTCATCATCTCAAGATAATCAAAATCCCTTCAGATTACACTGTGATATGGAACAGAAAAGTTGCGGTAGCCCCATGGAGAGAGAGTGAATGTGAATGCTTTCTTATCCAGGTGATTGAAAATTGCTTTTGATCCTCCTTCCTGATAGAGACGAAAGACAGCACGTACTTTAGACTAATAGCCACATTCCGGAGCTCGTGTTAATCTGTCCGTACAAGGTTAATCCCTCTGCATGCCTGGGGCACATGGAACTGCCCCACGGTTAGGTTCAGGGTGGTTCACTCTCACCTGCCATGATCCGTCTCGTTTTTGCAATGGCCAGATTTTGGCCTGTGATGGGGCCCGTATTCCCTTTGTCTTTGAGGCTACAATTCTACCTGGATATAGTACAGTATTTTGATTAGTTAAGGCGGTTTCAGGAGCATTCATTTGGCTCTTCTTACCATCGTGAATTTTACTTCACAGGACATACAACCAACGCGTGTGCTCTGCCAGCAGCCAGGTGGAGCCATCATGACTTTATAGTCCAAGACCAGAGAGATGACAATGAGGTAAGTTCACAGAACCATTGGATCCAGTATAAAATGAACTTGAGTTGGGTAACCTCTGATCTCCATATGTTTGAGTTTAACATGAGGACTGTGATTGATTTTTTTCTTTTTTTCTTTTAATCAAAGTATAGTTGACATATAATAGGTTAGTGTCAGGTGTACAACATGGTGATTCAACAATTATATGCCTTACAAAATGCTTACCACAAGTGTAACTGCCATCTGTCACCATGCAAAATTAATACGATATTATTGACTGTATTCCCTGTGCTGTACTTTTCATCCCCATGCCTTATTTATTTTATAACTGGAAGTTTATACCTCTTATGTTACCCTGGTAATTGGGTAAGCTCCTTATCTATATCCAAAAGCCCTCAATAGATCTGGGTATCCCTTTTTTCCCAGTGTGGAGTTACTTGGGTCCATGGCCATAGGTCCCACTGGTAAAAGACTCCGTGAATATATGTTTATTTATACTTACAGAGGCTCTGTTGGTTCCATTCTCAAGGACACCAGGTCCCCAGGTTCCCATTCAAGCAATGGGCTCTGTGAACTGGTTTAGATGTCAAAGCTGTATAAGGGCTCACAGTTATCTGCTCAGTTGCTGACATGAGTCTTCTGCAGTCCCATTCTTTATCATTTCATCTGTAGAAGGTGAGCAGTGCCGTCGCTGGCTACCGATGCTATCTCATACCTAGAACAAGGCCAGTTTGCCACAGACACAGATCCTTATGGATAGAGGCCCCCAGGTTGCAAAGCCAGACTTGCTTCCAGTCATAGCAGTCACACCCATCTTGCTTCTGACAGTGAGCTGTTACCATCCGGCTCCTGTTGTATGGAATGCTATTGACACTAGGGAGCCCACTTTCTTAGTCACTTTCCTGTCCTCACCAGGATCTTCAGAGGACAAAAGCTCACCAGTGAGCTTCTCGGTGATGCTGGAGCCCATCTGACTAATAATAATACAGGATGTATTGCTTTTGTGAGAGGAGTGATCTCTGGGCCCTCTCCAGGACCATACTCAGCTGGGTTATGGTAAGCATAATCAGCTCCAGGGCTGTTCTAGTGGGTTCTTTGGATTCACATCATCTTTTTTTTTTTTTTTTAGTTTTATTTATTTAAGTAATCTCTACACCCAACGTGGGACTAAACTCATGACCCCAAGATCAAGAGTCACACACTCTCCTAACTGAGCCAGGTAGGCACCCCTAATAATTCAATTCCTTTTTTTTTTTAAGACTTTATTTAGTCATTTGAGAGAGAGAGAGAGAGAGAGAGTGAGTGAGAGCATCAGCAGGGAGGAGGGTCAGAGGGAGAGGGACAAGCAGACTCCCTGCTGAGTGTGGGGCTTAATCCCAGGACCCTGAGACCATGACCTGAGCCGAAGGCAGACACTTAACCAACTGAGCCAGCCAGGCGCCCCTAGTAATTCAATTCTGACATGTCCCTTTGCTGGAACTCTGACCCTCACAATTTGCTAAAGCAATTCCAGCATTTCTGCCTCATTTACCGTGGCATCATCATGTTAGATCTTGAAAGAGCTCTCCCAGTAGGGTCAAGGGCCAATGTCATGTGTTTTTACAAGATGTCAAATCTTGAGTCACTGTGAGTGCCCTCATGTCGATAAACACTTCCGTGCCCAGCCTTTTCCACAGCAAGTGAACACCCTCGCAGTGCACTTTGCCCCTGTTCCCTCAGTGGCCATCAATACAAACGAGACACAGCACACAGCTCATTTGGTAAATCAGCTATTTCCTCACCAAGGCTCTGCTGAGACTTGAACCTAGTTACTGGGTTCCCGGTCATGCAGGGGGCAGAAGTGGAATTTGAGGTGGGCAGACGTCATCTTGTGAGGCAACCACTTCAGGAGGCCTTTGTGTGGCCACAGGATAGTGGGAGCCTGCTCTCCTCTTGCAAAGGTAAAGCGACTGCTTCCATAGACCTAGAGGTTTTTTAGGGGGAATCTAGGGGTTCAGTGATCTCAGGAATCTTGGTATCAGGGTCTTACTCCTTCAGCTTTAGTGTCCTGGTTTAGCAGAGAAGACCTACAAGGTCTGTGCATTGACATCTCTTTAATTCCACTGACTTTATAATGAAATCCTGGCCTTAATTTTTGCAGTTTGCCTTCTTGCTACAAGAAATGAGGGTCCAGGGGTACCTGGGTGGCTCAGTTGGTTAAGTGTCTGCCTTCAGCTCAGGTCATGATCTCAGGGCCCCGGGATTGAGCCCTGCATTAGGCTCCCTGCTCAGTGGGGAGTCTGCTTCTCCCTGTCCCTCTGCCTCCCCGCCCCATGCTCTTCCTTTCTCTCAAATAAATAAATAAAATCTTCAAGAAAAAGAAACAAGGGTCTATTTAAATGCTGCCATGGCGGAATTCTGACTCTCAGAGCATGTCCGTAGGTTATGATTGGCCACACGCCCAACTCTAGAACTTTCCAATCACTTTCCCCACATACAGTTCAAATTCTAGAACCAATGTGTAAGTTAGTGCTTCACTTTCCATCTGTACCTCATCCCAATCCACCACATGTCTTTCCAATGTCCCCATGTGGCACTTAGCATTAGCAAAACAGTCCTCACTGTCACCTGACCAACAGTTGACCGTTCTATACCGATGATCTTAGAATTGGTTCCCCCAAAGAAGATCCAGAGATAAGGACTTAAATGGCATGCTCTACATTGAAGATGGTCCGCAGAAAAAAAGTGAGGAAGTGGGGAAGTGAGACAAAGAAGGTGGAAAAGCCATTCACTGTGGCTTAACGAGCAGGTTTGTGGTCACTCCCACTGAGGGAACCTCTGAGCAGCTGTGTGGAACAAACTCAGAATCATCCCAGTTCAGTACGGGAGGCTGCGACATTTCCCCACCAACTCCCATGCCCCAGTGTTTGACGGGACCCTCAGAAACTTTATTTCCTATCTCTGGTACCTGTTTGTGCAGCCAAGAAAGTTCATGTGGTACCCCTCAGGTCCAGAAAGCCTCAGGCAGAGAAAAGACGCCCATACCTGGGATGTAAAGATGACAACACATCGAGGAAACCCTCTTGCTTTACAGTCGCAGGTGAACTTGGGGGGCCAAGGGGGTGGGGGGGGCGACAACAGTGTATGTGCATCTCTATGCGATCAGTGGACAAACCAGAGGTTCCATCTCCAAAAGGACCATCAAATGCAACTACTCTATTCCTCCTGGTGGGGACCTGAGAAACTCACCATATTGCTTAGAGCAAGTTCAGAGAATCACATTTTCTCCAAATCCTTATTAATTTTAGGAAAAGAAATTTTTCTCATTGGAAAGTGTCTAACAGGACTCTTCAAGATTATGAGATCATATATGTTAGCCATGGGCATTTACACCCACATGGTGTAAGAGTTGCCAATTTTCTTTCATCAGGAAGGTGAAGCTGAGGTAGGCGAAATATTTAATTATGGAGGGAAAAGTATGGGTTCCTCTAAATTATTTTTCTGTGTAAAAGAAAGTATATCAACCATAAAGTACAATTATAATTTTTTTAAAGGCTGACATTAAGACAAAAGACCTTGGAAAATCATAGGTAGCTCCAAGACTGTTTATTTATTTAGTTAGTTTCTAAAATTTTTTTAAAAGATTTTTTTATTTGAGAGAGAGAAACAAAGATAGAGAGAGAGAGCATAAGCAGGGAGGAGAGGGAGAAGGAGGCTCCCCCAAGTAGAGTTCGATCCCAGGACCCCAGGAACATGATCTAAGCCGAAGGCGGACGCTTAACCGACTGAGCCACCCAGGTGCCCCTAAAAGACAGTTTAAATACCAGTTTGCGATGGGTGGGCGGAATTTTCCACCAGAAAAACTGTGAAATTAAATTTCAACAGCGGAGTAGATACCACATGGAGAAATATGGGAAAACCCTCTTCCCCTTCCATAGCAGAGAGGTATCACTTCCCTTTGCACCTAGGTGGGCTTGCCTGAGAGCCCATGGGCTGCCACACACACCAGGTCCACACACATACACCCCGGGCCAAAGAAAGTCACAAAGCCCAGAGAAACTGGTGCATCTTGATGGGCGGAGCTACCGAGTCTCACTGTAAAGGAGGCCCCTTAACAGGAGCCATAGATTAATGGTCCCCGTTTTGCCAACCTTAGACTTTTCTCTTTCTCTCCCCAGAAACGACTCATTAGCGCTCAAATTTTTACCCGTTGTCTATAATTAGGCACTTCCCTAATTTGCCTGTCTTCCCCCAGAAAAGCAAAAGTCCATTTTCTTTCTCAAGCTGTGCAGTAACGGGCAGTAATCAGTTGAGAAAGCCCCACGGAGGCCTCATCTTGAACTCCATGTGCTCATCAAATATTTTTCTGGAAACTGTAGATCCGTTCAGAAGAAGGAGGGAGGTTGGGATTGCACAGCAATTCATACTATACATTCTTGGATGTTTTGTCTAATTCTATCTAGAAAAACATCTAGTTCCGCCGTATTTTTTCTCATGAAAGGATGGGAAAGTATGAAGCACAGCTAAGCCTCTTCCCACTTACAGATCTGGATCATTTGGGTTGGATGCGACTCATGTTTATCTTGTCCTTTGGCTTATTGCTTCTGAGACGAATGAATGTGTTTGGAATATGTCTAAAACTCACATACCCTCAAGAGAAGTAATTTTTTCTACCTTTGTCAGCATCAGAGAAATGTAATTAAAAACAAAATCTCCCAGGGGCACCTGGCTGGCTCAGTCAGAAGAGCATGTGACTCTTGATTTCAGGGTTGTGGGTTTGAGCTCCACATTGGGTGTAGAGATTACTTAAAAATAAAAATCTTAAAAAAAAAATCTTCCAACCCAGGAAACCTACAAAGGTAGAAGAAAAAGAAATTTCATTATTGAATAAGCATCAAGCCAGAATGTGATATGGATCACAGGCAGCTATGAAGAGATTACAAAGACAGAAAGGAATCTCACCCTTTTACGTGGTCAAGCAGATACAACCCATTGCGTACATGTTCCCAAGACAGACAATAAATGACTAGCCATCCAGCAAGAGACGTGACAGCACGATTTATTCCATACTTCATCCTAAATTCACCTGGTAATGGGGTGATCATCTGTGTTAGTTCATTGGTTTTATACAAAGGGAAAATAAACTCTTATCTTCATGACAGGAGATAGTTTTTCAGCTGGGAGCAAGGTACCCACTGAAGATAGGCTCCTGCCCTCCCACAGAAACTGTGAGATAGGGGTGCTATCTCCCTGGATGTTTACATTTTAAAGGGATGGCTCCCAGGTCTTTGAGAAAAACATTCCTGGGTCATAAAGCTGACAAGAGTCTTACTTATTTGTTCGTTTGTTTGTTTGTTTTCGAGTATAGTTAACATAGAGTGTGATATTAGTTTCAGGTGTACAATAGAACGATCCAACAATCTATACATTATTCAGTGCTCATCACAGTACGTGTCCTCTGGCAAGAGTCTTACTTAGCTTCCAAGAAGATTTTACACACTTCGAAGAGACAGAGAAAGAGCTTACAATTGCAAAATTTCTCAAGTTAATGCTCTAAAAAAAGGGAAGGGAAGGAAAACTCTTCCTTTATTTTCAACAGGGAAAATTAAGCCTCATTTCTCATTCGTATTTGTCCTTACATCAGGAGGAAGCCCTTCCGTGTTAGCCCATGGTTGTTAGCAACCCATGGCGTTCCGGGTACTCGCAGCTCTCATCAGCTTAAAATGAATTCATCCATTCCTTCATTCGTCGGATTATAATTAAATCTTAAGTTTCCAGAAACAAGCCTGGACTTTGTTGGTTCAGAAGTGAGTTAGACAGAGTCCTTTCATCAAAGAATTATATTCCTTTGAGGAGGAGAGACAATAAATAGATAAACGAATAAATTTACTTAATTTATTTCCATGTGAATTACAGGTGCTGTTAAGGGTATGAAGATAAAATAGCAAAAAGGACCACACTTGATGGGAAGTGTTACTTTAGGAAAAACTTTTTTTTTTAATTTTAGGAAAAATTTTATGTGGAGGTAGTATTTGAGCTAAGATGTGAAGGAAGAGATGGGGTTCTACAAGAGAAGAGGAGGGTCAAAGGCAGAGAAATTGAGAAAAACTTTGAGATTTTTGGCCTGACCAAGAGAATGAATCTCAGTGAGTCACTATGCATGGGGACACAGGGAAAATGCACATTGGAAGTTTGAGATGTTTTTTAAACATCCAAGTATAAATGTTAAGAAGACAATCGGCTACATAGTTTTCAACTCACATTAGATGCCCGGGAAGGATATATAAATGTGGGAGTCATCATCATTTAAAACAGGAATCCAGACACCCTTTTCTGGCTATGATGGAGTGCTTGGTGGAAGCCTCATGCTCCCATGAAAACCAGATTAAAACGGAAATAAGATTTTAAGAAATGAATCTGTATGACATCATCAGAGATCCGCCTAGGGAACTAGGATCTGAGTGGGCAGATGGCAAAAGGAAGTGAACCAGAACGAGAGCCAAAATTCTTTATCCGATTGTTGCCTATTGGCACTGGGCTATTAATAGCGGAAGGGAGCCTGAAAACCCAGGCCCATGGAGGTCTGGGCAGCGTGGTTGCTAAGGGTTGGGGAAGTAAAGCAAAACAAATGGCAAGATTGCACTTTGTGGATGGTAGGGAAGCCAGGATTTGGGTGGCCAATAATCCAGGGATAGGAGGCCAGAGGATGAGACCCCAACGTATGACTTGGTTTCTCCTTCCTCTTGAGGCATTTGCCAAATTCTTGGACTGCAATGAGTAGGGGAAGAAGAAGTTGGACAGAAAACCTCTAAAATATCCCACAGTCTCTCAGGCTAGAGAGGAAAACATCAAATTTCAAGACCCAGCAAAGCATAGGGAGCCTTATAATTATTTTTTAAAATATTTTATTTATTTGAGAGAGAAAGAGTGGATGAGAGAGAGAGAGAGAGCACAAGTCAGGGGGAGGGGCAGAGGAAGAGGGAGAAGCAGACTCCCCACTGAGCAGAGACCCCCCAACTTGGGGCTCCATCCCAGGACCCCGGGATCATGACCTGAGCTGAAGGCAGATGCTTAACCAACTGAGCCACCTGGGTGCCCCCATAGGGACCCTCATAAATGCACTACACTTTTGGTTGGGACATCTCCAGTCGCACTCCAGAAGTCACTGATCCAGAAGTAGATGGAATTAAAATAGGGCAAATCTGCCTCCTGTCATCTCAATCCCTTAGCGGATTAGGATAATCTTCCCCTATCCCCATGGGGAAGTGAATAAATGTATTACTTAAATAGATTGATGGGACATAATACTGAATCCAGAAATAGACCAACATATATTATGATCACCCGGTTTTTGACAAAGCTGTCAGTGAACTGTAATAGAGAAAGAATCACCTCTCCCACATGTGGTGCTATGTCAGATGGAAATTCGCACAGAAAAATTAATTCACAATGAACTACAGACTTAAATATGAAAGGCCAAAACAATAAAGATCCAAACAAAAAGTTATTTTGTGGTAGGCAAATGTACCTGAAAAAGGAACAGAACAGTTCTTTAAAGAAAAAATGGATAAATTGGATTTCATGAAGAACTTCTCTTTATCAAAGTCAGCACCAAAGGGCACAGGGGAATTGGGGCAGTGATAGAACTTGATTATAGCGGTGGTTATACAGCTGCAGGGTTAACTAGGTGAATTCACTATCTCTTGGGCAGATAAACACGGCTGTGCTAAGGGAGAAAAGGGATTATACCCCAAAGAAGCTCCAGATCCTAGTTGGCTTGTACCATCAGGATCAGGAGTCTGAATATTCAACATACCTCACTCTCTGAGCCTCAGTGTTTCCTTCTTCTGGGAAGGAAATAGAATAGAAATGTCTTCATTGGTCACTGGGAGGATTTAATGCTTAGAATAGTGGCAGGCTTGTCCCTCTTCCTCTGCCCCTCCCTCTGCTTGTGCTCTCTTTCTCTCAAATGAATAAATAAAATCTTAAAAAGAGAGAAAGAGAGAGTGTGTCCTCTGGGCAGCAGACACAAAAGCCAGGGTACCAGGCATGTACAAAATCTCTTTTCTCAGAAACACCACAGATCTGGGGTGGGGCAGAGGGAGAGCACAGATGGTACCCAAAATTTGCAATTCATATTTTATGCCCCTGAGGCTTCCCCAAACCTTTATGTCCCCAAGTCTCCTGTGACTTTAAACTGCATCCCTCTGGTCACGGGTTCAGCTCTGTAATGCATCATTTACTCAGCAAATATGGAATGTGTGCTTACTCTTTGTAGTGGTGAGCACCGGGGCTCGCCAGGGAGAGGACCCAGGCTTCACTCTCCCTGAACTCTCCAACTCACCTAGAAGAGAGACAGAAAGTAGGACAGTCAGGTTGACGTGCTCCAGGGAGGCAAGGGCAGCCACTCTCTTGCTCTCTGCTGAGCTCCCAGCCTCTTGAAGTTTTGTCTGATCAGTCCAGAGACCTAGCACAGTGGCTGGCACCTAGGAGGTGTTTAGTAAATATTTGTTTTACTGATTGCATGAATGAATGAATATGTGTATGAGAAAGATTGTAAAGATAAGACGTAAGAGGATGGGATGCCTGGTTGGCTCAGTCAGTTAAGCGTTTGCCTTCAGCTTAGATCCTGGGATTGAGTCCCGCATCAGCCTCCCTACTCACCGGGCAGCCTGCTTCTCCCTCTGCCTGCTGCTCCCCCTGCTTGTGCTCTCTCTCTCTGACAAATAAAAATAAATAAATAAATAAATAAATAAATAAATAAATAAATAAATAAACAAACAAATAAATAAATAAAATCTTTTAAAAAAAAGTAGGAGGACAAATTCAGAGAAAGAGAGAGAGATGCCTGCAGAAAGAATATGCTTAGGGAAAGCCCCCAAAGGGGAACAAAGATAGAGGAAACATTAGCATGGGCAGACAGTGGCAGGCTGCCTACCTGCCAGCCTGTGGGGCCATCTGCGAGGAGCAAGAAAGTAGGGAAGCCTCGGGTCAGCAAGGATCCCTGCCCCCACCCAGTTATGTCCTGAGGAGGTCACACGACGTGAGAGGCTCCTTCTCCTCCGCGTGAGGAATCTGGGGCCATTTCATGCCAGAATGGGCCTTAGCAGGTGCAGAGCCAGCAAATCCAAGGCAAGGACACATCTCTTGATAGCCTGGCTCTGGTGGCCAGTGGGGCTTGTGTTCACAGGTTCAACAGGAAAGTAGCGAAGAAAGAGACAGTTCTCAACTGGCTGGCACCCAAGGCTCAGCACAGAGGAAGCAGATAGAAACATCCATCTTCTGAAAGAGATATATTTGTACATGTTGGATTTTTTAAAAAAGATTTATTTATTTATTTGAGAGAGAGAGAGTGCGTGCTAGAGCACAAGCAGGAGTGGCAGAGGCAGAGGGAGAAAATCTCAAGCAGACTCTGTGCTGAGCACAGAGCCCGACGTGGGGCTTGTTCTCATGACCCTGAGATCACAACCCAAGCCCAACTGCACCGGCCAGACCGCCCCTATTTGCACATGTTTAAAAGCTGCTGCCTAAGTGTCAGACTGCCAACCAGCCTGAATCTAGTGCTGACTGAGATCCTCCCCCTTGGGACACTGACATGTCTTGGCACACCCTCAACGACTAGGAGCCACTAAATAGAAAGTCAGCTACTTGGACAATCACCAGAGTTTGAGAGACAAGAGATAGGGCAGGGTCGACTGATAAGGTTAATCTCCCACACGAGGCCACTCAGCCACTCGCCAAGACTGGGAGAGGTGGCTGTTCTCTCTCATGCGTAAGAACGAATGCAGAGAGTCAAGGAACATGAAGAAACAGAGGGATGTGTGCCAAATGAAAGAAGGAGATCAAACCTCAGAAGGACCTAAATGAAACAAAGATGAGTGATTTCCCTGATCCGGAGAAAAAAGGATAAGTGCCTTGTGTACTTTCAATGTCAATTTAATGCACATCTGCTGTATAAACACAGGGACCCGGAGGCTGGAGGCCGGTAGAATAAAAACCCTGAAGTAATTCCAGGAATACTTACTCAGAGAGAAAATACGAAACCTAGAGAGCGAGAGAGATCCCGAGACACAGTCAGTTAGAAATCACCATTCTCACCCTATAGAGGGTAAGAGCAGGCAGCAGCCTGAAAATCAGTGCTAACATTCGATGTCCTGGACCATGAGAGCTGGAAGGAAGCTTATCGCCAAATTCCAGTCCCGTGCGTTTTGTATTGTGGGTATTTTGTCCTTTTATTGATTCTGCATTGGACAGGCTTTAGAGAGGGTAAGACAAAGGATTATTAGAATTGAGTGCCTTTGGGGACATCTAACTGACATAATAATATTCAGATCATTTGTGTACAGAGGTATGTACACGATATACTGTATGTATATATTCACTATGTATGTAACTATAACTCATTCTGGGAAACTTAAGATTTTTCCCACTAGTGCTGTAGATATTTAGTTACTTTTTGCTTTTCTTTAGGAATTTTCTGAATTTGAGGCTTAAAAAAAATCCAGTAGTGGCGCGCCTGGGCGGTTCAGTTGGTTGCGTGTCTGCCTTCAGCTCAGGTCATGAACCCAAGGTCCTGGGATCCAGTCCTGAGTTGGGCTCACCGCTCAGTGGGGAGTCTGCTTCTCCCTCTGCCTGCGGCTTCCCCTGCTTGTGCTCCCTCTCTCTGACAAATAAATATTTTTAAAAAAAATTCCAGTATAATTAACATACAGTGTTAGATTAGTTTCAGGTGTGCGTTATACTCATTCAACAATTCTAAACATTACTCAGTGCCCATCATGATAAGTGCCCTCTTGATCCCCTTCACCTATTTCACCCATCCCGCCACCCACCTCCCCTCTGGTAACCATCAGTTTATTCTCTCTGTTTTTGTGTCTTTTTTCCTTTGTTCATTTGTTTTGTTTCTTAAATTCCACGTATGAGTGAAATCATGTGGTATTTGTCTTTCTCCGACTTATTTCGCTTAGCATTATACCCTCTAGATCCATCCATGTTGTGGCAGATGGCAAGATTTCATTCTTTTTTACAGCCAAGTAATATTCCTGTGTGTGTGCGTGCGTGTATTCCGTATATATATGCATATATACATATCTTCTTTATTTGTCTATCAGTGGACACTCGGGCTGCTTCCATAATTTGGCTATTGTAAATAATGCTGCAGTAAACATAGGGGTGCACCTATCTTTTTGAATTAGTAGAATTACTGGACCATGCGGTAATTCTATTTTTAATTTTTTGAGGAAGCTTCATGCTGTTTTCCACAATGGCTGCCCCGCTCTGCATTCCCACGAGCAGCGCACGAGGGTTCCCCTTTCTCCATATCCTTGCCGACACTTGCTGTTTCTTGTGTTTTTATTTTAGGCATTCTGACAGGTGTGCGGTCCCATGTGTTATTTGCCCATACATGAATATACTTGAAGAAAAGTTTAGGATGTATTTCAAGGTCTAATAAATTTGAACATTCATTTTTGTTGGTATTAAAGGTAGTGAATAGGAATAGGCAGTCAAGAGCTTACGTAATTTGAATTAGGGAAACCAAAAAACAGATTTTAATATTGTGATTAGTAAAATGGCATCGTTCAGGGAAACTGACTTAGAAAGGACTAGAATTACTGATATGAAAGATACTGGAAGACCCCCTTTATCTCTCTTGAAACCAGAATTTTTTTTTTCTTTGTGACAATTTCTTTCTCTTTAAACCACATTCTCTTCAAACCAGTTTCCTATGAACCTAATTCAACAGAATGAAAAAGGTGTCCTCCCATAGTTGTCAGGTTTGTACTTGCTGGGCCTGTCAATGTGAAAGTTTTCCACTGCAAATTCTGAGGAAGGGATATTTATCCCTGAACAGCCCAGTATGGTTTCTGATAATGGAGTAGATAACGTTGTAGGGAAAACGGGGCTTCCAAGACCCACTACGGCGGTTCCGGCTGGAGGCAACAGAAGGGGTCGTCGCCACTGAAAATACTGGAATCGGTTGTCAAGTTCTTGGAAGAACTTGACATCGGGTCACGAGAGAGAGGCGCCAGCTGTGGCAACCATCTCGGGCAGGCCCTGTGTCCTCGGCATGGGCCTCTGTGGGGAAGTCTGCGTGGCCCATGCTTTCTCCTTCCGCCAGGAAGTGGAATGCACACAGGTGGACACACAGGGGCTGCGCTGGTGCTAGGAGAAAGGCCCTGCCAGCGGATTCCATGTCCCCAAATAGACATATAAACATGCCAAGCGGGCATCTGGGTGGCTCAGTCCGTTCAACGTCTGCCTTCAACTCAGGTCCTGATCTCCGGGTCCTGAGATCGAGTCCCGCATTGGGCTCTCTGCTCAGCGGGGAGCCTGCTTCTCCCTCTACCTGCTGCTCCCCCTGCTAGTGCTCTCTCTCTCTCTCTTTCTCTCTCTCTAATAAACAAAATCTTTTCTAAAAAGTGCCAGGCTGACTCCCTACACCGGTGATTTGGAACCTAAAGGGTGTCACACAGAGACTTGAATTGGATGAATGTGAGCGTGTCAGTGACAATTTCCTAGGTTGGCGACAAGTTCATCAGCACCTAGAGCAGCCCCAGATCCGGCGCTCTCAGTTCCCAGCACTGAAGAAGGTCCTGTGGAACACGTTTGAACAATGAGCACTAACAAGCAAGGGCTGGGAGGGAGGCCCTCGGCTGCGTGGATCCGACCCCGGGGAAGGGCGCAGCCTTTAAATTCCGAGCACCTGGAGTGGAGGCAGGATGCAGGTTCGGCCGGCGCAGGATGGAGCTCCAAGTGCCGGATGTGCCGCTGTTGAAGATCTTCTCCTTCCTGGACGCGTTCAGCTTGCTCCAGGCTTCCCAAGTGAACAGGGTAAATGCTCCCCACAATCTGCTCTCTGTGGGGTCCTACCCCCACCCCTCCACGAGTGTCGCACAGACCCCTCTCCGCTCAGCCCCTCCGCGTCGGGATCTAGGAGACCCCACCCTCAGACCCCCGCAGGCTGCCTCACCGCTTACATTTACCGTGTTCTGGCCCGTTCACTCAGCGCCCACAGACCCAGCTCCCTGGCTTGCAGCGGCCGCTCCTGACCAGGTCGCAGGACAGCGGACTGATGCACTGGGTGTTGGGGAGTTCGCGTCCTTCGCTCTGAGGGCCTCATGTTTGGTTAAACGAAAAAGGACAAAGGAGTGTACAGCGTCTCTGTGCTGACGAAAGGGTCCTTGCGGCTCCCGTTTCAAGGCCCGGGAAACCCACGTTTCTCCTGCAAGAATTCCGAGCACCTGTCTTAGCAGAGATGGGCCTCTGCGGCTACCGTGTCGGGGTCCCCCCAGACCGGGAGGGCTTTGAGAGCCCGGCTGGCGGCCGGTGAACCGAGGAAGGCCTTGCTCCCCGAGCACAGGAGAGCAGAGGAGGAGCCAACGTTTGGGTAGTGACTGCCCGCTGCCCTCTTCCTTCCTCTCCCTCAGGGCTGGAACAGGGTGGCGGAGAACGACCAGCTGTGGAGGTGAGCCGGGGCAGGGTCCGGTGGGAAGGCAGGTGTTTCTCGTGGGAGGCCGCGGACCTCCGAGTGTGTACCGAGGCGGCTCGTGCAGGGCTGCGTGGGGAGAGGCACGAGTGAGGCTCACAGCGAGGAAAGGTTCAGGAGACCAGGGCTACTGGGGAGGCCAACTGACCAGGGGCAGCCTGGGGGGCCGATGACTCTGTTTCCAGAAGCCTGTGTCTGAAGAAATGGAGCCTCTGCAACTTCTCCGGGTGCCTGGGCTCACAGACCTGGAAGCGGCTCTTCCTCCAACAAACGAAGCTGGAGCACCGGATGGCGGCCGTGAAGCCAGAGGACTTTCTCTTCAGAGAAGCGAGCGGGAACCTGGGTACGGGGATGGGGCACCCGGGAAGAACGTGACAAACGGGTTTTAAGAAATGCACTATTTTCGTATGGTGACTAAGATAATATAATAAAAAATCATTAAAAAAAAAAAAAGAAAGAAATGCACTATTTTCCCCCCTGTGTCTTCATTCAGTGAAGAGAAAGAAAATGACAGCTTCTGGCGCTGGGTTGCTGTGGTAGAGGTCGCGGTCGGCCTGTGTCTTCTCTTGTCCCCCACGGTGCACGGAGAGACCAGAGTGATCTCTTCAGGAAATAAAATCAGGCCCCGTGTCTCCCTTTCTCCCAAGTCTTCCCGTCCCTCCTAGAATAAAAATGTTAAACAAAAAGGAACCTGGAGTAACAAGGCTTCTGCCCTTCACTTTATCCCTAGCGCCTCTTTTAAAACTCAGAACAGTTCTCCGATGGAGCCCTCTTTATCCCCATTTTACCCGTTAGGGAAACTGAAACGAAGGAGGGAAAGCAAGCCGGCCAGTGTCTCCCCAGTGGCCCGTCCGCCGTGGGAACCCATGTCTGGATGACTCTGCAGCCAGCTGCTTCTCTTCGCCATAGCTGTTTCCCAAACGGTCCTAAGAGGGTGCAGGAAAGCGTAGTTATCTTTCCAGAGTCCTCTTTATTCGATTGGACCATCCCTCCACTATCTGGTGGCCCAGTATTGCCTGTGTTTCCTTCCAGGAATCTTAGGACCTATGGCTTATCTGTCAGGATGTGGCCACACAGTGGGTGCACAGGAGAAGTCCGTCCTTTGTACGGTGTCGTCAAAGCACAAGCTTTATGCCTGGGACGTGCAGGAGGTGAGTCTGGCCAGTGAGGAGCACAAGTAATGCCTCCCCTTGTCCATCCTGTGCCACACGGGCAACAAGTGCTGGGGGGATGGCACTTGGAATCGGTGACAGAAACAGAGTCTCAAATCCGGTCTTCTCATTGGTAATCTGTGACCTTTCCGTTTAGACTGTAGACACACACAAAACGCACTTTTTAATGTGTAGTTCTTTTTTTTTTTTTTTAAGATTTTATTTGTCAGAGTGTGAGCGCATGGGCACACAGGCAGGGGGAGAGGCAGGCAGGGGGAGAGGCAGCCTCCCCTCTGAGCAGTGAGCCAGATGGGGGACTCGAGCCCAGGACCCTGGGATCCTGACCTGAGCCGAAGGCAGACACTTAACCGACTGAGCCACCCAGGCGTCCCTAATGTGTATTTGTATCTATACATTTGTACAAGGACTTGTTTTCTATTGGTAACGTGGAATGGCTGTGAAATAAACTCAGGGTGTTGTACCTCTTCGTGACCTATTCTGCCTCTCTGTCAACTGTTGGCATTTGTTACGTTGGCTTTTTCAGAAAGTGGTCTCTAACACCGATCACTTCCAAGGCAGACAGAGGTCTTCTACATCAGGACCAATAAATGTGGTGCAAAAATCACTAGATGGGGAATTGGAAGACCCCAAAGTGGATCCCAAGTTATTGTATTTTCTTGGTTTTCTCTGTTTGCATTTTTCTCCTCTCCCTATGGAAAGTATACAATGACACTTCTTCACATTGGGTCTTCTGAAGTAGGATAAATAAACCCTTTATGAATATATGAGGCGGCAGGAGAATGATGAAAAAAATCTAGAAGGGACTCCTAAAGTTACACAATGTTATATGTCAATTACATTTCACTAAAAGCTGAGAAAATCAGAACGGTACTCTCTTGGATAAGTTGCTCCGGGGGAAACCAGTCACCATGTCCCTGAGGACATCCCAGCAGCCCAGTGGATGGTCCACTTGGCAAAGATCTCAGGCCTTCTGCCAACAGCCAACACCATCTTTGCAGTTATGCGAGCAAACCACCTTGGAAGCTAACCTTCAGTCCTTCGGATTATTGTGTCCCCAGTCAACACGCGGAAACCAGATGAAGAACCCGAAACCAGAGCCACTCAGTGACTCGTCTCCTGAATTTTCAACCAACAGAAGCTGTGTGAGAGAAATGTTTATTGCTCCGAGCTGCTCTAGCATTTTTTTAGGCAGCAACAGATAACCGCTTTTCGTATCACTTTCCTTAAAATTTAAGATGTGGAAGAAGCTTTGAAACCAGGCAGTGGGAAGAAGCTGGAAAAATTCTGAAGAGAGTTTGGGACTTTGAGGAGACCTAGCAGAAACCCAGGGGCCTGTCATGAGGCTGTAAAGACTTAAAGGAAAATGTAAACAAGGCTATTGGAAGAAGAGGGAGAGGATAAAATGACCGTTAGATAAAAGAGAGCCAAGGATCGCTGGTTCTGAAAAATTGTAGCCTTTCAAGATGGCAAATGATGCAAAAATTTAAGATGTAGGCTCCAAGCAAGATCAACCCAGAGCAGCGTCAATAAACCATTCTATAAAGGTGAAGCCAAAGGAGGGACTGCGGAATTCTTTACAGACCACAGAACGATCTAAGGGGGTGCCTCAGAACTGTTAGTCAAGCAATGGACCTCAAAGTTTAAGGCCTTGTCCTCAGCAGCCCCTGGGATTTATCCCAAAGACTTGTGGATGTGGCTCTTGTCTAATGACACCAACTCCAGTAAGTTTCTCAGAGACCCACTAAGTTCAAGGGAATCATACTGGCTGAAATGCTGCCAGCTTGAATTTAAAGGGGTTGAAATATCACAACAGGAAAAGAGGACTTTGAATCTTGAACTTTTACAAGGAAGAAGCAGCCTGTGAAACTATTCAGCTACAAAATTGGGCCACCATATACAGACAGGGCAGAACTAAGAGCCTAGAAAGTGGAGCCAGGAGTCCTGAAGAATCTTTCCCAGGCGTTGAATCCTGATCAACATATTACAGCACGTTCTCTGTTGGATCTCAAATATTCTGCGTAGCAGTGATGCCCACCCCTCTACCTCCATTTTCCCTTTTTTTGGATGAAAGTGTCTATAATGTTATCTATGTTATAATCTCCTATCCTTGTATTTTGGGGATGGGGGTCAGACAACTTGTATACTTAGTTCTGAGGTTTTCACATCAAGATGAACTGGATCTAACGAGCCTCATGTCATTAAACAATGAAATCTTGGATTTTGCGATGTTGCTGTAATGGTGAGATATTTGGGGGCATGGGAGATGGTGAGTGTATTTTGTATGTGGGAGGGAGGTGAGTCATTAGGGACTGCAGGGTGGAGTGTATCAGCCAGTCTTGAAGATGGCCTCAGTCTTCCTTGTCCCCTATTCGTGATCCTAGATAGTCCACTCCCACACTGAATAGGGCTGACCTTTGTAACCAATTGGACATCGTGGAAATGATGGTGCGTGACTTCTGAAGCTATGTCGTAAAATACACTTCCTCTCTCGAGTCATTGGCTCCCAGAAAGCCAGCCACAGTGTTATGAGGACCCTAAGAGACCCTACAGGGAAGGTCTGTGTGGTGAAGTACTGAGGGCTGCGGGTAGCCAGCACCAACTTGCCAGCCGTATGAGTCAACCATCTTGAGCCTCCTCCTCGTGAAGCCGACTTCAATTCATAAGAGACCCTGAGCCACAACCACCTGGCCAAGCTGTACCTGAATTTCTAACAGAAACTGAGATAACAAAAACTTTTCTTTTAACCACACAGTTTTTTTGGAGAGGGTTTATTTTTATTTATTTTGCTTATTTAAAAAAACTCCAGTATAGTTAACATACAGCATTATATTAGCTTCAGGCGTACAATATAGTGATTCAGCACTTCTTTACATCACCTGGTGCTCCTCATGACAAGTGCACTCCTTAATCCCCGTCACCTGTTTCCCTGTCACCCATCGCCTCCCCTCTGGTAACTGTTCTCTATAGTTGAGTTTGTTTTTTTGGTTTGTCTCTTTTCTGTTTCTTAAATTCCGCAGATGAGTGAAATCATATGGTCTTTGCTTTTCTCTGACTTATTTCACTTAGCATTATACCCTCTAGATCCATCCATATTGTTGCAAAAATGGCAAGATTTCATTCTTTTTCATGGCCAAGTAATATTCCATTGTGCGTGTGTGCGTGTGTGTGTGTGCGTGTGTGTGTGTGTGTGCGTGTGTACGTACGTACATACCAATCTTCTTTATCCATTCATCTATCAATGGACATTTGAGTTGCTTCCATGTCTTGGCTATTGTAAATAATGCTGCAATGGACATAAGGATGCTCCTGTCTTTTCAAATTAGTGTTTTCCTTTTTTTCAGCTAAATACCCAGTAGTGGACTTGCTGGACCATGTGGTAGTTCTAGTTTTAATTTTTTGAAACTTCATACTGTTTTCCACAGTGGCTGCCCCAGTTTGCATTCTCACCAACAGGGCACAAGGGTTCCTTTTTCTCTGCACCCTTGCGGACACTTGTTGGTTGTTGCATTTTTTATTTTAGCCACTCTGACAGGTGTGAGGTGATATTTCATTGTGGTTTTGATTTTAAGCCACTCAATCTGGAGATGATTTATTGCACAACAATAGATAACACTACACAGGCAACCTGTTAAGCGTTACAAATCAAATTGGTGATTACGTTTGGGGGGTGTGGGGAAGTTAATAGAGCAAGTACAAGTGGGCTTAGAAGTAGTTATTATCAATGTGTAATAACTAAATTTCGCATTTATTTTTGTGTTCTTTTTGTATGATATGCTTCACAATTTTTTAAAGGTTAAAGAAAATCTAGAAGGGAAACGGTTTCTTCTGTGTTATTGGCAATGTACAAGATTGATGATGGAGTAACAATTAAGAGAGTTGATATTCTTTGAATTCCAACTGTTGACGAGGCAGAATTCTTTTTTCTTTTTTTAAAGACATATTTATTTACTTGGGAGGGAAGGGAGAGGGAGACAGAAATCCAAGCAGACTCTGCACCGAACATGGAGCCTGACGAGGGGCTCAATCTCACAACCCTGAGATCACGACCTGAGTTGAAACCCAGTTAGACGCCTAACCAACTGCGCCACCCTGGCATCCCTAGGCAGAATTCTAAGAATCTTTCATGTGCTGTGAAATGTAATACAACAGCCCTGTAAGAAGCCACAATGGTAAGTAACTTGCTGGTTGTAACACCTTTAGTAAGAGGCAGAACTGACTTGAGCCCAGAGGCCTGATTGTTCTTTATGCCCACCACATAGTGAGATCTTCCCTTTGAATATACTGCGTTGTTCCTTTTGTGTTCACTACCCCTCAAATAATTGAGATGTTTAGAATTTTCTTATTCTTTCCCAGAAGCGAGAAATGGATCTGATTTGGAGGAGAGTTCCAAATAAACACTGGCAAAAAGAAAGCCCAGTAGGTGTGAAGAGTTCCTTGTGTTCCTCTCATTCTCTAGGGCACCATGATCTGGTCCAGCCCAGTCCAGCAGTCTAGTATCATGCGTCTGGCGACCCTCCCTCAAATGCATCTTGCGTTCACTGTGGATTTGGAGGGAACTGTCAAAGTGTGGAATTGTCAGGATGAGGATGCCCTGGCTACTCTCACCATGCCTTGGACCTGTTTTTCCTTGGAAATCTGTCTCACAAATGATGGCCCATTCCTGATGGTAAGTGAGCACTGCTCCTAGAGAGGGCCCACAAAACAAAATGCCTGCTGCCTTGACAGATGTTATGGCCCCATGACTGTCACATCACTGTCTATCTTCCTGGAGTCATCCCTACCACATACCCTGAGAGTCCAAACATACCCATGAATGTTGGCCCTATAAACCTCGCTACCATCTTGGCCTTTGCTCTACCACAAGTACATTTCCCTAGTCATTCTTCCAGAAAAGAAAAAAAAAGTGTCCCTGAATGATTTCCTATCTATGTCTCTTCTTTCAAATGTGTATTATACAGTACTTGACCTTGGACAGGGATTATGAAGAGAGAGCTGTGGGTTTGGGAAGACATTGAGGGGGGAAAAATAGTGTCGATGTGCTATAAGTGACTATTCTTGAGAAGAGTGCTTTGAGGCTTAGAAAGTTTTATTCCTTGGGATCATTCTCACGATGCTGAGACAGCTTGTCACCTCCACTGGGGGATCGAAGAAACCATAGTGTGTTAGCTGACAGTGCTGCCTTCTGTGTGCTCTCGGATTTCCTGTCTCCTTCCGTTGACGTGGTGGTGGTGCTTTGGTTTCAGGTAGGCAACGCTGAAGGCGACATCTACACACTGACAGTGCCTGAGCTAAGGGGTGTCTCTAAAGTCAATGCATTTAAATATAGTGTTGACCTCCTACACTGCTCTCCCGACAAGAAATGGATCTTTGCATCTGGGACACATCAGAATATCTTGCCCGTGGTAGGTGTTGCTCTGCGCCTTAACTTTGGGAGGAGAGGGTCAACATTAGGAAGGTGGGGTTCAGGAAGTGTTGGAGAACCTGCAGAACTCAGGGAGGATCGCACAGGGTGCTCCCTCATCTCAAAAGCCATATCACATGTAAAATCCATTTTTGTAGCCAAGAAATAATGTTCTTTGAAGTGATAGTATCAAGTTGCAAGAAAAAAAAAAGTTTGTTGGGGCTCCTGGGTGGCTCAGTCGTTAAGCATCTGCCTTCGGCTCAGGGCATGATCCTGGAGTTCTGGGATCAAGCCCCACATCAGGCTCTTCCACTGGGAGCCTGCTTCTTTCTCTCCCACTCCTCCTGCTTGTGTTCCCTGTCTCACTGGCTGTCTCTCTCTCTGTCCAATGAATAAATAAAACCTTAAAAAAAAAAAGTTTGTTAATGAAAATTTGCTCATGAAGCCTGAATCAGCCAAAGAGCTAGAGGAGGTGAGAGAGCTCTCAAGAAAGCAGGATCTTGGGCGCCTGGGTGGCACAGCGGTTGGGCATCTGCCTTCGGCTCAGGGCGTGATCCCCGCGTTGTGGGATCGAGCCCCACATCGAGCTCTTCCGCTGTGAGCCTGCTTCTTCCTCTCCCACTCCCCCTGCTTGTGTTCCCTCTCTCGCTGGCTGTCTCTATCTCTGTCAGATAAATAAATAAAATCTTTAAAAAAAAAAAAAGAAAGCAGGATCTTTGGTAACCTTGCTCATTTTAGCTTTCCTTACTTTACGTTTATCTACCTTGGCTGGAAGGGACAAAAGTCTGGAAGTAAATAAGAATGTAACAGCCTCCGAATGTCCCTCTGAGAAAGTCTGTGGCCCTTGAGTCCGCCATTTTTACCAGTGGTGTGCGTGGACCACACACCAGAGAGCAAGGAGCTGAGAGGAGTCAGTGAAAGCCAAACAGCCCTCGACCAGTTCTCCAAGAAGGGAAAAATCTATCCAACCAATGGCAGCTTGATCTGGGTTCCAATGTGGCCAGATGACTTTCTAACTCCGCGGCATGCCAGAAGAGCAGCTTTGGGGACTTTGCTCTAGGCGTGACCGTGACAGGCAGGAGAGGAAGACAGTCCTTGGATGTCAGATGACAAGCAGGGAATACTCAGTGTTCCTAAGATTCAGAATAAAGCTTTGGCTACAAAGCAAGGATTTTTGTTTTGTTTTGTTTTGTTTAAGTAGGCTCCATGCCCAATGTAGGGCTTGAACTCATGACCCTGAGATCAAGAGTCACATGCTCTACTGACTGAGCCAGTCAGGCGTCCCAGAAAACCAGGACTTTTAAGGAGGCTTTTCTGGAGTCGCTCCTGTCCTGACGTGCTGTAAATTCTCCTTTCACCCGACTACATGTGCAATAATCTCTCCATAGGTGTTTCTCACAGAGAGCTTGCTGAAACCGTCAGAAGGCAAAAGCCCTCTGTCGCTCTCCATCCCGTTTTCATCATGCTGCAGAGCCTGCTGGGCCCCAAGGAGGACAAGCAGGATCACGGTGATGTACCGAAGAGGCTCTTGCAAGAAGACGGGATTTACCACCTTTGAGCTAATGGCTAAGAGGATGGGGGACCGAACAGACATGCAGGGTAGGCTGTGCCACATCAGAGACACGGTTTCTAGTCCCTTCCACGTGTGCATTGTTTGGGAGCTATAACTCTGCGGAAAGGGGGTGGGGGATTTCTTTAGCTGGGGGCTAACCCCTGCCTGCGTGCCTCTCACGCCCGTGCTCTGACCTCCACTCCACTCCACCCCGCTCTTGGGCAGGTCTGTCTAGATTCCCATCCTGCCTTACGGCGTGGATCCCAATGCCTCCTCCATGCCTGAGCTGTTCCCGTCCACCGCCCCGCCCGCTCCTGGGTCCGGGCACCCGTTACCGTGGTCTGTGCCGTGTATTTGTCGCTGGCCTACCCTTCGTTTTCCTCACCAGACTGAGGTCCCATGAAAGCAGAGAGTGTTTTCACTCGGTGTAAAGCTCTCCTGCTGGCTAAAGGATCCGCAGTTTGCCTGCACGTGCGTGTGTGTTTCACACAAACACAGCCCGCCAGATTGCAACTTTCCTGTTGCCGCTTCATATGGAGAGTCCTATCTGGATGGGCGTCGGGGACGGAAATACGGTTGTCTTCGAGAGTGGGCCGTCCTTATTCCTCTTCACCATCAGTGGCCACCTGCTGCAACGATTTGAGGACCACCAGAGGACCATCGGCAACTTGTGGGTGGTAGGTATGAGCCTCCCCGCCCGCCGCTCTTTGCTTGGACTCTGGGCCACTCACCCCGGGTGTCCTTTGAAGGATCCGGTGCACGTCCTCACCACCTCCACGGATGACTCTCTGCATCTGTACATGTGGGACGAGGAAGGCCGTTACCCGCACCTCAAGAGCTGCTGTCACCTGGAGCACGTGGGGAATGACCCGGCGCCGAGCTGGTAAGCCCTGCTTTGTGACCTGACCTTTCCTTAAAGATTGCAAATTTCCATATAAAAAAATGAAGGGATAATAAGTGAGGTTTTTAAAAAAAAATTTTTTTGAGGAGATATATATATATATCTCCATAAACAAACTTATGTCCAAAAAGAGAATTGCTAGTCCTTGGAATATGTTCACGGCCCTTGCAGTACATTTCAAAAGGCTTTCCAAAAGGGCCCCCACTTGTTTGCCCACAGCAGAATATGGAACATTTCTATCCTCAATATCCTGTCTCTACTTGCAAGGTTTATACCTTTTTTTGAGTTCATTAGTCATTTGGGTCGCTTTTCTTTTTTCTTTTCTTTTTTCTTTCTTTCTTTCTTTCTTTCTTTCTTTCTTTCTTTCTTTCTTTCTTTCTTTCTTCTTTTTTACAATTTTATTTATCTGAGAGAGAGAGCATGAGCAAGGGGGCAGAGGCAGAGGGAGAAGCAGGTTCCCCACTGAGCAGGGAGCCCGATGCGGGGCTCCACACCAGGACCCCGGGATCATGACCTGAGCCGAAGGCAGACGCTTAACCGACTGAGCCACCTGGCTGCCCCCGGAGTGCTTCTTTAGTGAGCTGTTTTTATCTCCATTTTAGTTTTCTTGTAGATTGCTTGCCTTCATTGTTTTTCTTGAGATTTTCCATAGTATCCATAGAGGTCTTGTCCTTTATATACGTCCTGGCTTGTCCTTATAATGTTTACCTTTTGGCAAGATCTAACAAAATACAAAATATGTATTCTTCAAGCTGCCGGTACCACTAGCAGGAATTTGACAGTCAACCTCCACCAATTAGAAATTCGTTGGCTGTTTATTGCAACATGAGTTGTGATTGCCAAATGCTGGAAACTCTCTAACTGCCTAAACATAAGAGATTGTTTAAATTACTATGACATATCCACATCATGGAGTATTGTGCAGCTGTAATCTAGATCTCTATGTTCGGATAAATTATTTCCAGGGTTCTGGAGGCAAAAAAATTTTTAATCGTATATAACTGATATATAATTATACTTAGCAGATTTTATTTTTTGCTCTTTATCATATCTAATAAATCTTAGCCTACTCTACGGGCGCCTGGGTGGCACAGCGGTTAAGCGTCTGCCTTCGGCTCAGGGCGTGATCCCGGCGTTCCGGGATCGAGCCCCACATCAGGCTCCTCCACTATGAGCCTGCTTCTTCCTCTCCCACTCCCCCTGCTTGTGTTCCCTCTCTCGCTGGCTGTCTCTCTCTCTGTCAAATAAATAAATAAAATCTTAAAAAAAAAATCTTAGCCTACTCTAAGTCATAAATGCTTTTCTCCTTTCAATAATTAAAAAAAATTTTTTTGAGATTCGTTTATTTTAGAGAGCACGAGTAGGGGGAGGGGCGAAAGGAGGGGGGTGTGTGTGTGAGAGAGAGAGAGAGAGAGAGAGAGAGAGAGAGAGAAGTAGACTCCCCACTGACAGGGGAGCCAGGCTCAGAGCTTGATCTTGACCCTGAGATCAGGACCTGAACTGAAATCAAGAGTCAGGATGCTTGACCAGCTGAGCCACCCAGGCGCCTCTCAATAATTTTAAATACTTCCCCTTCATATCACATGGTCCAAACTATGTAGCATTATGGTTTTATCTGTCTAATTTTTTAACAATGCAAAGAAATTTAGTCTTCCCCAAATAGAATCCAGTTATCCAGCACAGTCTGAGTTTTGACAGAACCGTAGTCTTTTTAATCAGAAGTACACTCAAACCGCAGAATATTTCCATCATCCCCAAAGTTTTCTTAGGCTCCATTGCAGGCTGTCCCTCCTTCCATCCCCACACCAGGCAACCACTGATCTGCTTTCTGTCCTTATTGATTAGTTTAAATTTTCTAAACTTTTATGTAAATGGAATTAGACAGTACATATTCCTTTTGTGTCTCGCTTCTTTCAGTGTGCGTGGTGGTTCTGAGATTCACCCTTGTCGAGTGTATGGGGAGCGCCCTCCCTTTTGCCGCTGAGTGGTCAGTGCCCTGTCGTGTAGCTGGGCCCCGGTCCATCAGCTCACCAGCTGAGGGTCATTTATGTTGATTCTAGCTTGGGATGAACATGTTTTCGTATTTACCTACGAGTGGAACTGTCGGGGCACACGATGTTTGATTTTATGAGAAACTGCCAAACCCTTTCCTAGGGGGCTATACGTTTTCGCATTCCCACTTGGTCTTGTTCTGGTTTTGTTTATTTAGTTTACATTCTAATACGTGTGTAGTGTGCTCTTATTAGAGTTGTGTTGTGTATTTCCCTGATGATGTCAAGCGGCTTTTCATTTGCTTATTTGCCATCCAGGTATCTTCTTTGGTGAAGCACTGTGTACATTTTTTAGTTGGGTTGTTGTTTATTAATATCTAGTTTTGATAGTTCTTTATATATTCGGAATATAAATTTTTTAGGAGATAAGGATTTGCAAATATTTTCTCCCACTTCGTGGTTTGTCTTTCTACTCTAACAGTGTCTTTCAAAGAGCAGGTGTCCTTATTTTGGTGAATCTCCAACTTTTCTTCTAAAATGATTGGGCTCTGGATGTTATATCTAAGAAATCTTTGCCTAACCCAAGGTCACTAAGGTTTTCCCCTTTGTTTTTATAAAAATTGTATAGTTTGAGATTTTATGTTTTAGTCTGTTATCCATTTTGAATTAAATTTTATATAGGATAAGATATAGATCAAGGTTTCCTTTTTTTTTTCTGTCTTTTTTTTTTTTAATACAGGTATTTATTCACCATTTGTGGGGGAGGGGAAACCCATTCTTTCTCCACTGAATTCCCTTTACATCTTTGCCAAAAATTGACTCTCTCTCTCTCTCTCTCTCTCTCTCTCTCTCTCTATATATATATATATAATGTATGTATGTTAATTTCAAGATTCTTTTGTTCCAAGGACCAATGTGTCTATCCTTTCTATAATAACACACTACTTTGAAAGTGTAACTTCATTGAAATTTTAAAATCTGATGATATGAGTCCTCCACTTTTTTCTTTTGCAAAATTACTTTGGCTATTCTGGTTCCCTTGTTTTCTACATATTTTATGTTTGCTTTTTGTTTTTCTACACATATTTTAGAATAAGTTTGTAAATGTCTATACAAATTCTGCCGGGGAGGCGCCTGGCTGGCTCAGTCTGTGAAGCATGTGACTCTTGATCTTGGGGTGGTGAGGTTGAGTCCCACATTGGTCTTGGAGGTTACTTAAGGGAATTAAAAAAATAGAATTAGGGGCTCCTGGCTGGCTCAGTCAGAAGAGCGTGCAACCTTGATCTCGGTCGGGGTCATGAGTTTGAGCCCCAAGTTGGGTATAGAGATTAAATTAAAAAAAAATAGAATCCTAGTTGGACACACAAAAAATTCTGCTGGAGTTTCTACTGGAATTCTATTGGGTCTACAAATCTGGGAAGAAAATGGCATCTTTACAATTGAGTCTTCCGATCAGTGAACCTTATGTCTCTCAATTTATTTACATCTTCCCTATTTTATCAAGTGTTCTAGTTTTCAGGCACAGATTTTGCAAAGATTTGGTAAGACTCTACCTAAGTATTTAGTGGTTTGAGTGCTGTAACAGTAATGTCTTCAGTTTTCAATTTTTCACTAGTAGTATGTAGAAATTATTGACTTTTAAAATACTAATTTTATATCCTGCGATCTTGCTAAACTATTATTCAAATAGCTCTTATTGTCTATAGATATTTTGTGATTTTCCATGTATACAATCATGTCATCTGTCAACAGAGACAGTTTTTCTCCCCTTGCTTTCCAATCCATAGGTCTTTTATTCCTTGTTCTTGACTTATTGCATTGGATATAACTTTCAATAGCAGGGGTGCCTGGCTGGCTCAGTTGGTAGAGCATGAGGCCCTTAATCTTGGGATCGTGAGTTCAAGCCCCACGTTGAGTGTGGAGTTTACTTAATAATAATAATAACCTTCAGTAACAACATTGGAGTGGACAGCAGATATCCTTGCTTTTTATAGGAAGTGTTGGGTCTTTCACCATTATGATAATCAATGTATGTTCTCGTAGTTGCCCTTTACTATGTTGAGGAAGTTCCATTCTAGTCCTGGTTTGCTGAGGGTTTTTATCATCAATAGATGTTTAATTTTGCCAATGCTTTTCCTGCGTCAATTACTATGAGCATATGATTTTTCCTTTTTAGATTGTTAATAAGACAAATTACAGTGATTGATTTTTCTTTTTAAGATTTTATTGATTAGAGAGAGAGTGAGCATGCATGAGCAGGGAGAGAGGGAGAGGGAGAAGCAGACTCCCTGCTGAGCAGGGAGCCCGATGCAGGGCTTGATCCCAGGACTTCATAACTGTGAATTCTTTTTAAGAATTTTTTTTAAAGTTTCTATTTATTTGAGAGAGAGCATGGGCATGCGAGTGTGTGTGTGTGAGTGAGAGAGAGAGAGAGAGGAAGAGAGAGAGAGAGAGAGCACAAGTAGCGGGGAGGAGCAAAGGGAGAAGCAGACTTCCCGCTAAGCAGGGAGCCCAACTCAGGACTGGATCCCAGGACCCTGGGATCAAGACCTGAGTGGAAGACAGATGCTCAACCAACTGAGCCACCCAGGTGCCCCAACTATGAGTTCTTTAATGGTTACAGCACCATTCAGATGATCTCTTTTATGCTGAGTTCTGGTAGTTCGTGGTTTCCAGGAATTAGTCATTTCATGTAACTTGTTTCTTTCAGTCTTTTACATATATGCAGAGTCTGGTGATTTCGACTCCTTTACTCCTAACACTGGTAATTTGTCTTTTTTTTCTTTGTTTGTCATATATATATATATATATATAATATGGTTTTATTTATTTGAGAGAGAGAGGGAGAGCATGAGAGTGGGACGAGGGGCAGAGGGAGAAGCAGACTGCCCTCTGAGCAGGGAACCTGATGGGAGGCTCGATCCTGGGACTCAGGTATCATAACCTGAGCCAAAGGCAGATGCTTAACCAGCTGAGGCACCCAGGTGACCCTCTTTGTCAGTCTTAATAGAGGTTTATCACTTTTAATTATCTTTTCAAATAAATAGCTTTTCTTTTGTCTTTTTTCTTAGTTTCATCTCTGCTCTTTTATTTTCTTCCTTCTTGCTTTGGTTTATTTTGTTTTCTAATTTTTGAGGTAGAAACTCAGATTATTGCTTTGAGACTTTTTTTTTTTTTTTTTTGAGAGAGAGAGTGCATGAGTGAGCCATGGGAGGGGCAGAGGGAGAAAAAAAGAGAATCTCAAGCAGACCCCCTCCTGAGTGTGGAGCCCAACACAGGCCTGCTCCAACAACCCTGATATCATCACAACCAGAGCCGAAACTAAGAGTTGGTCACCCACGCATCTCAAGACCTCTCTTTTTAAATATTAGCATCTGATGCTCTAAATTCCTCACTAAGCACTGCTTTGGCTGCAACTTACAAATTCCAACTGATCGTATTTTCATTTTCACTTAGTTTCATATACTTTTTTTAAAAGTTTTTATTTGAGAGAGAGAGAGAGAGAGAGAGAGAGAGAGAACACAAGCAGGGGGAGTGGCAGAGGGAGAGGGACTCAATCCCAGAGCCCTGGGATCATGACCTGAGCCAAAGGCAGACACTTAACCGACTGAGCCACCCAGGCGCCCCTCCATATACTTTTTAATTTCCCTTTTCCCCTTTGACCCATGGATTGACTAATTATTTTCCAGTTTTTATTTAAATTCCAGTTAGTCAACATATAATGTAATATTAGTTTCAGGAGAAAAGACCCATGGATTATTCAAAAGTGTGTTTATTTTTCAAGTGTTTGGATATTTTATTACTATCTTGTTGATTTCTAGTTTGAATCAATTATAGAGCGCCTACTCCATATGTTCTTCCTTCTATGTCTGTCGAACTTGGCTTTATGACCTGGGGCATAGTGGATGTTGGTGAATGTTTGAATGTGTACCCTGCTCTTGTCGGATGAAATAGCAATGGCATCGCTTTGTTGATGATCTGTTTCAGTTCTTCGTACCCTTTCTGACCTTTGATCTAGTGGTTCTATCAATTATGAGAGGAGATTGTTGAATTTTCTGACTATAAATGTGGAATCTTTTTCCTTTAAATTCTATCAGTTTTTATTTCATGTATCTTGCAGCTCTGTTACTTGGTACGTATACGTTTAGTATTACGACTTCTTGCTTAGTTGGCCCTCTTATGTTTGTGTAATGTCTCTCCTTATCCTTGGCAATTTTCTTTGCTGTGAGGTCTACTTTACCTGTTATTAATTTAGCTATTCCTGCTCCCTCTTGATTAATGTTTGTATGTGACATTGTTTTCCATTCATTTTATTTCCAGCCTACTTCTTATAATTGAAGTGGTTTTCCTGTAGACAGCATCTAATTGGGTCGTGATTTTTATGCACATTGTGCCAAGATTGGTCTCTTCACTGGTGTATTAACTTATTTCAGCGTTTGGGAGATGTTGTGTTATTTCCTTCTGGTTTCTATGGTATCCAGTGAGAGATCCACTGTCATTAGAGGTGTTGTTCTTCTATAGATAAAACTGTCATTTTTCTCAGGCTGATTTCAAGTTATTTTCTGTCTTTAGTTTCCAGAAATTTATTGTTTTTGATGTAGATTTCCTTGAATTTAACCTGCTTGCGTTTGATCAGCTTTTTCAATCTGTAGGTTTACCACATTTGAGGAGTTTTTAGCTATTACTTGTCTCTGCAGTGCTTGAAGAGAAAGAGGAAGGAGGGCCACCTCCACTCATCTTAGTGCAGGGAGGAAATGGTCAACAGGGCTCGACTCAGTCTTTGCAGGGGAGGGGTAAAGGCACCACCTTTGCTTGGGTTAGTACAAGGCAGGGATGGTCACCAGAACTCTACCCCGACAGTTCTGGACTCCTGGAGAAGAGGGGTAGGAGTATCACCTCATTAATACATGATGAGAATGGTTGACAGGGCCATGCCCCACAAGCTCTACATCACCCCCGTGGGGAGGGGGCATGGCCTCTTAGGGATTCGCCCGGAAGAGGGCGGGCATAATCAAAGGGAGCAGAATCCTATTTTAAAATAAAAATATTGTCTCTCAGGGCGCCTGGGTGGCTCAGTTGGTTAAGCATCTGCATGCAGCTCAGGTCATGATCTTGGGGTCCTGGGATCGAGCCCTGCATCGGATTCTCTGCTCAGCAGAGAGTCTGCTTCTCCTTCTCCTTCTGGCCCTCCCCTGCTCTCGCTAGCACTCTCTCTCTCTCTCTCTCTCTCTCTCTCTCTCTAATGAATAAAACAAATCTTTAAAAAATATCCCCTCAGCATTATTAAATAATGTCTCTGATTTGCTAGATTATCGTGCGAATTCTGGCAGTGCTCTCTCAGCAGGTTGGGATCGCTGCTCTTGCAATTCATAATCAGCAGACCTGTCAGATCTGTGCATCAAAACCAAATCTCAGAATAGCTTCAGTGACCAAAGGACCAGTTGATTTGGGAAGAATATTCATATCTTTGTCGGGTTCAAATTTAGTATTCTCAACAACGGCTATCACTACTTTCCCGTTTGTCCACTGATGATCTTGTTTTTTCTCTTGGCAGCTATGTCTCCAAAGCAATCTGTGATAATATGAGCATAGTATGTGTGATGTCAAGAATTCGGGAATCCAGCATTCTGGTCATGTATTCTTTGCATATGTAACGTGGAAACTAATGGAATTAACTTTGCATCATCTCCCTCAATGTAGTAAAGAGAATTCTGTTTGCAAACCCAGAATGATTATTTTAGTGATATTAGGAAAGAAGCAGATTTCACTAACAGCTACTACAGATCCGGCGCCGTACAGCTGGCAGGAGCAACCCGTCCTTTGTCCTCGCCAGCAGGAAGAGTCTAGAATACTAAGGCAGCAAAATATAACTGGTCACACAACTCAATTCAAGGGGAGCCTATAACAGGAGAAAGAGTGACTTAGGATTGAGGCTGGTTTACAGGTGAAGGCATCCGGGGCGCCTGGCTCAGCTGGTAGAGCAGCAACTCTTCATCTCAGGGTTGTGAGTTCGAGCCCCATAATGGGCGCGGAGCCTACTTAAAAAAAATTGTAGAAGTCAAGGTCATCTGTATTAGTGTTCTCTAAAATGTAAGCAAAACATAAATGTATTAGAAAAACATAGACGTTAATACTCGACGGTAGCTAGAAGCGACTCAGAATGTAGATGGTAATAAAAAATACTCGAGAGGACTAGGAAATATAGCGAAAGCTAAATCACATGGAAGTTTCACTGTGCATATCCTCACAGCCACCGGACATGACAGAGAACTGCCCCCTAGGTTGCATCCCTGGTTCAGGATTCAGAGTTTGGGGAGAGAGTACTAATACATCAAGCCTAAGACCTATGGGTCTGCTGTTCTGGCTCTGAGAGGAGGACTGGAAGAAAGAGGACATGAGGGGGGGACACAGTTCTCCCATGAGGATGTGATCTCAATGGGAGATTTCTCCAAGGAGCTGTGTGCGTTTCTGGGCTGTTAGAGTGCCCACCAGTCCCTCTTCCTCAAAACAGACTTGAGGCTGTGACCAGGAAGATAAAGGAAGTCAGTGGAGGGTCCCCGGAGATGGACAAGGCTGGGTGGAGAAGCTGACAGGAGCGTCATTGTACACAGCACGTGACGGTTCTGGGACAGTCGCAGGTTTGAATCAGGGTCCGTGAGGAGGAATACATTCTAACACAGGGTGGAAAGTCCAAGTGTCAAGTCACACAGACAGCTGCAGGATCTAACCCAAATATTTTTTTTAACAAAGAAAAAAAGAACTATATTTTATAGATCTATGTTTTTTTAAAGATCCTCTTTCGTGTCATTTAGAAAAGTGATTTAGAAGTAGCCCTGGCCTACACCCGGCATGAGTATCATGTCCTATACCAATTTTACCTCCATTAAAAAAAAAAAAACAAAAACGTAGCCATGGTGACTAAGGAAAGCCCAGGAGGCTCTAATCTCTGTGACAAAGGGAATATGTGGCAGAGGACACGCAGGCGGAAGAGGCGACAGAGGCAAAAATCTGCGGACTATTCGTGCATGAGCACAAAGCACGTAATTTGTCCAAGGAAACGGGAGTAAATAGGATCCCACGGGGCCTGTGATTTCTGAATACTTTAGAGACAAAACTGAATTGCTGTTGGGCTTTCATTTTCCAGAAAAAGGTGGTCAAGCTAGGCAGAGGAAACTTTCTACACACAGCACCAAACATTGTTCAAAACTGCAAATGCAAAAGAAAACCTTAAAGTCTATGGTGAAGGGGCCAGAAATGAAGGGAACCCTTCTAAGTTGAGGAATGAAGAAAAAGGGTAAATCCGGAAAAGTGAAGAAATGCTGCATGCCTTATTCCTAGAATTTTAAAGAACTCCACGATGGAACACAGGGCCCCTGCCAAAGCAGAGGTCGGCTCACAGATTTGCAAGGTCTGGGACCCTCAGAAAAGTAACAGTCCTTTCCTTGTAGGTAAACTGAAGGGAAGCCTCCCCACTGGAGAAGGATGATGGGGAGAGCTGCCTCTCTCAGCTTCAGGTTTGGGTGGATTAAAAACGGAGAAACCACTCTCTCCAGAGAATTCCTAACTATAACCATACTCTCCTTGGGGGTGGAGTTGACATCAGTCAAGGTCCCAAGACTACACAGAGGTCACACACCCATTAAGGTAATTTGACCAAGGTTTAATAAAGGAACTACTGTAATTTGGGTTTGTGGTGAAAAGCATTCGAGAAGCCACAGAAATAGTACACTTAGTGGTGTTTTCGCCCCTCCTTTTTGTGAACAGGGCGCTGGCAGTCCACTTTCGACCTATGCTCGCAAGTCCAGGCCAGGTTTTGTTTCTGTCTCAGCCACCGGAAGCTCGTGGGCGGCACCACCGCTGGGAAGAGTTCACTTCCCCTACCTGCACCTGCAGGGTGCTGGCCCAGCTTAGTTACAGAAGGGGTGCTGACCCCCCACCCCCACCCCTTCTTTTGGTTCCCTGGGCTGCCTGTGCTGAAAGCCACGGCTACTGGGTGGGGGCTTGCTACAGCTGCAGAGAACTGAACAGGGCTACTCCTCTTGCTAGAACTCCTCTACCAGGTATCATTGCCTGAATGGATACGTTCAAGTGGTTATAGATTTGACTAACACGTTCTAGTTAGTAAGGACTTTACCAGAGAGAGCGAGGCATCCTCTCTCGTGTACTTCACTCCGTTACAGGCACTGGAGCCAACTGGACCTGCTCCTGACACCCAGGAGATCTGTGAAAAAGGAAACCAAGGCCCCACATGGTGTCCCTTAGGTTAGGTATTAGGTCTTGGTTGGTGGACTTGGGACCTTAACCTAGCTGCAGTTTCAGCCCCCCCGAAATGTCACCTTTACCCAGTCCACATGGGACTTTCCTGGTCAGCACTATGAGATTGACTGCTCGACCCCTTCTGTTCCCCTTAGGAGCGCAACCTGGCCTAAATGAATTCTTTGCTAATAATCTCCTTCTCCCCCCCCCATCTTTAAAAGCTTTTCCTCTTCTGTAGCCCTTTGGAGCTCCCCTTTACTTGCTAGATGGAGATGCTGCCCAATTCACAAATGGATTAATAAAGCCCCTCGGACCTTTAAAATTGACTTGGTTGAATTTTTGTTATTTAACAGAACTGATTGCCCTGAATGGGGTACCAGCATATGGGTGATTCCCAGGAGACCAACAGAGGCCCCCGGCAGATGACCTTCGACTTTAACCCCCTACTCTGTGGTCGCGTCTTTTCCTTCAACCTTTACCAGTGCGACCACACGTTCAGTGGCCAGTCACCCTAGCCCCACATGGCTCATGGGGGTGGGGGTGTCTAGTGCCTGTTAGCACATCCTCCTGCCTGTGGGTGAACACCACTCGCCAAATTTTACAGAGTAAGGGACCCACGCCAAAGGCGCCGTAATATTGGTCTGCGAACTAAACAGATAAATCAGAATCTTTTCCTTTTTGGATCAATTCTCCTGGCTCTCTACCACTAAATGGGCAGACTGGCTCCAAAAAAAGGGTTTTGAAATCCTAGTTTGTGACTTTATAGGGAATCCTATAGAGAATCCTCTCTAGGATTCTCGATCCTAGGGATGCTTTCTCACTGGCTCTAAAAACGGGCACAAGACCCGTTACCTTAAAAGCCAACTGGTGCCAAATTCAAATTTGAACACATTATTTTTGAAATGACCCAAACAAGCAGAGTTTTAGCCATTTAGAGCCTGTCTGCTTTTCCCACCCCCACCGAAGGCTCACCTGACAGCTCCTACCCACTGCTAGGCCAGAGCCCTGTGACTACAGGTGCCAGGCTGCTGCAGTATCGGGGGCTATCTGACCCAGAGCCCCCCACCCCACACGCACACCTAGGCACAGAAGCCGCCTGCTCCCATCTCCTCCTCTCTCCCAGAGTACCCTTGCCGTCCTCCCCTCCTGGAGGGTCGCCCCTGTGCCACAAGCTTCCAGACAGTCTTGTGAGATGAGGAACTTCCTCTCCACAGAACACTCTCCAAGCCCCTCTCAGTAAAGCGTGTGTGTGTTACTGCCTCTTCTGGTTTTTTCCATGATGAGCCCCCAAATCCTTTGAGCCCTGAGAGACCTACATCCCAAATAGATAAAGAACTCTTAAAACTCAACAAGAAAACAACCCAATTACAAGTGGGGGAGAGACGTGAACCTCACCGAAGAGGATACACAGAGGCCAACAAGTTCATGCGGTGTGCCACGTCACCGGCCACGAAGGAAATCTACATTAAAACCGCAGTAAGACACCAGTGCACACCCGTCAGATGGGAGGGGGCAGGTGGCGAGACGGACAATGCCAGGAGCTCAAGGACATGCCGCAACCAGAGCCCCATGATACTGCCGGCGGAAATGCAAAATGCTACAGCCGTTTTTGTGAAGAGCTGGGCAATTCCTTATGAAATAAAACACGCACTTAGCATATCACCCAGCAATCCCACTTCTAAGTACTTACCCAAGAGAAATGAAAACTGATCACACAAAAGCCTGTATATAAATGCTTACAGCAACTGTATTCATAATCACCCCAAACTGGAAACAACCCAAACGTCCTTCAACTGGTGAAAAGATCTTCTCGGTGCGTCCGTACAATGGGTACCACCCAGCAAGAGATGTAACCCGACCGCCGAGGCCCAGAAAGCTCTTGGACATCAGCCTTAGCAGCATTTGTCTAGCTCTGTCTCCTCAGGCCAGGGAAACGAGCAAAAATACCCAAGTGAGGCTACATCCAACTAAAAAGCTTTTGCACAGTGAAAAAAACCATCAACAAAATAGAAAGGCAACCTACCAACTGAGAGAAGAGAGCTGCAAATGATACCTCCGATAAGGGGTTAATATTCAAAATAGTAAAATTTATAAGATATGCAAAGAATATCCAAAACAAAAGAAGTTCTACAACTCAACACCAAAAAAACGATCTAATTTAAAAAACGGGCAGAGGACCTGAATAGACATTTTTCCAAAGAAGACAGACACCCAGATGGCCAACAGACACATGAAAAGATGCTCCACGTCGTTATGCAAATCGAAATCACCGTAAGCTACCCCCGCCCACATGTCAGAATGGCTAGAATCAAAAAGACAAGAAACAACAAGTGTTGGTGAGGATGTGGAGGAAAGGGAACCCCTTCCTTCCCGCTGTCGGTGGAAGGTAATCTGGAAGACAGTCTGAAGCTTCTTCAAAAAATTGGAAACAGAAATACTATAAGATGCCTTAATTCCACTTCTGGGCACTTACCTGAAGAAAACAAAAATGCTAACTCAGAAAGCTACGCACCCCTATGTTTATTGCCGCAAGATTTACAGTAGCCAAGACATGGAAGCAGCCTCTGCCCATGGACGGATGAGCAGATAGAGACGTGGTGTGTGTGTGTGTGTGTGTGTGTGTGTGTGTGTGTGTGTGTACGCCTGCACATAGACACACAGACACATGTACACACAACAGATTATTTGCCATAAAAAAAAGAATGAAATCTTACCATTTGCAACAACGGGGATGGATCTAGATGTTATTATGCTCAGTGAAATAAGTCAGATAAAGACAAATACCGTATGAGTCCACTTACATGTGCAATCTAAAAAAATGAACAAAAATGAGAAACACTCATAAACACAGAACAAACTGGTGGTTGCCTAATAAGGGGAAGGGGGTGAGGAGGATGGGCAAAGTGGGTGAAGGGGAGTAAGAGATACAAACTTACAATTATAAGTCATGGGGATGAAAACATGGCACAGGAAATAGTAATATTGTAATATATTTACCGTGGTGAGCATTTCATAATGTGTATAATTGCTGAATCTCTATGTTGCACGCCTGAAACTAATTTAATATGTCCACTACAGTTCAATTAAAAATAAAAAAAAAACTTCAGGGGCGCCTGGGTGGCTCAGTCATTGGGCGTCTGCCTTCGGCTCAGGTCCTGATCCCAGGGTCCTGGGATCGAGCCCCGCATTGGGCTCCTCCACTGGGAGCCTGCTTCTTCCTCTCCCACTCCCCCTGCTTGTGTTCCCTCTCTCGCTGGCTGTGTCTCTGTCAAATAAATAAAATCTTTAAAAATTAAAAAAATAAAAACTTTAACACAAAGATTTAAAAATCCTAAATATGACTCCCTTCAAATATAGGAATGAAAAAAAACAAAACAAACAAACAAAACAGGAGAAATGGATGCAACCACTGGAGGCAAGAAGCAGGGGAGCAGATGGGAAACCAAGACTGAATGATGTCCAAGAAACAGAGAACACGGGCCTGGCAGGTGCCCCGAGAGACCCAAGGACCTGGTCCAATAACAGAGCTGGGGACACGGGGGTGCAGGAGGCGGCACAGGGAACCTGAGCACTGCTCCCCCACGGGCCAGGGCAGGGTAGGAAGTTGAACCCGGGCAGCACGGAGCAGCAGGAGTCCAAGGTTCCCATCTGGGAGTCCGGAGAAGCTGGTTCTAGTCCTCCTCACTGGGTGATCTTGAGCAAGTCACTCCCTCCGGATGGATTCAACCTCCCCCTGCCCAGGAAAAGACACCCTCTATGCCTCCCCCAGCCTAGCCCCCAATCAGTGGACAGTGCCACAGCAGCACTTCTCACTTGAGAGGGTACAGGTGGGGGTGCTGGCAAGACAGAGGGCAAAGGCAGGGCCTTCCTGCATCGCCTGGAGCCTGAATCCAGGGAGACCCCAGGCAGGAACCTGGGCATGAGAAGTCGAGAAACCTCTTTTAGGCTGGGCTGCCCGGGGGGCAGAGCGAGGAGGCCAGGGTGAGGGGTGGTACACCTTCCCCTTCCCGTCCTCCTCCAACAAGGCATCGGGCGGACTCCGGCTCACCCTCCACCAAGTCAGGCCTGGCTCTCTGGGCCACGGAGGGCTGACTTGTGTCCTGCAGGCTCTCCTAGCCCTCAGGGTCTCCAGGGCCCTACCTCCTCCAGTGATACTGCTCACAAGACGTCCCTCTGGAAAGGTGCTTAGGGACCCACATCTTACAGAACCTGGGGCGACCGTCCCAAGGTGGTCCCCAGGGCCAGGCCCTAACCCAGTCCTAGAGCTCCAAGTCCATGGGGCTTTCCACCAGGCATCTTTCTTGGGGCCAGAGCTTCTGCCTGCCCCCAATGCCACACACACACACACACACACACACACACACACACACACACACACACAAACGTAATGATGAGCACTGCTGCCTTGACTCCAGGTCAGCAAGCGGGGCTGGGAGCAGGGAGGAGGGTGAGTGTAAGGAACACAGGTGGCCTCCTGCATCTCTGCACCGGGTCTATGCCCTGCCTGCGCTGGATTCTTCTGCCCTGGGACGAACACGTCTTACACAGCGTGCAGCTCGAGTCTCCCTTGGGTCCCTATTTGCACACCCAGCAACCCCCCCAGCCTGCAGGGGCGAGGAGGCCGATCAGCTCCAAGGAGCTGCGGTTTCTGAGGCCCTTCAGGTGGACTGTGCAGCACTTCCCAAGGGGCAGCTGGTCATGGAGTGTGGGGGGAGGGATCCCCGGAAGCTGGAAACCAAGTCCCACTATGGCCTTAACCCTGTGGCCCTGAACAACAAAACACCTGCTATATGCCTCCCAGGGCAAAGGGGTGCTCGTGCTGGATGCACCGTTTGCCCACCAGGCCCGTCCTACCTGATTTTCCGCCCCACTCTGCACCTGCCCAGCTCCCCCACCCTCTGGCTCTCAGGTGGCTTGGCAGGAGCCTGGGAAGTAGAGCAGGAGGCCAGGGTAATAATCCCACAGTGTCCTTCCTGCCAGGGGGCAGGCTGGCAGGTGCCACCTTCCTCCTCGGAAGGCCTCCATTCACGTGGGGCGGCCCCTCCTCCAGCTTCAGCTCCCTCCGGTGCTGGTACCAGCTCCGTCCCCACCTCTCACGACAGGGCCAGGTTCAGCCTCACCACCCTGGAAAGCTTCCCCAAGGCCCGCAGCTCTGGAAGTAGTTCTCTCGCTAAGGCCACTTCCATGACCCCTTCTCCGGTTTATGATATCAGTTTCCCACCAGGAGCTGGACGGATCCAGCCCTTGACATTTCCTCATTAAATCCTACCAGCTGCCAACTCAGGGTCCCATCCTGCGACACAGGGTGGCTCTTGCCACGTACCAGAACGTTTCTGCCCTTCTCTCCAGAGGCCCAGCAAGTCAGGGGAGGCAAACAAACTAGAATCCAGGTCCCTGGCTTTCCTGGCCTGAGATCTTGGGGAAGAGATGAATTTGGGAATGGTGACATTTTCATAGTAGGTGCCTGGCGGGGAAATCAGGTCCCCAGGGTCCTACAGCATTAGTGAGCACCCAGCCCTGGCTGTGCCCCTGCCAGTTTAGGGGTGAAAAGTCTTCGCTGGTCACCTCTGCTTTGCCCTCCCAACACTTTAGTGATCGATATTCCGTTTGAAACACTCAGGTTTGTTTTCTGCACTAGTCCACTCACTGTTACAGGACTCAACTACTTCCCAAAACATATCTCACATCTAAACCAGAGGTCAGGGTAGAGACAAGACAAGGTCATGCCCTGAGCCCCAGCGCTACTGAACTTTCATTGTTGTGATTTTCTAAAGAGCTCTGGACACAGAAATATCCATAGCAGCCTCCGATAAAATTCCACATCGTGACCAGAAGGTGGCAGTATGCCACCACCCCGAGTCCCCAGTTCCCCAGGGGTCCAGCCCCCGCCCCCAGCATCCCCCCCCCCACCTTCCTTGACCTGTGGCCTCTGGGACAGCCCGAAGATCATTCTGCTTCAAGTGCACGTATCAGCCAGGTAATCCAAACACTTAAAAACAAAACCCCCGAACTGCAATCATGGAACAAATTCTTTTCAAATACCAAGATGTTATCTTTGCCTTAGATTTCTGGTAAATATTTGCAATGGGATAAGCCATCATCCTTAATTAGAACAGGACACTTCTAAAGGGAGATTCTTGGAGCATCACCAGATGGTCTGGGTCTGAATCTGGTCTGCAATGTGTTAGCCTAAGGAAGAGCTGGGGGGTGAAAGGGCACCGGATACATGAGTGTCAGTGCCCACCCGAGAAGCCTGGGGCAGCCAGGCCCACCCTGCGGCCCCCAGCACAGCCGACAGCATCTGTCAGCGCTGGCCAGGAGGATCTGGAGTACTTCCGCCCACTCCCAAGGTTTCAAGGGCCTTCCAAGAAGATACCACCATTTGTCAGCACAAGGTCAGCTGTTACACCAATTAGCACAGTTCTTTAAATACCAAAAAAGTTAACAAAAACACACAACTCCCGGATCTTGTCTGGACAATTATTCCAATATTTAAATTGGAGAAAATTCAATTACTAAGGCAAGTCACTCCCTAAACCCCTGGAGGCACCCCCAGCGAGAAACAAGGTCCTTTGCACACTAACACGACTGTGGGAAACACAGCCACGAGAGCCCACTTTTGCCACCCTGATCGGAACAATTACGAAGACACTGGTCAGTCTGGACGAGTGTCTGACACTGAAACTGTGGCCCAGGCCCAAGCGTGCACTCGCAAAGAGCTGTTGGCGTTGGAATCTCCGTTCTCGTGAGCACTTAGACATTGCTACGTCATCACGGTAGATTTTCCTCCTCCACCTTTACCTAGAACAATGTTCTGAGCTCGTTCAACACTCAACCCTCCCGGGCACACAGGAACCTGGTTTCCTCCCCTCACCTACCCGTCTCCTGGAACCGCTACTGGCCTGAGCCTGGAACAGAGGTGGGCGCCTGTCCTGACCAAGTCCGCCCCAGACTGAACTCCCCTTCGGGCCTGCTCCCTGAGATCCCATCGTTTGGCCCCACAGCCTGTGAGGGAGTCCGAGCCATTCTGAGCCACTACAAAAACCTGGCTAGGGCGCCATCTGAAGCCCTACAGCTCCCACGCTCCAGCAATGGTGCCTGACTGCTGACCTCTCGGCCTGCGGTCCTGACATGGGGCAGAGGTGAGGAGGGCGGGCCTTCGGGGCAGAGAAAAGCAGCTGGGACCAGTGGGCACAGACAGACCAGTGTGGCTCCTGTTGTCTTAGGGACAAGGACTCTGAGACGACTTTATTTCGGGCCACTGAGAGGGAAGGAAGGGACTCCTCTTGGAATCCTATCAGCCCCGGGTCTCTTCAAACTCCGTGAAGACCTGAGTGGGGGGTGGGGCCTCTGGTCAGAAGGGAAAGGAGGCTGGGGTCTCTGGGCTTAGGCAGTAAGCAGACAGCCAAGGAGGAGAGCCTCGTCAAGATTTGAGGGCATTTCTATTTGGCAGGCTGGCCTCCTGCTGAGGCCAAGGGTGGTCTCAGTCAAAGGGGCATCGACCCCCAGCCCTACAGGCCCAGCCAGCAACACAAGACCCAACAGGGACAGTCTCGACGCTCACCTCCAGCTACGAATGAGGAAACACCACCCTAGGCGGCCTTCACACAAGGCACACAGCTGGGTCGGGGTCCCTGCCCCGGACGCCTGGAGTATCCAGGAGCCCCTTCGAATGTCCCAAGCAAGAGGGGTGTGGGGAGCCCAGAAAAGGGCCCCAAGACCCACTCTGCCTGGAGTCGCCTGTTCTAGAGTCCTCCTCTCCCAGTTCCTCTCCAGACGACAGGACACGGATGGTGGCCTGAGAACACTTGCGCTGCAGACAGAGCAGGGCCCCTGAAGGGACTCCGACCCCTCCGCCTCGGGTTGCAGGCTCCCTAGCCCATCCTGAATGGGGTTCTCACCGCAGCCTCACGTGAGGGTCATGAGAAATCCCCCCACGCACACACCCATGACCCAGGGTACAGATCCCACGTCCCCACCGCGCGCCCCCCCCCCCCCGTGCCTGCCAGGCACGGCTGCCACCCTCCTACCAAGGGAGGGGCTGGGCCGAGCCCACACATGAGGCGCCATGCAGTGTGTTATCTTTTAATGAAGAGCTGGGTCAGTGGGGCCACCGCTCTCCCCCAGGCGCCTGCGGCAGGGGCCCCTCACCATGGGCGGCCTCTGAGGCAGGGTGGCCCGGAGGCAGGCAGCCCCGCTGGGGGGTCAGTTTGCGGCGGCCTGGCAAAGGCATTCCTCTCTCAGACCTAGGAACGTGGCAGCAGCAACAAGGCCAGAGGCAGCTCAACTGAGGTCAGGGATGATGGAGGACGGGCCAGGAAGTGGGACTCTCCCCCCCGCCGAATCCCAGCAGGATGAAGGCCAGTGTTCAGGAACAGTACGGTCTCTCCAGGGGCTGGCGGCCCTTCCAGCCACTCTCTGGAAGCCCTTAGTCCCTGACTTCCCACAGGCTGACGTCACACACACAAAATAGCCCACGGGGTCACTGGGCTCAGGAAGCAGGCTGGGTACCACCCGTCCGCCTCAAGGCCCCAGGCCTGCGAGGTAGGTCCAGCAGGGCCCAGGCCAGAGGCCCCCGGGGACCGGGAGCCACCTTGCACTAACTCAGCTTGTCAGGCACTACAGGCATCTAAGAAGGGAGCTTCTCCCTCAGGGCTCCAGGGCCGCCCGGGCGGGGCAGCAGCAGCGGCAGGCCAGGGCTGGTCAGGTCCCTACAGGTCCGTGACCTTGTTCTCCACCGCGGCTGCGATCTGCTGCAGCCGGTAGCCCAGCTGCATCTTCTGCGCCGTGCCGTCCTCCTCCAGGGCAGTGATGATCTGCAACAGAGGCCGGCCGGTCAGGGCCGCCACCGCCCCACCCGCAGGCGCGACCGGCCCCCCAGAGGCTGCGGCAAGCCCCGACACCCGGCGAGCCCCCTCCCTTCCTCAGGGCCTGGCTGGTGACGTCAGCATAGGGTCTTCCAGATGCGAGAGGTGAGAATGGGGTACTCTACTCAGTACTTAGCACTCACGGTAACAAGCATCCATCTCCACCGGGAAGGTTCTAGTGGAGGCCACCTGCACCCACCATGCTGGCCTTTTCGCCACAAACCCCCAGGAGCCCTGTTCCAGCCATCGTGGCCCCCCTTGCCCACCAGGCAAGAAGCGTTTCCTAATTTCCTATCGTCAGGTGCTGGGCAAGGAGCAGGGACCCCGCAGCGAGGGGGCCCATGCGATCCCACCCTCATGGACTCCCCGCTGGGAGGACAGACACAGACCCAACACCACAGCTACAGAAGCAGAAGTGGGGGCTGCCACGGGGGGCACGGCGGGGCCCGGGAGGGTTCTCCACCCCGTCTGCACGAGGGCCTGTGACGCATCACACACCCCCGCCTCCCCCACGCGGGGGCTCGCACTGCTGGGGCAAGGCCACCGTGCCCGGGATTCACACGCGTGCGTCCCTCCTTTGTGAAATGACTGTCCTCACCCCGGGCCTGGGCCACGAGGCAGGCTCGTCCTCTCTGACCAGCAACAGCCCCATCGCTGGCCACACAAACACGTGGGTGGGCGATTCCGGCAGGCACTTAGCACGCTGACTTGGAAGTGCTCTGATCTCGAGGCCCAGTCCTGGAATCCCCCCGACAGCCCCCTTGCTGGCTCTGTTGTGCCCACCCCCGGCAGGACCCTCCTCTCTGACAGCACAGGCTGGCCGTGCACAGCACACAGCCACTGTGGACTCAGGTAGGGATGCGGGTCAGGGCAGGAACAGGTGGCGGCTGTGTGTCCCTCCCCCATGCCACCTCCAAGCCCTGGCAGATCCCCCGGCAGCCCTGCCCCAATGCCTAGGATCCCTGCTGCTGCCAAGGAGCCCAGATGGAGAAGACAAGGCCGGGTTAGAGCACAGCCAATACCAGGGCACACCCTGCGCCGTGCCCGGGTATGGGGGGGACCACAAGTCATGGCCCCTCTCGCCATTAGGGCTTGGGGCTCTGAGCGGTTCTGCCCACCTGGTCGTAGTACTTGTTGATGTACTTGTAGAGTTCGTGCAGGGCCACTCGTGCCCCGAGGTCTCCAGAGTAGTTCTAGGGAGGAGACAAGAGATGAGAGATGAGGGGTATCACCAGCCACAGGACCCCTGGGAAACGGAGGAGGAGGTGGCAGAAGGGACAGGCCCTGAAGCGGGAAGCCCCATCGACACACCAGGGCTCCCGGTCTACAGCGTGAACAGGGCCCTGCCGCTCTCCCCTCGAGGCACAAGCCAGGAGCCCGGGGTCCCAGATGGTGGCAGGGCCCCGCAGGACAGGTGCTGTTTACACGCTGTCTGCTCTGACGTCAGTCTGCTCTGATCTCCCTCACGTCTCCCCTGAGGTCACACCAGACCTCTAGGGGCCGTCTGGGAGTCTGCCCCTCCTCATCAGGACCACGGGGCTGAGATCACCTGACCCGTGGCGCTCCTACGGGGGTCAGGCGAGTGGACACAGTGCCCCCACCCAGCAACACCCCAAATGGCCGCGGCTGTCGTTACTGGGTGTGGCTGTGGTCCGTATCATTGTTTCCAAAACACTGCTTGTAAGCTCCCTGAGTTTACATCTGGGGGCTGTTTTAGGAGTAGGTGGGGGCACATCTACACCCCTGAGGGAAGCAGAGGGGTACGGAGACAAGGACAGGCCAACCTGGACAGTCCGGGACAGATCCCAGCCACCCCACTGCCTCAGACGCATCGACCCCAGACCCCAGACGGGCTGCAGGCACCCAAGTACCTGGCTGAGTGAGGTTAGGAGGCCGCTGCCCGGACAAGCCCCTGCTGCTCTGTAGTGAGATGCTGGGAGCCCTGGTCTTTTCTAGTGGCCATTTGGAACATTCTGCATTTATGATGATGGTATGTGTCCTGCCCCAACCAGCTCACAAGATTGCTGAGGTCCCCAGGGCTTCCTTGCAAAAGAGCAGGACCCTCATGGCAGGAGACCTGTGCCCAACCCAAGAAGCAGAGGGAGGGCCATACCCGAGACAGCTCGGCCAGGATGGAGTTCATCTCTTGATCGCTGGCAGGGACGGTCTGCCTGATGTCTGCGTAGTACCTGTCAGAGACCGTGCGTACGGCAACTGCCGGGTAAACGAGCCTCACCCCAGCAGGGCCCGCCCCTGGGCTGCAGCCATAAACATCCAACCATCTGTCCACCCATCCTCCCTCCAGACTCATCGCCTCACCCTCATACCTTTCCACCATCCGCTTGTAACGGGGAATATCTCGAGCATATAAAAGTTTGTTGATGGGGGAGTCCTGGGCACCAGCAGGAAAGAAAGAGGGGAGGCCCCTTGGGGTAACCAACTGTCCCGATTTTCCCAGCACCGCTTCAGTTTTAAATATTCTAGGAAACTCTCAGTCCCAGGCAACCAGGATGGTTGGTCCCCCTGGCCCATTTCCTTCTGCAAGGACCTCTTCCGCCCCTCCCCTCCACCAATGTCCGGCCTCTGCTTCTGTCACCTCGAGCTTCTCCCCGAATTATTCCCAGGTCACTTCTCAGCTCCATCTGCCTCCACCTGCATCCAGCAGGGAGACGGCGTGCAGGGTGGGAGGGCGCGGCGCCGTGTGGGGCCCTAATGCTGCTTCTCCACGTGCTGGTCGCTCCCCGCGTCAGCATTTTAAAAACCAGGAAACTGACCCAGGAATTGAGTACCTTGCCCCACACCACCTCAGTGGCCAAGCTGGCACCTGAAGCAGGTCTCTCAGGTCAGAACCCACAATCTTACACACCCAGACACCTCCTCCACCACCGAAGTGGGTTCCGATCCCAGCTCTACCCCCCGGCCGTGGGCTCTGGGCAGCACGCTTCCGTTCTCGGCACCCACCGCCTCGGCCTACAGCTGCTGGGAGGGGGAGGCCAGAAGGCGCCACCCTGTGTGGGCAGCAAGGCCTTCCCGGGCCTGAGTCAGCACGCGTGCCTTCTCACCAGCTCTCTGTGGGGGGCCCCTGGCATTCCTGGTTGGACTACTCCTGAGCTGCCCAGCAAGCAGCCGCACTTTTGCTGGGAAGGGGACGCAGTGTGAAGGTTGGGCAAAAACCCAGCCACCACTCAGCATCCACCCACCGGGGCCCCTGGGGCCAGGAGGGGCCTTGGGGTTTCTCAGTTCACTGTAGACAGAGTGACGGGAACACACAGAGCAAAAATAGGCCCCGAAAGACAGCGCTGCACAGAACTAACATTCTGTTTCTCCACCGGGGTCTAGACATAGGCCTCTCAAGAGGTAACAGGCTCCCTTCGCGGGCCTGGCGAGCCACCGGCCCTGCCGGCTGGGTGGCTGAGCAGTTGCGACAGTGACCCCTTATCTGTCATGGGACTCTCCTGGCTCTTACTCCTGTGACAACACCCCGGCACTGCCCCATGCTACCAGACAGCCCTGGCCCCTCCCGTCTGCTTCTCGGCTCTCCTCACCAGCCCCTCGCTCACGCCTGGCACTCACTGCCCTGGTGTCTCCTGTCTACACTGCCATGGCAGGCAGACCCCCCCTCCACCCCTGTGGAGGGGGCGATGAGAAAGACGCAGGGGTCGTCTCTGATCCCTGGGCATCTGGCTTGGAGAGGTGAGCCCGGACTTGGAGGAGGTGAGCCTGAGGTGATGGGGCGGGGGGCGGGGGGCACCAGGTGGTTTCCAGGTGAACAGGTGGCTTCGACAGTCACAGAACAGCCCCAGGCTGCCTGGTGGATTTGGTTCCTGAGGGGTCATCTCCGAAGACAGGGGCACTGTCGCTCCCAGGGACCACGTCCGGCCGGGGGCTGGAGTCACAGGCCTCCCCTAGCCCTCGTCCTGGACCTTCTCGGCCAAGCCCGGAATCTGAGCGCACACTGCACGGCCCACCCCTGTCCCCCACTCGCCCCGCCCCCCATGCTCCCCTCCGTGCCCACCTCCCCCTCCCCACTCACCCGGCCCAGCTTGTGGTCGGCCAGGGTGCAGGCATCCATGAAAGTCTGCGCAATGACCAGGAGCACCGCGTCCATGTTATCAGACGTCTGCACGTCGAACACAAACTGCGGGTTTTTTATTATGTTGATCCAGAACCTCAGGGGCAGGCTGTGGGCGGGGCGGGCGCGGCCGATGAGCGTGCTGGGCAGGCAGGAGACCCCGCGCACGCCCCGCCCACCGGGCCCCGGCCCCACCCCCACCTGTTGGTCTTCCAGATGTGCACGGTGTCCTGGTCGGAGATGCCGTGCTGCTGGGCCTGCTCATCCAGCAGGTCGAAGAAGTACTTGACGGCAAGCGGCACGGGGCGGCTGGTGCTGAGAATCACCTGGAACAGGTCGTCCACGAACTTCTGCAGGGTGCCCTGTGGGAGGCGGGAAGCACCGGAGCAGGTACAGTCAGCAAGCGGACCTCAGCCCCCGCCCGGCCTCGGATGCCTCGTGGCACTATGGCCCTGCGAGCCCCACCCCACCCCGAATCCTGTAAGTGGTGGTCCTCGCCCACGGCCCAGACTGACCGCCTGCCCGCCCCGGACCCCAGCCTCCAGCCCACGCTTCCCGCCCCACCTTCATGGACAGCAGGCGAGTCAGGTAGATCTCAGGGATGGCCTTGGCTCGCTCGCGCTCCCCGCCCCGAAGGCTGCCCCTCCGGGGCCTGGGAGGCTCCGGCTCCTCACTTGGCTTCACCAGGTGCCAGGGCCGGATGCCCCCCTCGTCCACATCCTCCAGCATTGGGGTCCCTGTGCCAAGACGCCGCGGCTCGTCACCCCTCATCAGGTACCACCTTCCCTGGGCCCCCAGGGTCATGCCAACTTCCAGGAGTGGAGGCACGGGTTGAGGGCTTCTCTAGGTGGAAGGGAAGCAGACACCAGCCCACCCTAAGGTGCAGAGGACTTTGCCCATTCCTGGGCACTGGTCAAAGCGAGGGCAGAGGACAGTGACTGGGTGGGGACTGGAGGGCAGGAGGGAGTACTCACGCTCTCCAGGGACATAATCCTGGTTTTCCCGGAGAACATGCTTGGTGAGGCAGGGGACCAGGGCCACAGTTGCTCCGTCTGGGACCTGCTGATCACAGCTGGTGACCCCTCCACCAGCCCCACCCCACCGTACCCCTCTTCCCGCTCGTACCCCTCCCACCTTGTAATGCTGCAGGGTGTTCAGACGTCTCCACAGACCCTGGACCTCAGAAGTCACATCCTCGTCAGAAAGAATGAGATGCCCAGCCACCCCAGATCGCCACTCTGCAAGAGCAAGGTGGGACTTAGTTCCGGCTCCCGGGATACCCTTCCTGCAGGTGGAGCCTACCTCCTCCTCCACCGGGACACGGGCCTCACCATCAGGGGGCAGCGTCACCCAACCTCTGCAGAGACTAGGCTGGGGACCCCTCACCAGGAGAGGGGCTGTGTAGAGGGATTCCACAACCCACCACTACCCCATGCCCACTGAGCACTATGCTGCCCCTGCAGGGCTGGGCCAGGGCCAGCCCAGCCTTCACTCTGGCTCAGGCCCCCAGGCTACCCTTCCCCTCCACCCTCACCGACATCCAGGGTGCGGGGGTCTGGCCGCTGGGCAAGAGGTACTCCTTTATAAAGCTGGTCCAACATCTTCTCTTTGGCCTGGGAGATGGTGTCACAGTCCAGGACCTTGACAGGCACACCCTGGGCCTCTCCCGCGCCAGGCCCCACAGCCAGCAGTGCGTTCAGGGTCTACCAAGGCAAACACGGGAGCAGTCAGGGCTTGTGCCGCACACGGGATGACCAAGACGCGGGGATAGGGACAACCCAAGAGGAAGCCACTGCCTCGGACCTCCAGGCACCAGAGAGTCCCTAATGTTTGTCTCTTCACCTGCCAACCCCTCCTTGGGACAGCGGCTCCCTCCACTGTGACCCCAGCACCTAGCACAGAGCACTAGGTAAATGGGTGAATGGCAGAAAAAACAAGTGAACACAAGGCCCTCTTAACTTAGGTCCCTAGGTTCCTCGCTCAGCTGATCAGGAGGCACCGAAGAGAAGCCTGCATGAGAGGTGACGAGTCCCTACCAGCCTGAGAGAAGAGCAGGTCTGCCGGAGCCTGAATGAGATTTTCCCAAAGGCGCCCTGCATGGGTCACCGGGGGTGACTTCCGGGGAAGGCACCCTGCATGGGTCACGGGGGAAGGCACCTCGCGTGGGTCACTAAGGAAAGGACTCCACTAAGGGGAAAGCAATCCAGAGGAAGAGATGGCCAGGGCTGGCAGAACTGGCTCCCAGCTTGGTGGGCGCATCACATCCCTGGCATGACACTCGTCAGGCAAACACTCAGGCCCTGGCCCAGTCCAACGACTTGGACTGCTCCCCAAACCCTGGCAGTGTCCACACTGACCCCACCCCAAGCCTGAGGCCCTATTCTCCAGGCCCTCTGCCCCAAGGACGGGCCCTCCAGCCTCTATCCTCTAGACTAAGCTCGTCGGAGGGCCTGTCTGGCAGGCAGCCAGAGCCAGGCTAGCCGGACCCCAGACACAGACACGCATAACGAGCACACGTGCTCAGCCTCACCGGGGCTGACACCATGGTGCGCGAACGTGTTCACACGCTCTGTCCCTGCCTCCGTCCCTGCGTCCCTCCCTCCCTTCCTGCCTCCCTATCCCTCTCCCTTCCTCGCTCCCTCACCAGGGGACGGTACTCCACATCCTCTCTGAGAAGCCGGTTGTCATTCAGGGTGTACTTGGCTTTGCCAGTCACGCTGTCCACTGGCCCCTTGTCCACTTGATGCTTAATTCCCCGGAAGAGCATGTACAGCGGCTCCCCTACTGAGTCCTAGGGAGGTGACGGGCAGTGAGGACCCCAGGGCAGACGGCAGGCATGAAACGGGAGCTGCATGGGACATGGCCCACGCTGGGGACGAGGACGGGCTGCAGAGGGCCTAAGGTGACTGAGCCATGCCGTGCACGAGTGGATGAGCCGCCCGGGGGCCAGCAGCCGTGGGGTTCAGAGCCCGCTGCGCCCTGCCTCTCTCACCCGCACGAAAGTGTACAGGCAGATGGACATCCAGTTGGTAAGCAGCTTCTCCACCACAGTCTCGGTCCTGGGATGACAGGGAAGAGGAGGGCAGGTCAGGAGGGGTGGCCTCGGGGCTCCCGGCGCTGCAGACCCCTAAGCCCCAGAGGGCGTGCCTCAGCTCCCGGCTCCAGCCCTCGCAGCCACCCAGCCCCATGGCTTCCGGCAGCCACACAGACCTGCGCAGCATCAGCTTGGGGTTCTTGGCCACGTACTGGGCCACCAGGTCACTGAGCAGGGTGCGGAGGATGTCGGTGAAGTACTCAAGCTTCCCATGCAGCGCCACGGTGAGCAGAGACGCCACGTAGGCACGGTCCCGAGCCGAGAAGGTGCGCTGGCTCTCCAGGGTGTGGATGAACTGGTGCCGGGGAGACGGGACAGGGAGGGAGGGGCCGATTCAGAGCCGGAGGGACAGAGGTGGGGCTGGGGCAGGAGGGGTGGGACCAGGAGCCCCGCCCCCAGCCGTGGGCGGGGTGGGGGGGGGCTTGGCACCTTGGTGAGGAAGAGTTTGCTGTTGAGCAGGTTGGAGAGCTGTCCCAGCCCTTGTTCCACAGTGGGGCGCCTGCTCTCAGGGACACCCAGGTCCCGGTGCAAGGGCGACTCCTGGTGCCCAGGGAAGAAGACCCTCTCGGCATACACCTTATAGTCGAGGAAGGGGATGCCACTGCCCAGAAGGTCACTGGTGAGATCGGTCATCTCGGTCATGAGGTCTGTGGAGCAGAGGAGGCCGGGTTGGGGCGCGGACCCCATGCCACGGGAGCAGGCTGGGGCAGAGTCCTGCAGCGCCTTCCGGGCCTCCGCTCTGCAGCCTCACCTGTGAACTCCTTCTTGCAGCGGTCCCGCACGCTGCTCTCCAGATTCTCCAGCTGGATCTGGACCTTCTTGTAGTCCCTCAGGGCCTGCTTGCTCTTCCTCCTGCTCAGCGCCAAGGTCAGGAAAGGGGAGGCCAGACAAGGCCAGAGCCCTTTCTGGTGCCCCAGGCCCCGGGCCGTCTACCCCAGCCTCACCCTGGCCCAGGCTGGCACCGTCTAACACGGCCATGCCCGGCCAAGCCAAGGCCTCGCCCAGAATAGCTTAGCCTGTCCCGTCCTGGGCAAGTCACACCCCATGTCCAGTCTAGCCCAGCGGTTTTTAGCCCAGGGATCAACAAACTACAACCAGGCCAAACCTGGCCCACGACCTGTTTCTGCCAATAAAGATGTGCTGGCACATGGCCACACTCGTTGAGGTTGCCTCTCATCTATGGCTCCTTCTGCATGGTCACAGCAGAGTTGAACCGCTGCAACTGAGGCCCCCTGGCCCACGAAAGCCTAAAATCGGTACTCTCTGGTACTTTCCAGGAACGTTTGTTGAGCCCTGGCCTCGTCTGCCCTTCCCATCCAGCCTCACCCGCCTCGCTGCCCCAGGCCAGCCACACCCGGCTGCACCCACCTGTATATGAGGACAATGATGATGACACCCAGAGCCAGAAGAGAGGTGCCCACCCCCAAGCCCACCTGGGCAGCCATGGGAAAAGCCACCGGGCTCTCGCCATCGTACTGCACGTGGCCCAGGGAGAAGCGCAGGTTCCCCATCTGCACCTACACGGGAAGCCCTCTGTGAGCAAGGTTTCAGCGCGTGCACAATGCCCGGCCCGGCCCACACCCACCTACTGACCGTGAACTCAGGCAAAGCATCAGGCACCTCTCGGAGGGCGTGGTGCTGGGGCAGGGGCTGCTCCATGGGGGGCTCACAGTACAGGTGGTGGCGGGTCAGCGTCTTCACCACGCAGGGGCCATCCCCTATCATGGCCACCACCTCCTCCTTGGACATCGCAAGGTCCAGATTCTCCCCCTGGAACACGAGGTCACTGATGGATCACTCCGAGCTCTCCCCTAAGGCGAGGAGCTGGCGGTCACTCATATCCTATCCCCCCAAATGTGGATCGGACGGGCCTGACACCCACCCCAGGAGCAGGGCTGATGAACCTCAGCACCTCTTCCCCTGCAGGGGGGTGACAGTCCATGGATATCTTGCAAGCTGCCCCCTGACCCTCCTCTGCCCTTCCCATCCTTCCTCCTCACATTCTCACTTCTCCAGAGCTAAAAATCTGGGCCATATAAAGTTGCCCCCCAATCCTGCCCAGTTACTCACAAAGCCAGAGCCCGTAGTGTGCCTGCCGGCCCACCAGGTGAATGACAATGGGCTGTCCACCTACGGCCTTTCGGAACGCCCACCTACTGCACGTGTCAGAACCCACGCCAAGGGTTTGTCCGCGTTGAGCCAGGCTGCCAAATGGGCATCGGCCCAGGCGCCTACTGCGTACCATGCCTCCCCGCTACTGCGTGTGCCAGACCATTTACATACCGTCATTCAGACTCCTGCCACGGAGTGTGCTGGGACCCGGGCAACAGGACCCAAGCCCCGGCCAGACGCGGCAGGCTAGGCAGCCCACCACCGGCCCCTCAGCCCTCACCACATGCAGGGAGTCCCCTGGCTCTTGCTCGGCTGCCATGCCCCCCTCCCCCAGCAGCAGCGTCCAGCAAAGCAAAGGGTCTGGCGGCCCCACTGTGTCTGAGCGGGAACAGTACCTCCACAGAGAGCACACTCCCAGGCTTGTGCCGGAACGGCGTGGCGGGGTCCTCGGGGTTAAGGGGCTGCAAAGTGGGGTCGGCCTCATAGGAGAAGGGTGTGGGGTTCAGCGTTGCGAAGTCAAAGACCAGGTTGTCAAGGATAAATTCCACCCGGACCCAGGGGTCCTCGGGCAGGCCTGGGAGGGCAGGCGTGTGGCACGTGATGAGCTGAGAGGAGTTCACGTGGCAGGGCTCCTCAAACTGCGGCAGAGGGAGGAAAGACAGGGGAGGGCAAGTTGAGGGCCACGCGGAAAGAGGTCCTGCAAGGACGGGGAGATAGCCTCCTCGGTACCCGCCACCCATGGCCGTGCACGGGGTGGAACGTGGGGTGACGTGGGGGACGGCTAGCCCTGTGCAAGCAGGGGAGGCCCACGGGTCTCCTACGTGATGACCGCCACAGGAAGCCCCGGGGGAGCACGCTGTTTCCGGGATCACGCGCCGCCTCCGCCCAAGCCCCTGGCTCGGCTGCAGGGCTCTTGGGGCCACAGTCACTCGGATCCTTGGTGTCTGCACCACATCCAAATTCTGGCCATGGACCCATATCTTACGTCCTCCACTGCAACACAGACCATGAACCGCTGGGGGCTTCGCAGAACCCGGCTAGCCCAGCCCCAAGCCACACGCCCCTCTCCCCACCAGCGGCACGGGAGTCACAGCGTCTACAAAATGCCCTGCAACCTCCCCACGTCCTAGAGCTGCAAAGACCCCCCACTCCACGCTGGCACATGCCAGGCAGCCATGCCCTTGGCCCAGCACCTGAGGAAGCTCTTGGTGGGGCCAGCAGAGGTGACATTGGGGTCTGCTGTGTACTCGAACTGGCTGTGTTGAAGCCTCCGCTCAGTGGCCCCAAACCACACAGCCACAGGGAGCGTGGCAGGCGTGGGGTAGGGGCTGGTCTCACACTGCAGCTGCTCGGCCTGCTGCTCCAGCAGCCTAGGGAAGGGAGGGGCGAATGGAAGGCGGGCCAGGAAGGGGACAGGGATGATTCCAGGACACAGGACCCACTCGGGCCTCTGCCCACTTCCCTCGGGGCTGACTGAAAGCTCCACAGGTGACCCTGGAGGCCACCTTCCCACGACAGCCCCTGCTTAGGGAGGGTCTGGCCACTTTCTGATGGAGCAGACCTGGCCCTCTCCCTCCTTTCCGCTCTCCCCAGCATCCCACCCCTCTGTCTTCTCCCTGGAGCACGTGGATTTTTGCCGAATGTGGAAGCAGCCCTCACAGGTGACAAGGCTGGTCTCCAACTACGACTCGGATGTCCTCCAGCCGCCCAGTTAGGAGCTTGGAGCCGTGTAGGGTCAGGTGGGTGCCCCCGGCTCTGGGGCCCCGGGTCGGGAAGATGGAATGCACCTTCGGGTCCTGTGGGAAGGGGGATGGGGAGAGATAGGCAGGCATGAGGCCACAGAGAGGCAAGGGGAGCCTGAGGCAAACGAGAAGGCCGTAGGGTGGGAAGCCCCAGGAGGGCAAAACTACATGGGCTGGGGGAGCCACTTTACCTGGTAGGCAAAGTTGTGCTCTGAGACACCGCGTCCTCTTCCTGGCACCTCCACCGTCACCACACCAGCCACCTCCCCCAGGCTGGCCTCAGTGATACACACGAAGCTGTGGGCACAGGGCAGGCTGGGGTGCCAGGGCCACACCAAGGGTCCCTCAAATGGACCCGGTTGCCCCCTCCCTGCCCCACGAAATCAGGTGTTGTTTCCCGAGGTTGACAGAGATCCTCTTGCTTCGGAGGGAATTCCTCAGGGCACACCAGGGGGCTCTGGCATTGGAGAATTCACATTCGTGGTTTCAGTCATTCAACTAAAGCCCCCTAACGAAGAGGAATTCACCTCTCTGTGTGGCACAAATCTAGAAGGAGCCCTGTAAGGCTGGCTGCGGGGATGAGGAGCTGAGCAAACGAGGGACCTAACTGCCACCATGCGCCACACCACTTGCAAAGCGGTGGCAACTTGATTTCCTCATGAAAAAAAAGTCCCTGGAAGCCTCTAGTCAGGTCTGGAGGTAGAGGGAAAGGGAAAGTGAGCAATCTAAGAAAATGCTGGTTCTCGGCCAGAAAACAGAAGCTTGGGGCGAATTAATTTCCCCAATGTGAAGCTGGCAGCGGCGCGATTCCGTGACATGGTCACACTCACTGCCAGCACTTTGGAAAACAGAGCAAGTGATATGTAAAGTACCCAGGAGAGACTTCAACCAGAGAATACTTTAATCTCTTTATAAATCACTTTGTAAGTTACTTGAGTCCCGTGGTTCTAGAATCATTAACAGTCTAGACAATCCCCTGAAGTTTTTGGTCATAACACATTGAGTGGGAAACCACGTGCTCTAACAAAGTCTGGTTTATTTCTTATTATTTTTTTAAGATTTTGTTTATTTATTTCAGAGAGAGAGAGTGAGCAAGAGAGAGCACAAGCCAGGCGGAGGAGCAGAGGGAGAGGCAGAAGCAGACTCCCCTCTGAGCAGGGAGCCTGATGCAGGACTCCATCCAGGACCCTGAGATCATGACCTGAGCCGAAGGCAGACGCTTAACCAAATGAGGCACTCAGGTGCCCCCAAAGTCTGGTTTAAAATATAGATTACAAGGGGCGCCTGGGTGGCTCAGTGAGTTAGCGTGTCTGACTCTTAATCTCAGCTCAGGTCACGATCTCAGGGTCATGACATTGAGCCCTGCATCGGGCTCCGCAGTTAAGGTGGAGCCTGCTTAAGATTCTCTCTTCCTCTGCCCCTCTTCCCCATCCTTCTTCCACTGCCACTTGCACACATGTGCGGGCTCACTCGCTCTCTCTCTAAAAATAAATAAATAAGGATACCTGGGTGGTTCAGTTGGTTAAGTGCCTTCGGCTCAGGTCATGATCCCAGGGTCCTGGTATCCAGTCCCACATCAGGCTCCCTGCTCAGCAGGTAGCCTGCTTTCTCCCTCTGCCTGCCACTCCCCCTGCTTGTGCTCCAGTGCATGCACTCTCTCCGACAAATAAATAAAATTTTCAAAAAAAATTAAAAAGTTAAAAAAATAAATAAAACCTTTAAAAACAAATAATAAAATACAGATTACCAAAATAAATAAGCTCAATAAGATACAGATTACGGGGCCCCAGCACCAGCCTACTGAATCCAGATCTCTGAGGGTGGGCGCAAAGGACCCATTCCATGGTGGCTTTGGACAGCTCTCCAGGAAACCCTGATATTCAGCCGGGTTTGGGATTGGCTGATTGTGGATATCTCCTTGGGAATGTCCCGTGTGGGCACCTTTGGGACCTGCAACTTTCAGCCAGGCTACCAGAACCTCTATCAGCTACAGGCCCTGGGAAGGCAGCCGGGGTCCCAGGGACTGGACTGTGGAGTCTGCCACTCAGCAGGGGAGCCCCAAGTCCGTCCTCCTGAGGCAGTGCCTGGGGGAGAAAGGGCAGCTAGCGGAAGGCTAGCCCCTGAGCACAGCTATCTGGGATCTGAGAACCTCGTTATCACAACTACGTCCCCGGTCACCGGAAAGCCAGGTGAGAACACCTGGACAGGGCCACCTGTCAGCTCTAGGCAGAGACCGGGCCTCAGCCCAGCAGTGACTCCCCAGCAGTCCAGGCCGGGAACATGCATGTCTGTGCACCCTAGCTCTGAGGCATTGTGACCAGAAACAGGGAAAGGGGGAGAGGGAAGGACAGATGAGTAGTGGGTGGGCAGCCGTGAGCAGGAAAGCCAACTGGGGAGCCCATGCGGTGTGCCCAACTCCCGTCGGTCCGGCCAACTCACCTACTAGAGACCTCGTACTCCTGAGCGTCCACAGCACAGGGCACGCCGGCCACCTTGACCGTGTCCTGTACGTCCTGCACATGTTGGCCCAGGTTGGAGCCCCTGATGGTGACACGGGTGCCTCCGTCTACAGGCCCAGTCAGCGGCTCCACCTGTTCCAAGACATGGGCTGCTCACCTCCACCCACCAGTCAACCCTTGGCAGCCCAGACAGGCAGACCCAGCCTCCCACCTTCGGGCCCCCTGGACCCACAGCACCCCCGCTATCCCTCTAAAGGCAGCGGTGAGGAAGGGGCACACCATGTTTCAACGCACCGAGTGGATGAGGGGTGCGGGGCACTGCATGGCCACAGCTTCAGCCTCGCCACAAGCCTCCTGGGCCACACAACGTGGACGCTCTCCCTTGCACCACACACAGCCATACTGGGGCCTGGCAGTTTGGCAGCGGCTGCAGTCCCCGTGCCCCACGGAGCAGTCGTACAGTACCACTGGGGGCAGCAGAGACAAATGTGAGAGACAGGTGTGGAGGAGCCCCCGGCCCCAGAGGCCCCAACTAGCTCACCATGCAGCCCGTCGGCACTGTCCACACGCAGACGGCCGGCCCGACGCAGAAACAGCCCCACACGGAGCTCTGGCTGCAGAGCCTCATAGCTGAGCTGGAGAAATGGGAGTGGGGTCAGAGCCTGCGGCTGGGGGAGGCATCAGGCCTGGGGAGGGGGCTGTCACAGAAAGGACCAAAATGACCGGTTGTGGGAGCACAAGGTCAGAGATCAGAGTTGGGGAGCAGGGACCCCGAGGCACACAGGGTCAGAAGCCAGAGCCGGGGCACCCGGACTCCCAGGATGAACATGGTGCAGCCAGCTGAGGTCGGTGGCCGGCCTGTGGCCAGCACGCCCTCGCCCACCCGGGCCCTCGTGACCCACACCTGGTGCCGCCAGCAGGTCACATGACACTGGGTATCTGGAGGTGGCTCGCACTCGACCCAGGCCTTGACCGCCACTTCATGGCCCTCCAGTTCCATCACGCACTCATAGTCTCCTGGGCTGTCCTGGGGGCAGAGGACACAGCTGGTGGGGCAGCTGGAGGGGAGCTGGGCCCGGTGAGGCCCCCAGGGGCCCCCAGCAGAGCCCCCGGCTGGGGACTGAGGGCCAAGCCCTCTTCCTGCTCTCTGGGGCTTGTGTACAGCTGGGCAACAGCCTGGGAGGCCACAAGCCCACCTGCAACGGACACACTCACCTGGAAGAGGTGCAGGTTCCTGCCCAGCAGCCGCACTTGTCGTTCCACGTGCACTGGCATCAGCGTGGAGCCCTGAACGCTATCTACACAAGGGCAGGAGCTCGCCCCCCGGGTCACCTCCTCCTGCAGACACCAAGAGCAAGGCAGTCTATGGAGCCCACCCTGTCAGCCCAGGGGTTCCCCGTGCAGAACCCGGGGCCCAAGGCCAGCTTGGAGCTGCAGAACCCACCCTGCCCCTCGATCCCTCCCGACGCAGGATCCCAAGGCAGGTAAGGGGCCGAGTCTGCCCTGTGCCCCCTCCCCTGAGGCCTCCTTCCTGGGCTGGGCCTCACCAGCTCCCAGAGCCCGGGGGTGTCGTATTGGTAGTCGAGGCTGGACAGGAGGATGAGGGGGGCAGGAGGGCCCTCGTGCTCAGCCGAGTCTCCATCACCTGAGAGGAGGGTGGAAGTGGAGAAGGCGGGCGTGTCACCCCCCGTCCACTCGTCCGCCTCAGGCAGCTCGCCGCCTTCTCTCATGAGCCAGTCCAGAGCAGGCTTCGCGGAGCCAGCGGCCCCTGGGAAAGTGGTGGCGGGAGCAGTGCCGGGGGGCTGGTCCAGGAGTGCCGCAGAGGGGTCGGCCTCGGGGCCGGGGTCTGCAGGGGCGGGGGGCAGTGCTGCTGCCTCTGAGGGCGATGGGTGGGAGGCTGAGAGGTCCTCGGGTGTGGCCGTGGGTCCGGAGTCAGTGGGGGCAGGGACAGCGGTTCCAGGTCTGTGGGGGGGGTTGGGAGGGGGAGGTTCCTCATGGAGAGGTGACTCTGTGGAGGCTGAGGCGGGTATGGGACCAGGACCCGCCCCTGGCCCCCAGGGGCTGAGCAGGGAAGGCCTGTCCCCAGGTGGGACATCCGAGGCTGTGGCTGTGGAGGGCGCCCCAGGTTCCATGGGAAGGGTGTCGGGAGCAGGGGTGACTGGGGCCTGGGGGGTTTCGGGTGGGAAGGGGGTGGGTACATCTCTTGCCGGAGGGGCTGGGGAGAGAAGCGGGCTCTGAAGGGGGAGGCAGAGACAGACAGGAGGGGCCGCTCAGCAGGCAGGCGCGGGAACAGGTGGCAGGCAGGCAAAGGGTGTGTTAAGAGGAAAGGAGACCAAGGGAAAGAGAAACAAAAACAGCCCGTTAATTCTCCAAAGGAGAGAGGGGAGGGCAGGCTCCAGGGGCATCTGTGCTGAGGTGGGGCCCGAGGCCCAGACCTCCCCTGCCGCTCAGCCACAAACGTCCTCTCCCAAAACTCCAGTGAGTCCACCGCACACAGCAGCTCGGGTGCTCACGCCAGAGCCTCGCGTGGGCAGGCAGGCACACAGACCCCGGGCCAGCAGAGAAACCCGCACAACCCTGTGGGGCCCGGCTGGGGGTCCTGCTCACCTGATGGCTAAGCACCACGGGCCCAGCGTCACACGAGGCCTTGTGCGTGCACAGCTGCTGCCAGACACACCAGTTACACCCCCAGCGGCTGCTCACACAGGCCTGGCACCTGCACAGAGCACAGCCATGGGGCAGGGGTCTCCGTGGGGCGGGGGGCGGGGCTGGGGGGCGGGGAGGAACTCACTGTGCAGACGGGCGGAGCTCAGTGACTGCTACACAGTCATAGACAGACAGCGAAGCTTTGGCAATCACCACAGCACCGAACCTGAGCTCCACGCTCATGGACACGTGGTCTGCAAATCAGGAGAGAGGGCCCGGGCTGAGGACCGGGGTTAGCAGCCTCAGGGCGGTGGAGCGCCCGGGGTCTGGGGAACATGGTCCACAGGGCACAAAATGGGCACTTGAGGGGACTGGGGACTAGTTGGGGGACTCAAGAAAGGTGCTACTTCAGGGCTCCTGGCCCAGAGTCACACCTCACCCCAACCGCACCCCTTGGAGCAAGATGCGAAGAGGGTGGGGCTCCCAGGCCCCAGAGCTGGCCCCTTCTCTCACCCACCGGCTCCTTTCAGCAGTGCTGGGGCCTCACTAGGGTCTGGGGACGGGCACATCACACCAGAACTGGTCAGCAGGGCAGGACTCTGGTGATCCCCAAACTGGCAGGAATAGGACTCCCCTGGCCACAGAGGTGGCAGGTCAGGGACCGACAGGAAAACCTGCCAAGAGAGGCCAGGATAGACTCTTGGAGCCACTGGGCAGCAGACCAGGGCCTGTTCCCTGGGCGCCCGAGGACAGCAGGCTCAGGGGCTGGTGGCCGCCAAGGGCTGGTGGTCCCAAGCCTTCACAAACGCCCTCTAGCCTGGGTCAGAAACAGAGAAAGCAAGGCCCCACGAGAAGTGACTCGTAGAAGGCCCTGTGGCATTAGGAGCAGCTGACACTAAAACGCGAGATCCTGACCCACCACCGGAGCCCTCCCCATGAGGGCTGCGCCTGCATTGCTCATTCACCTCCCTCCGCTCCTCTCGGCTGATGTTGGCAGGACTCACGGCTGCCACCTGCAGACAGCCCCGCTCAGGCTGGAAGCTCCACAGCCACCGCTCTGGGCCCTGGCCCCGCGAGCACTCGGAATGGCGACTGCACCTGCATGAGAATGATGGGGATCCACCTTCATGGGGCAGGGACGCCCCCAATACTGGGAAGCTGACCAGGATTCTCAGGTGGGCTGTGACACTAGGCTACCTCTGCCCTGGCAAGGCACTGATGCCCAGGATGGAGGACGGACGAAGGAGAGTGGGGCATCCCGGGGTCAGGGGGTGCAAGTCAAGGGTCAAGGACCAGGAATACTGGACAGGGCAATTATGCAGGTGCAGCGAGGGCAGGAGGCTGGACTGGGGGTTGGGGAATGGGTCAAGGGTCAGGGGTCAGTGGAGCACTGACCTGCCAAGGAGCACACACCACCCACAGTATGGGTCCTTGTGAGCAAGACAAGATGCACAGTCCAGGTGCTGAGAACAGGAGGCCACAGGAACCTTGAGAAGCTATGACAGCAATCCAAACACCAGTGACTCATGGGTCCTCGGCCTGGCCCAAGGCCCCTCCCAGCAGCCGGCCCCCAGCTCTCGCCTGGCACTCACTGTGTTCTGGGTCATGACATACAGATGTTCGAAGGCCCCATCAAAGTTGAGGTCTCTGCTCACGGCAGACCCCTGCTGGATGTTCTGTGTGGAGTATGGGTGGCCATCACTCCCCGGGCCCAAGTAGACCTGAGGTCAGAGACAAGTTCTGGGACCCAAGTCCATGGCCATAGACCCAACGCCCTCTCCTCTCCCCGCAATGAAGCAATTTACAAGCAGAGTGCTCTCCTAGGCAGTACAGGTCACGCCACCCAGCCCTTGGGGAGGGGGTGGGGGAAGTCATAGGTAAATACTATCCAGCCCTGGAAAGAGAAGCATAAGTCATCTCTCCCAGCCTTGGAGCCAGGGGCGTGTCACAGATCCCTCGTCCCCACACCAGGGATCAAAGGTGTAGCTCTGCCCAGGCTGGTCACCAGGAGCCTGTTCCCTCTAGACCCTGAGGCAGGACCCAATACCTCCTGTGCACTCACCCTGTGCAGTTGCCCTTGACTGTCACCCAGGAAAGCAATGGTGTGTCCATCCTCCACGGTGACTGCTACGGCTGTTAGCTGAACCCCTGGCCACTCCAGAATGGGTGTGGCTTCCAGGGGCACATGGCTGGCCATGGGGCTGGGTGTGTGATCCGAGCCACAGGGATAAGCATCCAGGGTGTCCTACAGGAAGCAAAACCAATAATGTCCCCCCTGGACATCCCCATCCCCTGGCCCAGCCAGCTCTCCCTAAATGATTCTCTCTTCTCTACTGGGCCTCCTGGGACAGCCATATTCCCTCTCTTTGGGAGCCCCTAGACAGCCTCATCCCCACCCCAGTCTCTCTGCTGGCCTCCCTGACATCGCCCACAGCTGCATCCTTCGCGTGGCCTCAGCTGCCTTAGACAGACTCCAGCAGCTCTTTACCCCAGTCTTGACGCCCCCCCATCTAGGGGTCCACCCTCCCCCACCCCTGGCCTTGCCCTGGTTTATGCACTCAGTCTTCCCCTGGACCACTTGTCCAAAGCCTCCCAAAGCTGTGTCCTCCTGTCCAGGTCTGCTCCCCTAGGTCCCTGCCACCTCTCCCTCACTCAGTCCCCGCGTCATCCATCCAGAAGCTAGAACCAAACAAGTTTCAACCTCACCTGCCTCCCTTGCTCAAAAACCTAAAACAGGGCCCATCGCCCTACATTCTAGGTCCCTGCCCCATACCCTAGAATCCTCAGTCCACCCATGCAGATACCCCCCCTGCAGCATCCAGTCCAAGCCCAGCTCTGAACGGCTGGCTCTTTGACCTCTGCGCACCACGATTTCAGGAAGGCATCTCTCCAGCACCCAGACACAAAGGAAGCACATTGCCTCTGTTGACCTGATCAGCCCCCACACCACCGCTAGCTTCCCTTCAGACTCCCCGGGCGGCTGCCCAGCTGTGGCTGCCAGACAGGGATGAGCTGGGACTCACCACCGGCAGCTGTGCGCAGTTGGAGTTGACATCGTACTCGATGTAGGCCACCTCCACGCCGTCCTCGGCGCGGCCCTCCCTAGTGTAGCAGGCATCTCGCGTGCGGTTAGCAAGGCGGTCCACCTCGTGCAGAGGGAAGGCGCAGAGGGCAGAGGCTCCCGACACCCCGGCAGCTGCTGACGGAGGCCGGCCCACGGTGGGGGGACCGGCCGAGGAGAAGGCTGCAAAGAGCACCTCCCCCTGGGCCACCTCCAGGGACGTGGCCACAGCCGCAGCCTGGATCAGCCCGTAGCGGCCGCCCTGGCAAGCCAGCGGCAACTCCACGTAGGAGTAGTAGTGCTGGTCCCGGAGGCACACGCGGGACACATAGGCACGGAAGGCTCTAGACTGAGCCTGCAGGTCTCGCCGCAGGAACAGGAAGTAGGCACTGGCCCCGCGTGCGAAGGCGCTCACGAAGTGGTGGCTGTACTCGGAGAGGCGGCCCACGGCCAACTTGGCTGTCTCCTCATAGGAGAAGGCAGTTTGGGGGTCCAGCGGCCACAAGGTCCGAGTTGTGATGGGAGGGATGCCACCCCCCACACCCCTGCTGGTGTATCCCCGCCCCACGAAGAGAAGGGGTTCCCCAGCCAAGCCCTGGGCCACCAGTCCCACCGTGCTGACCGCAGGGTCATTGGCAGCCACGTACTGGGTGTCCCCAGGGCGCTCAGGCCGCAACAATAGCTGTTCGAGCTGCCCCAGGCGCCGCAGCTCACAGACCCCCTGGTGCACACTCCCGCACACCACCAGGGCCCCTGGGCTCACCAGGAGCAGCTGGTTCAGGTTGTTGGTAGCCTGGGCCTGGGGGCACTCGTCAGGCATCACAGGGGGCAGGCAGTCCCTGCTATCTAGCACAGGGCCGGTGGGCACAGTAGCCTCCAGCTGCAGCCCAGGGCTCAGCTGGAACAGGAAGTTGGTGGCCCCTAGGTAGAGAGTGCCTGAGGTGGGATCCCGTGCCAGATGCTGCAGATGTGTGCCATTGGGAGCGAAAGCAGCCGGTGGAGGGGGCTGGAGGGTGAGGACCCACCCGGCCCAGAGCACCTGGAGAAGAGCTGGGCCGAGGGCAGGCATGGTCACCTGACAAGGAGAGAGACAGAGTGCTGAGGAGCCACTGGGGGGACAGAGCCATCACACTGCCAAGGTAATCCTAACCTGGGGAGTAAGCAGAGGAGGCCTAGGCTTAGAGGGAACTGTGGTCCAGGATGACCCTGGCCACACACTAGCAAGGGGCAGGAGATCTTTCCTGGAGACTTCAACACGGCCTGTTTTCTGCAAGCACTTCTGTCTCAGGAGACCTCCATCCCACCCCAGCTCCCCTTCGCCCTGCACTGCCTTATGTCACACAGGGTACCAGGGGAAGGGGCCAGAGGGGCAGAGATGTGGGAAACATCCCATCCCCAGGGACTGGGGCCTGGAAGAGGCAGGAGCACAGGTGAGAGGAAGGAGGGGCCCAGAGCCCCCAGGAGGGAGAGGACACCTCTGCACAGATGTCAGCTGCCTGGGGGGAAAGGGGGAGGGCAAGTTCCCATAGGCCATCTCCACATTAGAGCGAGCGAGAATCAGATGGAGGGCCTTTCAGGCTAGAAATCCAGAAGGGATCCACAGAAACCAATGGCAAGATGAGGGAGGTTGAGGTTGCCAGGTGGCTGGGACCTGAAAGACTGGACGCTGCCTTGGAGAGCCCTAAGAAGCGGGAGTCACACTTCTCCACGTGCCTCGGTGTGAGGTCAGCCTCACCTGGCAGGGCCGGCTGGATCAGGAGACAACAGCATGACCTGTGTGGGAGTCACCTAGCCAGGGAGATAGCAGAGCATGAAGCTGGGGCTGGGCTGCAGGCATGTGGGAGCCCGGGCTCCCCTTCCCGCTGCCCAGCCTGCCAGTGGAACTGGGCCCAGCCTGGCCCTCGGCCACCAAACACATTCCACAGGGGACGCCTCCTCAGAGCCCACACAGGGAGGGGGAGGGCAGCGGAACCAGGCACCCTCAGGGCCTGGGAAAGGGCAGCTAGGAAGGAGACCCACGGTTGGCAGGGCCCAGCCCCCCAGCATGGCCCTGTCCCTCTGCAGCCCCTTGTCCCTTCCTGGCACTCCCTCTCACCCTCTGCCCAAATTCTGTCACAGCACCCAGGTCCACACCCTCCACACGGGCCAGGGGCCGTCCTAGCCCAGACTGACACCAGTACATAAGCAGACGCAGACTTGCACACACCAGGAAGCACACATGCCACTGGCCCTGTGTATGCACACCCACACACAATCACACGGGCAGATGCATGCAGACGCATCGTGTCCACGTCACAGACGTAGAAGCACAGGCCACACACCCCACACACTCAGACACCTGCACAAAGACACAACCTCTTTACACAAACACACACATTGCACAGACAGGCATTCCACACAAGCACATGTCACACCCACCCACATTCAGACACCCACACACACAGAGTCATGCGCACTTCCCTGGTTCGAGCCCTAAGGCCTACAGGGCCGCGGAAGCCAGCACATCTCTTGCTATTTCTTCTCCTGCAGGTCAGAGCAGAGCCAGGGCCCAGGGTTGGGGGGAGGCTTGTCCCAGAGGAAGTCACTATGTCCAGCTGTGTTTCCCATCCCCAGGGCCTCCTCAGACCCTGGGTGCCTGCTCTCCTCCCAGATCCCTCCCTGTAGGCCCCAGCTAAAGCCTGCTGGAGCAGAAAACCATGGCAACACCATCTTCCCCAGCCCCGGGGGGTCCCCAGCCAGGAACACCAGGTTGATGAAGTGCTGCTCCCAGGCCAGAGAGATACTTCCCCTACTTGCCTCTGCTCAGGCCACGTTGCCTGGCCCCTCCCGCCACCCAGCTGCCAGTCTGCCTAAGGGAGAGCGTCCCTCAGCCCGGGGTCGGCTCCTCCCAGCCAAGACCCCGCCAAGGTGCTGCTGAGACTGTCCCAGAGTGAGAAGGCTGGGCCTGTCCGGGAGGAGGGTCCAGCAGCCTGGTGGGAGCAGGGGAGCGGTGGCCACAGCCCAGCTGGGCACTGCTCCCGAAATAGCTTGGGGGTTTCCATTTTTAGTGTGCGGAGAACAGGGCAGCTCTATGGGAGCAGGAACAAGGCCGCCTCTGTTTGTTACCCGAGGGGGTGGGGGAAAGGGGATAGCAGGGAGAGTCGTGAACCCAGGGCTATGGCAAGGCCAGGCTTCCAGGAGCCCCCCACCTTGTTTCCAAAGGATGGGGGAAGAGTTTCTTCCTCTGAGAAGACAGAGTCTGCCTAAGGATGGGCCGAGGCTATCTCCTGCACTCAGCAACTGCTCACGCCCTCCGGCCACCTCCTGCCCAGGGATGCGCTAGGGGCAGAAGGTCCATAGTTAGACCAAGAGTCACTCCATGCGCTTACAAACATTTGCTCAGAGCTTACTGCATGCCAAGGTTTTCCAGCCCTCAAGGGGCAGCAACCAAGACACTCCCCGAATGTTAAAACCACAACTTGGTCAAGTGGCCCACAGGAAAATGGGAGGGATCAGAATAGCTCCTGGCCAGGCCACATAGGAGGCTGAAGTCTGAGCCACTCTGGGAAAAGTGACGGGTCTCTTCAAACCTGAAGCAGGACCCTCACTCTTCACCACATACCACAGGTGACAAAGGGGGAAGAGAGGGGCAGTGACATCTTCTCCCTACTGGGCACTCGAATTCACCTAACCTCTGCCACAGGCCAGAGCAGCCCCGAGCCCCTGCAGGCTGCCCCTCCTACCTCACGGGCTCTTCAAGCAGAATCACAGCCTATCTCTCCCCTGTCTTTGGGGCAGCCCCAGGCCTGAAAAATAAAGGTCAAAGCCCTCTAGTCCACGCCCTCTTCCATCCAATCTATGCCAGGGCTCCCCCACAGATGCTGTTAGCTCCTGCTGGTCTGAACTGTGGGCTGCTTCGCACTCCTCCCTGCTTGGAATGCCCACTCCCTCTCTATCTGCTTAACTCTGACTCCCAACCATTATCTCCCAGGAGAGCCTCCCCTGTCTCCTCCAGGCTCCACGTGGTGGAAGGACTGGACATATTGTGGACGCAGCTCTGCCTTGGGCTGAATCTCTGAGTTCCAGTTTGTAGAATGAGAGGCAGGGCTGCTCTGACGATTAAATACGAAATGGTGTGTGCCTGGCATGAGTGGCACCAACCAAGGCCACTTTTCTCCCTGTTCCACCCTTCCCACTCTAGATTTGTACATTCCTTTGCAGGCAAGGAGCGAGGCTTTTGAGTCAGAGATCCCAGCAACTACGACGGATATCAGCACAAAGCAAGTGCTCCCTACATGTTGAAAGAACCCCCATTTCACAGCCAAGGAAATCCAGCCAGTAGGAGAGATATGGGGCCCACACCCCTCCCCAGGCCACCTGGCCTCTCAAAGGGACAAGGTGTCAGGCGCACTTTTATTAATAACCAGGCCAGAGCAGACTGAAAAGGCTGGTTTGGAACTAGGCCTCCTGTCCTCAACTTGCAGAATCACCAGTTCTCAGGCCTCATCCAAACTCACCAGCAAAGCCTAACTCTGCCTGTACTAGGGCCTTGGGCCTGCCTTGAGGTCTCTTCTGGGCCCATCTTTCTCTGGACCCCTTCAGCAGAGCCCACAGTTGCCTAACTTCTATCTCAAAGAGGCAGTAGCTCTGGCCGTCCTGGGGCTGCCCTCACCGACTAAAGGGGTAACAAACCCTGCCCTTCCACACCTGGAGGGGTGATACCCCAGCCCTCATCTACCAAGTCACAGGGACCAGTGGGAAACTGGCCTTTCCTTCCCCTTCTCCGCTTCCAGGGTCCACCCAGGAGAGGAGATTCATTGACAGTGCCTTAGTGCACATTGTTCGCCCTGTTGTCTGCGTGTTGAGGTGGGGTGGAGGGGCCCACCATTTACGCACCGCCCCGTGAGGGCTCAGGAGCGCTCATCAATCACCCACCGCCTGGGTCGTCTGGGGAGGTGGGGGTCCCCCTCTGGGGATGCCTAACGCAAGGCTCACAGTCTGCCTTTGTCGGTGGCGCCGAGCGCAGCCTGGAAAGGCTGTTACTACAGAAGGGAAGCCTCGACCTCCCCATCGGCTCTTCTTCCCTCCTCCCTCGGCCGCAGGGCAAGGACCCCACCAGTGGTCCTGGGAGGGCGGGGAAGGGGCCGGCCGGTCCCGGCTGAGGCGGCGGCGAGGAGGGGGCGCGGAGGAGCAGCTCCACCTCCTCTGTCTCCCAATCGCGTTACAGGCGGAGCCGCCAGAGTTTCCCTCAGTGCGGAGAAGTGTGGTCCCAACTCTCAGGACCGAGGCTGCCCACCACTCACCCGGGCTGCCCTTGCCGGCGGCATCAGGACCGAAGCTGCCCACCTCCCCCCGGGGCCGCGCCGCCACCCCCGGCCCCCCAGCCCCGCGCCCCGCACTCACCACCCGGCCGGGCCCCGCGGGAGGAGCGCGCCGAGGCGGGCGCCGGCCGCTGCGGGCTCGGGATCTGCGCGCGGCGGTCTCGCTGCCCCCCGCGCCCCCCCTGGAGGTGGCTCCGGCGGCGCCGCAGCTGTTACCCGGAGACCGACGGGCGGAAAAGCGCGCCCGCTGCCCGCCCCTCCCGCCGCGGCGCTGCCACCGCCGGGAACAAAGGAGACAAAGCCGCGTCGGCCGGGCCGGGCTTCGCTCCTTCCCCCCGCGCCCGCCGGGCCGCCCTCCCCCCGCCCGCCGCCCAGGCCAGGCCGGAAGCAGCCGCGAGAGCCGGGCGCGCGGCCCCGAGCCGCCCGGGACCCCGCATTCCAGCCCTGCGGGCTCCGCACTTGCCGAGGGCGGGGGACTCGACCCTCCCTATGGGGGCGCAGGCTGCACGGCGGCGGTAGCCACGGCAACGCGGGTCGCGGCCAGGCGAGCCGAGGGCGAGGAGCCGAGCCCGGAGCGCGGGCGGCCCGGCCCCACCCCGCCGGGCCTCACCTGCGAGCCGCGCAGGAACCGGAATCAAGAGCCCTCCTGGGATGGGCGGGGCCGGGTGGGGGGCGCGCTCCGCACCCACAGGTGTGCAGGTTCCGCGCCCTGCCGCTTCCCTCGCCCCTCACCCGCCCCGCGGATTCGCCAGCCACCACCCCCGCCCCGCAGCGCCCCGAACTCCCTCCTTCCCTTCTGTGGCCATCCTCCCAACTTTCTTTACCTGAACTTCTCGGCGCCTGGTTTCTCCCCAGCGCCCCTACTCCCCGGACTCCCTAACAGCCACCCCCTCCTTCAGGCCCCAACCTCTGGCTGTGCGAGAGGAGCACAGGCTTTGGGGTTGGGCCTGGGTTTGTGCCACCACTAAGCCTAGTAACCTGACCACCCCCCCCACCTCCACCCCCCATACACGCCTATTTGCTCACCGGCAATTGGAGGTGATACCACACCTAGCCGGCTGTTACAGGAGCTCACACGCGGGCTGCAAAGTGCACAAGCAAGGACACATTTACTTCTTTTCCTCCCAGGCCTGTCCCTGGACCCACCCTGAGAAGCCTTGGGCAAGTCTGGACTCCCTCACTGGCAAAAACACCTGGGCCTTTCTAGGGAGGAACCGTTGGCCCGGGTATTGTGCCCTCTGCCGGGCCCTTCGCACACACCCTGGCCTGCAGACTGCAAACTCAGGAGCCAGGACCTGGCCCCTCCTGTTAGGACTTTTGCAGGGCTTTAGCTCAAGACACATTGGGATAGCCTCCTGGGAGGCAAAATTTGTCACACACACACACACACCACTCTGGAAGCCCTCAGAGCCTCCACAGGCTAGGGAGAGCCTCAACCAGAAGGTTCAGGTCACCCACACTGGCTACTGTCCAAAGAGCCAACACCACAGGCACTCTCTGCCACCTGCCACCCCCACCTGCCATCAAGAGTCTGCCTTCACTCTCATCTACCCAACTCTGCCTTCCAATTTCTCTCTCACCAACTTCTCAGGTCACTCCCTTTCCTCCACCCCCTGTTCTAGCACCTGGGGCCCGTGCACCATCATGGAACACCCTTCCCAGTTCCCTTATCCCTGGCCTCTGGCATCAGAGACCGCAGGCTCTCCACCTCATTCTCTAACCTATGCCCCACCACTCCCCCACACCTCAGCCCCGTTGGCTTTCCTGCCTGTGCAGCCTGTGGGGAGGTCTGTCCCACATACCTGGAATCCTCCCACTTCAAATCCATTCACTCAAGTGCACACCCTTTAGGACCTACCTCACCCCAAAGGGGGACATGGGACTTCCAAAACCCACAGCACCCCTCGTCTGTACACAGATATGGCACCTCCTACCCCATCAGGAGGGTGAACATCCCACAAACAGTGGTCATTTCATCCCATGCCATCCTGAGGAACCATTACACAAAGAAAACAAGGTCAAGAATGGAGTAACCAAATGACCAAGGGACGAGTCGTTCAGAGGCACACAGAACCCGTGGGGCCACCTGGGCTGTGATCACGACCCAAGCCTGACCACAGGCTCCGAGGAGGGAGGGCACCTCATAGGAAACCCTACTGGCTCCACAGGCCCCTGCTGAGAGGGCTCTACACAGGCCCAGGCAAACAAGTCCCAACCCACAGAAGCCCCTCCCCACAGATCTAAATACCTCCACAGGTTAAAAAAGGAGTGGCTTTTCCAGACCTACAGGGAGGACAGAGTACCTCCTGGCGGTTCCTGTTTACTCAAGGACACGCAAGGCTACCCATGGCCATTTAGCCCAGGAGGTCAAAGGTAGCTGTTCTCTGAAAAGGGACAGGCCAGGGGTTTCCAGGCAGTCTATCCCTGGGTTCCCCCAGGGCACCTCCCACCTCTAGGAGGCCCCTCCCCATCACCGCCAAGGAGTTCACACTGCTGGTGGGCTGAGCTCTGCTCCCGCTGGTACAGGCCGTCCCTAGGCTGTGTATGGGAGGACACTCAGCTCTAGGGGCACACCAGGACTGCCCAAGGCTCTCTGCACAGGGACCCAGACTGACTACCAATCTCTGTAATTATGTCCCCAGCAATAATTATCAACCTTTCCCTTGATCCCTCTTCCCTGCTCTCTTCCGATCATCCCTGCAGTGTTAGAACCAGGTTCTCTCCACCCTGGCAGAGAAAGTAATCCAGAAACAGGGCAGTAACCATGGTCAGCAGTGGGTGCACAGGCTAGATTCCACTCACTGGAACCCCCAGGATATCCGACACAGGAGGGTCAGCCAACCAGAGGCCAGGCCAGGCAATCTAAAACAAAAACCCAGGCCTCAAAGGTAAGTACATCCAACACGGTCCTGAACTGAGGACGAGACCTAGAGGAGGTGAGACAGAAACTTAAAGGGGCTGATGATTACCATCATTCCAGGCCCAACCCTCGAATCCCAAATCTCAGTCTTCAACAAGAAAAACTCCGACTGATGTAAATTACTTTAAGTAACACAAACCCAAAGACATTTTAATTGGACATTAGCGCAGGGCTTTGATAATTAATATAAGTGAGCACTTTCTAAAAAGCAAAGTATGCCTGCTGGTGAGCCACGCACACCAGACGGTGCTCAGCCTCAGCTTGAGGTTGCGTGCACCCCTAAGGCTCACTTCATTGTTGGGCTTCTCTAACTAAATCCATAGCCACGCCTATCCCCTCAGGGCCTCTGGACAAGGGTCCAAGGGCTAGCTGGCCCTGAACAGCATGTAGAGTACAGGCAGCGCGGCCATGAATGTCACAGAGGTGACCAGCGTGCTGTAGATGGTGTTCCTGTTGACCTGGGTTTCCAGCCTCTGCTCCATGTCCGACAGTGCCACGACCATGCTCCCCTGCTCCAGCAAGGAGCCACGCAGAGCCCCATCTGCTGGCTCCACCAGGCCCGGATGCACGGCAGCCTTTGCAAGCTCAAGCACCTCCGCCGCTTGGCTGAAAGTCTTTTCCAAGCCATCAAGCCGCTCTCGTAAACCCTCTAGACAGGAATGGACCTGCCTGGAATGGCGGAGCTGCTCTTTCAAGGCAGCTGAAAGGACATCTGTGTCTCTGTTTCGGGTGGGGAAAGTACCTGCCTGGGCCCCAGAGCTCTGCCCAGGCCCAGCTTGTACCAGGCCCCTTAGGTCCGCCATGAGGTCATGGAGGTCCTTTTGCTGGAGGGAGTAGCTAGATGCCTGTTCTCGGATGGCCTCCTGGAGGCTCACGGGCCCCTTCTGTGCCTCTAAGAGCAAAGCCTTCAGCTCCTGTAGCCGCACACGGTTCACATAGGTGGAGCCAGCCACGCCAATCAGGGCCCCCAGGACTGACCCAATGAGCGACCAGTTCTTGGTCCTCTCAGCTCGAGTGCGCTCCTTCTCGTGACTTTCCCGCACAGCCGCAGAGAAGAGGGAGAACTTCTCTCGCTCGGAGTCTTCAGCATGCAGATAGGTTGCACGAAGCCTCTTCTCCTCCTGCAAAAGCAGAACTGTGTTACACAGCAGCCACATGGCCCTGCCGCTGGAGCCACGAGCAGCCGCTCCTGGCGCTCAGCCTCAGCCTGGCTCAGACTACATGCTCCGTAAACCCGCCGACGGAATGAAGGCAGAGTAAGCCCGGTCGGGTCGGGGAGCAAAGGGATCGGGGGTGGTTAGGATGAGCCGGACTACCTTCCACCCAAGCAGGGCTGGGTCTGATCAGACTACAGAACGTGTCCTCTCTGGGCCAGTCCCTCCTCCATGGTGCTCACTCCTCAGCAATCTGTGACCCAGATTACACTGCCCTGGACTGCTAATTCTAGGAGGAAGTGCGTGGAGAGGCTCCGGAAGCCCCTTCTGGTTTACCTCCTCACCAGACCTCTGACCACTGGCCCGTGAGGCCACCTTGCTCCTCCCTGACCTGCCAGGCTAGGGGCCCTGGCCAGCGGGGTAGGGCTGCCCCCCGCCGTGCCCACCTGCAGCAGCCGGTGCTCCAGCGTGGCCAGTTCCAGGTACTGGTTATCCTCTCTGGAGACGCGGTCCAAGCGGTCCCTCACCTCCTTCAGCTTGGCCTGGTGACCTTCCAAGCCCTCCCGGGCCTCTCGGACAAGCCCTCGGGCCACCATGAACACTTTCTCTGCCTGCAGAGAGAACGACGGAGGCCGTCTGCCCTTCCCTCCACACCCACGCAGGCTCAGCTCCATTCCCAACAAGGCTGTGGCTGAGGGGAGTGGGGTGTCGATGCAAAAGGTGTCCCTCAGACACAAAATCCTGGCTCACCCAGCAGTCCTCAAAGTGCAGGCCCGGGCCACACCCGTCAGAATCCCCGGATTTATCCATTCAAGTAGAAATAATGTGCCCCTGAGAAACTGGAAAGTAGCTAGCGCTGCACACAAAACCCAGCCAATTCCATTCTGATACAAACCACAACGAGGAACCAGGCTCCTAAGCCATTTCATGTACGTAACCTTACCTACACCTCACAACAATGCCACCCGAGGCATTGCTGTGGCTTCCACGTTACAGACCAGAAACGCCAGCTCAGCCGAGGTCACGACCTCCAAGGGGAGAGACAGCACGCTGCCTCAAAACCTCCCGCCGAACCCCAGGTTCTTGCCACCTCACTAGCCGGGTCTGCACTAGGCAGGAGCGGGAACAGAGATGACAGGATGCGTTTCCGTTGCCACCAAGGGCTTCGCAGCCACACGCAGCTCTTTCCAGCTCACCGAATGCTGCTGCCCCGGCCCTGTGCCTCCACCCGCACCAAGGCTGTTTTAATTCCACACAGAGCTTTGAGGACACTGTAACGCTCTCACCGACCCCAAAGAGTCCATGCAGGGAGTGTCCGCTGGCCTAACACAATCGATGTCAATGGCCGGGAATGACGGGTACACAGAAACCTGTTTTTAGGGTAGGTGAGCACGGTTCCACAGAGATCTTCACCCCAGGACTATCAAATCCAGGTTGTCATGTGAGAAATAAGTCAGATCCCTCTACGAATAGTATTTGTTCAGGAAAAGGAAAATCTGGGCATGGCTTCCCAGCACCATGTCGCTGGTGAATATCTGGCAGGGGCCTCCAGGCCACAGTTCCCGAGCCAGAAGGCAGGGCCAACCACCCCGACTTCCCTCCTCACCTCAGTCACGTTTCCCTGCGCCTCTCGAACCTCATTGAGTCCGACAAACTCTTCGTATCTGTCCCACCAGGTCGTGGCCGTGGAGGAGGCTCGCTGCCGAATGTCGTGCCCCAGGGCTCTTCCCAGAGCTGTGAGGCGGTGGAACAGCCCCGGGGCCACCTCCTCAGGTCTTTTCTCTCTGGGCTGGCTAGGGCCTGGGCTGCAGAGAGTCCTGGTCATAAAGAGGTCCCTTCCCAGGAGGCCTCTTCGCACCAACGCTCGGGGCACACCCATGACGTGCTGCATGGTAAACGCGGTGCCGCGCCCTGTCATCAGGAGATCTGTGGGGGGGACGCCAGACAGATCAGCTCACAGCTGAGAAAGGCTGGGCACGAGTCGGGGTTTAGGGCCTAGGCACAGTTCTGAACAAATGCCCATGAAAAAGTCCACACGGAGCGCTACTCTGTTGTGCCTGGAGACTGTAGCCACTGTGGTCAGGCTTCCACGGGTGCTCCCAGACAGCCCGGGGAAGAACATAGCAGGGAAGGTCATATTTAGGAGATCATGCCTTCCGCCTCCCTCCACGAAGCCACCAGACTTCATTCCACCCACCTTCCCCACATCCCCCAGGTCTCTGCTGTGACTCGCATGAGAATCCTGGTGCCTGGTTTTCTGATAATGTCAAAGAAAATTCTCAAACCTGAGTTGTGCCCATGCTGACAAAGCCCCACAAAGGTTTCATAAAGACTCCCGGGGAAACTGTGAAACTAAGGCGGTTTCAGGGAATGATTTCTGTAAAAGGCCATCAAAACCAACTGCCCAGACCCTGAGGGCTGCCGCAGCACTGGGGAAACAGAGTTTTGCTTATGTTTGAGGACATAGGTCGTTTATGTCCCAAGGCAGAAAACTCCCTCCTTGGCTGTCCTCTGAGAAGACAATTCCAAGAGAAAAAGGAAACAAAACAAAAAGCCCAGATCTCTTTACAGAGGACAGTTTTTCTTAGGTTCACAACCAGCCATTCTCCTGTGTGCTCCGAGCCCAGACTGCCCAGGCTCCCAGTCCCATGTCACAGTCCTCACCTTCTGTAAGCTTTCTCCAGCCTCTCCAACCTCAGTCGCGCTCTACAGGTTAGATTTCTTTAATCTTTCCCTTTTCAGCCTTGCTTTGATGCTTGGGCCACAACGACAACCACTTCTCGTTACCTAAACAGCACAGGGAGGCTCCCATTACCCATCAAGCCCTGCCTGAGCCCAAGAGCAGCGAGGACGCTGAGGACCCCAAGAGAGGGCCAGGTGACCCATGCTCCCTGCACACCTGGGCCAGCACTCCCTCCCCTGGCCACCTCCCCCTGCCCCCACAACAAGCCCTCAAGTACTAACTCTGGCTGTCAGAGTGACACCTGGCGGCCAGAGAAAAACAGTGAGAGCTGGGGACAGGAAGACAGATTGGGCCCTCTAGAAAACAAAGTTGCTTGGGTAGGGACATGCCTCCTGCCTAAAGCGGGTCCAAGCTGAGAGCCACAGAAGGGGACATTCCTGTGACACTGATTCCAAGCTGGTGCCGCACCCGAACTCCTGGGCCCCATCCCTAAGGCCCAAGAAAGCACACAACATCCAGGACCCAGGGGTCGAGCTAGCCTCCAAGGCCTCAACACCAGCACCCACTGCACTGAGCTGTGACCCCACAAGAATCCTGTGGTGGGCCCTGCATCAGAGTAAAGCACACAGGCTTGCAGCCCCGCCAACCACAGCCCTCTCCTCTTCAGCAACACTCACCAGAAAGGTGTCCGCCTTGGCTGTCATGACCTCCTCAGCCCCCATTCTATCCTGATCCCACTCCACCACGAGGCTGCTCCCCTGGGGGCCCCGCAAAACTTCCACCTTGCCAGATTCAGCAGGCACTTCTCACGTTTCTTCTCCAAATCTCTGCAGCTTTCAACACCCCGTCTTTTTGAAGCCACTACCCCCTCTGGGCTTCCTCCAACCTTCTCAGCCTCCTTTCCCAGCTCCTCCTCTACCAGCCAACCACTCCTGGAAGCCAGGAGGGTCACCCATCCCTGGCAGCGACGACAGCCACATCCTCCTGTGCCATCCTGCCTTCCCCCCTGCCACTCAGAGCTGTTCTTCACAACCTGAAGCTCTATTTACTCATCATTTCACATCCCTTGGTTCAACACTCCCCGGCTCCCTGACAGCTCGTATCTCACTAGCCATGAACACACCAGTCCCGCCAGTGGCCAACGAGCCCCGGTCCTCTCGACTGTCATCCCCTTCCTCCTCTCTGCCCCTGTCCTCCGCTACAGGCACCCAAACATGCGAAGCCCAACCCTGCTGCTTCCTGAGCAGCTCCAGGCGGCTCACCCTGACTTCTAGCTCTTGGCACATATATCACCTCCTGGCAAGGCCTTCCCTGACCATTCCCTCCTGGGCCACCTGCTTTATTTGTCTCCATCAGACACATATTTGCCTTCTTTACATGTTGCCAGGCCCCTCGCTAGAACATAAGTTTGGTGACAGCAGAGACTTTGCTGTGCGAGGAAATGACTCAAGTTGTTCCTCTATTCCAGTCCCTCCTCTCGCCCACCCAGCCCCCACTCCAGCCTGACTCGAAGGCCCTCCCCACTCAAACATCTCACAGGCCCTCACTCAGCACAGGGAATGTGTTCCTGGCAGAGGGGGCAAAGTGGAGATGCACGTGGGGTCATCTAAAACCTGAAAGGCAGCCAGTGCAGCTGGAAGACAGCAGAGCAAAGGAGAGTGGGCAGAGGAAAGGCTGAAGAGGTAGACAGAGGCCACGTTAAGGAGGTCCTTGAGGGCCACATTCAGAACCTTGCCCCTCCAAATCCATTCTCCCATTCATTCTATCCAGATGACCGTCTCCTACCAAATGCCCATCCCACGAACTTCCATCACCTGTACCTCTTCCTCACTCGCAGCTGATGGCTTGTTTCATTTTTTCACCAAGAAAATATTTAAAACTTGGAGGACAACTTCTCTAAACCCCTACCATACCTTTCTACCTGCCAGTGCATGTCCAGTTTCCACCTTCTCTCTTGCTCTTCAGGATGAAGAATTCATGCTCTAGGAAGACCAAGCTGTGCCCCGGGTCCCATGTGCTCTCCCCACCTGACACTGCTCACTAATTGAGCAGACATCCCTCCAGCCCCACTTCTAAGCCAAACTCTTTGACGGACTGTCAGCACCTGCTGCCTCCAGTTACTCTTCTCCCATTCTCTCTTAAACCCTCTCTGATCTGGCCTTCGCAACCACCATGCCACCGGAAATGCTCCTGTCCACGTCACTTCCATGTTGCTAAATCCAGTGATCAGATCTCAGTCCTCCTCTTACTCGGCCTATCAGAGCCTGGGGCTCGTGCTGCCTTCCTCCTCCTTGAAACGCCTTCTACACTTGGCCCCACTCATCTCCTGAACCTCTGCACAGAGAGTGCTTCAGGGCAAGGTCCTCAGACTCCTCTCTTATCCAGCCCCATGGCTTTAAAAGCCATCTATGGAAAAAAATTTTTTTGAAGATTTTATTTATTTATTTGACAGAGAGAGAGCGCATGCACGTGTGCACAAGCAGGGGGAGGGTCAAAGGGAGAGGGAGAAGCAGGCTCCCCGCTAAGCAGGGAGCCCCATGTGGGGCTCGATCATGACCTGAGCTGAAGGCAGAAGCTTAACCAAATGAGCCACCCAGGCACCCCATCTATGGAAATGTTATAAAATTATACCGATGGCTGAACAACACCGTGAATATACTAAAACCACTGAATTGTACACATTAAATAAGCGAATTGTATGGTATATAAATAGTATTTCAATAAAACTATCACTTTTTCCCCCCAAGTAATCTCTACAACATGGGGCTCAAACTCACAACCCCGAGATCAAGAGTCACACGCTCCACTGACTGAGCCAGCCAAGTGCCCCCCCAAAAACAATTACTTGAAAAAACTATCAACTATACTCTCATTTTTCCAGCCCAGACCTCTCCTGTAGATTCCAGGCTCATTTACCCAACTGCTCGATCCACATCTCTGCTTAGAAGATTAATGGGGATCTTAACTTCCCTTCCCAACTTGCCTTTTCCACAGCCTTCTCCATCTTGGTTGATGTAAACTTCAAGTCCAAATCAGACCAAAAACCTCAAATCATCCAACATCCTTCTCTCCCATCTCATATCCAATCCATTAGTAAATGCTACTTCCTTTCTAAAACCAAAATCCCTTCTCTTCTTACCCCTGCCACTGCTATCACCTTGTCCCAATGACTACAATGTCTCCCTACTGCTACTCTAGCCCCTACAGTCTATGGTCAACAGAGCAGCCAGTGGTCCTTTCAAAACACAGACCAAATCATGTCTCTTGACCTGCTCAAACTCTCCAATCGTTTCTCATTTCTCTCAATGTAAAAGCCAAAAATTTTTTCATGGTCTACAGGGCATCCACCTCCTGACTCTCATTCTTCTCTCTGACCTCATCTCCCACTAGTATATACTTCTCACTCTGCTCCAATCACAGGGACCTTATTCCCCCCAGCTTTATTGACACATAAATGATACATATCACTGTATAAGTTTAAGATACACACGTGATGACTTGATACACTTGATAGATGTGTACTTGTACCACAATAAGGTTAGCTAACACATTGTTCAGGTAATTACCATGCATGGACTTTCTTGATGTTGCTGGAACACACCAGGCTATCCCCACAGCAGGACTTTCACACAACAGACTTGGTATCTGCACTGCTTGCTTCCTTCTCTTTTCCAAGTCCTGCTCAAATGTCATTGCCATGCATTCCCATCCCAGTACTCTACCCACTTTGCTTTACTTTTCTCCATGCATGTATCACATGACCTGCAATATGTATTTCACTTGCTTACTTTGCTTATGGGCTGTCTCACCCACTAGAATGTCAGCTCTGCCAGGGTAGGCATTGTTTTGTTCAGTACTGCATCCTCAGTGCCTATAATACTATCTGCATATAGTACATACTCAACAAAAATGTATTAAATGAATAAGCAGAATTTGCAAAAGATCACAACCCGGCTCAATTATAAAATCCAAACTCCTGCCGGTAGCCTCCAAAACTTCAGGACGGGGTGATCTAGCCCCCATCCACATTTCTGTCACCTCCCTCATATCTCCGTCCACCCATGCGTGCTTTCCTCGGTTCCAGGAACGCACTTTACTTCAAGGCCTCAGCAAGCGCCCTTCGTTCTACCCTCAGCGCTTTCCCCATGCACTGTCCCAGACCTAGCGCCTTCCGGTTAAGCACCCCTCTTGGCTTCCGGACCCTCCCCCGGCAAGCCAACCCCCACCTCGTACCTGGCGCCCCAACGAGGTAATTGCAACTCAAACAGAGAGCCCGCCACTCAGTGGATCTCTGACCCTTTAACGCCCACCCCCAGAGTTGCTTCCGGCAGCGGGAGCGCAACTTCCTGACTAGGAGCCAATCAGAGGGCCCGCGTGGAAGTATAGGAGCAGGGGGTGGGAAGGGGAGCTCCGCTTCCGGTGGCAGGGTCTGGGGAAGGGGCGGCAGGCGCCATGTCCGGCCGCGAAGGTGAGTGTGCGGGGGTGGCGCGGCGGAGAGGGACAGGACCCCGCAGGGACTGAACTGAGCACGTTTGTGTCGCCCACAGGTGGCAAGAAGAAGCCCCTGAAGCAGCCCAAGAAGCAGGCCAAGGAGATGGACGAGGTGAGGGCGGAGGCGTGGGCGGGTGCGGAGGGACTGGGAAATTTACCTGGGGTGAACCCCGTCTGCCTCTCTTTAGGAAGATAAGGCATTCAAGCAGAAACAGAAAGAGGAGCAGAAGAAACTCGAGGAGCTAAAAGCGAAGGCCGCGGGGAAGGGCCCCCTGGGTAAGTGAGGGCCGAGTAGAGAGAGCGCAAGCCGGGCAAACGTTCTGAGAACATCAGTCTGGTCCATATCCTGTCTCATTGGTGAGGGCTCGGTTCCTCGCGTCCGCTCCGGCGGACGGCGCCCGCCAGGCTTGGAGTCGCAGCAGCGGTAAGGGGCGGGAGTCAGACCCGCTCTGGAAATGAAGTCTCTTTTCTCCCAGGCAGTCTGATGTTGCCTTCTTTAGGGAAGCGGCAGAAATGGAAACACCGAAATTCATATATCTTAGGCACAAATTCGTAGAGTTGAGTTTCCGAATATTGTGCGCTATTTCTTGCCCCAAATTTGTATTTCACTGCTTCTTTTTTACTTACAACATTTCTTGACTTCACCGCTCATATTGTTAATTCTAGTAAATTCTTTTGCATCCTGAGTCTTCACTCCTGGGTTCACCTAAAAGATAAAGTCCAGGCTCCTTAATGTGTTATTGCGCTATATGCTCTTTTAACCTAATCCCCCACCATTCTGCCTCTTTTCTTTATGTAGGAAGAATTGCTTACATATCGAAAGATTTTTCAGACCCAACAGCCCGAATACTTTTCTGTGCTTCTTAAATGCTGTTTACGTTCATCAAACTAGTGAACAATTTCTTCTGTAGTTATTTGTGCCCTATGGGATCTCTGTGAGCCGCAGTGGGGCTGGTGGAGGCTAGGATGGTGGGAGTGTCATCCATGGCTTCCTAAAACTTCTATCCCAGTGAGTTTGATTTGATTCACAGTGCTGAGGTTCTAGTTATTGAGATTCTCTTTTGGATCGTGAGGTATTTTATGCCTTCCTTTAATCTGTGGCTGTGTATAGGGACAAGGTCCATCTTTAGTGAAATCCTATACTACTTGTTTTTCATTGATGGTCTCCGTTTTTAAAGGTTTATTTTGTCAGACATTTAGGATCTTCGATAATGTGTTAGGTATATTTAATTTTGTAACTATTTCTTAAGTTATCTACTGTGTGCCAAATATACAGTCAAATGTAAATTGAATAAAGATATTGAGTAAACCACATTCCAGGATCATAACGTAGTAGCAATGTGTGATGTGACAGTAGAGAACGTAGACTTGGATGTCGGACTACCCAGGGTGGAATCCTGGCTTTGTGGCAGACCAGCTTGTGTCTTTTTTGTTGTTGTTGTTTAAAGATTTTATTTATTTATTTGACAGAGAGACAGCCAGCGAGAGAGGGAACACAAGCGGGGGGAGTGGGAGAGGAAGAAGCAGGCTCCCAGCGGAGGAGCCTGATGTGGGGCTCGATCCCAGAACGCCGGGATCACGCCCTGAGCCAAAGGCAGATGCTTAACGACTGCGCTACCCAGGCGCCCCCACCTTGTGTCTTTGAACAACACCTCACTAAGATTTCATTTTCTGGAAAATGGGTTGATGGGGGATGAGGATTAAATGAGCCAGTGTGTGAAATACTTAACAGTGTAGATCTGGGCTAGTGCCCAGCCATTATTTGTCCCGCTGCCTCATCCTCATTCAGATATTACCCAGAATAGGCTGTTGGTAAAGCCTTGTGCACGCTTGTATCAAAAAGAATGCCCGGCACAAGAGCTGAGCCTTTCTAGGACCCATATCAGGTCCCTGGCACTTCTGTGGTAAGGAGTATATTTTTCCTTAGCTGAGACATTTTTTTTTCTTTTTGCAGCCACAGGTGGAATTAAGAAATCTGGCAAAAAGTAAGCTGTCCCTTGTGCCCGAGGCAATGATGATCCTCAATTCCATTCCTGTTTAAACATCTGGATTCCCTGTCATAGCATCCGTTGCTACCTATAGCTGGAATGAAGTATTGTCTTAGATCCTGTTGTACATTTAAGAATAAACTTTTGTAAAAAAAATAAAATAAAATAATCAATCATACAGTGGCTCATATTCTCTTTATTTCTTGCCACTCAGTCACCTCTACCTTAGTTGTGAGGTCAGAGTGAACCTAGCTCAGAATCCTGCCAGTGTGTGCTCTTTGGTCTTTGTTCTCTCCTGAACTCTGTCACCTGGAATTAAACTAATTCATTTGAAATGGCTATAGTTTTTGTATCATCGTATACCCAATGGAATACATTAAATGAGGTTAATGGAAGAATTTGTATTTTGGGGGAGGAAAAAAGGTCTCTCTCTCTTAGGACATCCACATTACCATTTGTTGCAGTGGAACTGTTCGTCTTTCTTGTTAGGAGTCCACTAAGTGCATGCTGCACATGTACCAAAAAGGAATTCCTGTTGTCAAGGAACTTCTCTGTTATGAGAGAGGAGCAACATCAATACATACAAGATGCACTATAAAGGGAATAAAACTGGGGAAAGGAAAAAGATTCCTGAAAGTTTCTAAGAACCAAGCTTACTCTGAAACACCAGGTCTGCATTTACACAAGGGATTCAGAAAGGTCCTTGCTAGGTTCCTGTGTCTTATATCCCACGTTCGACCCATCAGCAAAATTAAATCTGGCCTCTACATACTTCCTCCAGTATCACCCCCACACCCCGCCATTCTGACCTGAAATCCACCTGGATTGTTGCAATCTACATTTGTCTTCCTGCCCCCTACCCTTGCTCCCCTACTGTCTAACCTTCACTCAGGATGCAGTGTCCTTGCTAAACCACAAAGTTATACTTTGTCTCTTCTTGGCTCAGAATTCAGTGGCTTTATAGGGCAAAAGCGAGAGTCCCCATAATGACCAGTCAGGCCCTAAGGGATCTGGATGCCACTCCCTACCTTCTGATACCATTCATCCCCTTCATCTTGAGCCACAATGATCTATTACAAGCAAGCTGACTCACTGTTTTTATCAACTCTTCCTTCTGCCTGTTACTTCTGTATACTGGAGACTGCCTCCCTTCCTTTAGAAAGAATTCAAGCATCACAGTAGTGAGCTCTTCCCTTACCACTGTATATAAAGTGGTAGTCCCAGTTGTCTGTTACCCTTTTTCATTTTTTTCTCTTTATATTTGTTGATGATCACATTTGATTCCAGAGGAGTAAGCTGGAGGAGGCAGAGCCTAAACGCATATATATTGAAATAATTCAGAAGCACAAGTGTGGATTTCCCCTCCAAGCCCTTGATATCCCTGGAATTATGCTAATAATGCTAAGCTTTCTCTGATCATGTGTTTTCAAGAAGGGCTCTAGAACTAGTCAGATTTTGCTAAGTTGAAACTGGAATAGGTTATTATAGATGGAAGCCTGTTTTATGACTAAGGTACTTGACATTAATAGGGCCGGGGTGGGGAGCTCTTTGGTCCTCTCCTGGAAAGTTGCACAGCCAGCACACTTTGGACTTCTGGCATTCCCTGTGGGACTGAGAACAACTCCCAAGATCCAGTGCCAGCACACTGCCCTAAGAGTGGTCTACTGCTCATTTGGTGGAACCTAATCCTTCTTGACAACTGAAGTAAAATCCTATCTTTACAAGACCAGAGACCTGCAGCAATTAAGACTTAGGTGTTCAACGTTTGGACAGCTATCTGAGGGAACCTACTAGTTACCTCAAAAACTAAACTCAGGTATTCAAGACCTACACCCTGGTAACCATCTCCCTTTATTTACTGTTTCCACAAACATTCATAAGACACAAGCTAAGTTTGGCACTGAGTGTGCAAGGGTAGAGTCTTACCTCTGTTACTCTCTAACACCCTGTTCCTGCTAACTGTACTGCACGCTACTGCTGCCCAATAAAATCCTGTCAGGTGCCCAAGTCCTGCTCCTCTTTGAAGCCTGACTTCTCTCTGCCACGGATAACTCCTACCTGGCATTTGTGTGGCCTCCATGTCAGTGTTGTATCCTCATCTGAGTAGACTTGTATGCCAGTCTCCTTGCTAACTCGATAACTTCCACTCAACCTGGAGGACAGCCCAGGTGCCACTTTCAAGGGGACTTTCTTGACCTCCTGAGCCTCCTCATTCACTTATGACCTGCACTTGGGACAAAACCACTCGGGCGCTCTCAGAGAAATGAGTGAATGCCAACAGTCTAGACAGTTCCTACACTCTCCAACACAGGCACACCCTTCTCAGGATCACCCCCTCTCCGTAGAACTTTCTTCTCCAGACCTATCTCAAATGCACACACTCAAGACACTTATTGCTCTCAAAGACACCTCCTCACAAAAGCCGTATTCATACTCTTCGCTCAACCCCCCCTCTCCCAGATGCCTCCTCAAGAGGACCTCTGGGTATGTGAGAGGTGAGTCCGGCGGGGGGAAAAGAGCGAAGTCGCAGAGACCAAACCCCTGAGAGCTGCCTGTCACGATTCACAGGTGTACCTGTGAATGTCAGGACGGACTCCAGCGCGTCTGTGGGGAGGGCGCGCAGAGCCACCCGCGCTGTAAGGCTGGTAAGGCTCGGCCCCGCACCCTGGTGACGCGGATCGCCCAGCACACATCCCGCTGGAGACCCAGGAAACCCAGCCACTGATACCAGAGCGCCCGGCAGAGCTTGGGGGGGCGGGGGGGGGCGGGGGGGGCGGCACTGAGAAAAGCCCGCGCTCTGAGTAGCACGGCGACGCGTTCGGATTAGGTCATTCTTCCACGCCCGCCGACTGGCAGCCGATTGGTCCGTGGGCTCGGGGGCGTGGCCCTAGCGGCTGAGGCGAGCGGAGGCGCGTGGGCGGTTGGTCCAGCTCTCCGGCCTCGCGGCGACCGGGCCTTGCTCGGTGCCCTCGGAGACTGGCCGGCGGAGGCATGGCTGGAACCCCCGCGCCAGGCAGCAGGAGGCGGAGCGGGCTCCCGGCGCCTAGCCCTGGCCCTCCGCCCAGCACTGGGCATCCTCCGAGCAAGCGAGCCCGGGCCTTCCCCGCGGCCGCCGTCCCGGACCCCGAAGACCCCTTCGGCGCGCACGGGGATTTCACTGCCGACGACCTGGAGGAACTCGACACCCTCGCGTCGCAGGCCCTGAGCCAGTGCCCGGCCGCTCCTCGGGACGTGTGCAGTGAGTGCGCCTCGGGGCCTTTCCCCGGAGGGTGGTGCAGACCTCGCCAGACCTCCCTGATGGCTGTGGCTTCGGCACCCCACAGCGACCGCTGCCCCGGTGTCTTGCACCCACACTCCCCTGCTTAAAATATAGTAATGGCTTCATTTAAGTGGTTGTACTTCAAAAGGTCTTTTGATTTTGGGGAGAAATGTATCAAGAATGTCAAACAGCCGATTTGAAATAAGAAAATTAGGTTAACATTTTACTTTAGTTTATAAAGTTTGGGCCACGAAGTTCTTGGTTCTAAGCAAAGATCCATGGAACACGACCACCACCATCAGAACCATCATACCTACACATGGGGACCCATTCTTGTGACGGGTTTGGGAGGCTTTATATCTAATTAGTACCACTGCCCCCCCTTGGGCCGCATGAACATTAAAGGGGGCCTGGCCCAGGCAAGAGATGAAAGAGATTTATTCCTTTATACAACCAGTAAGTTGTACTAGGTGCCCAAAACCTTAGGAAACTGCAACATACTTAGCAATTAACAAAAGACCAAAAAAAAAAAACTTCCTTCAGGAGCTTACCTTCTAGCTAGGGAATATATGAAGTCTTGTGGGGCTCACAGAAAGAGAAAAGTTTTGAGGGCACCTTGCATCTCTACTTGGATATCTCACAGGCATCTGAAATCCCACACATTCACCTCCTGGACACCCAGTCATTCTGCAGTATTGCCAGCGTGGTACCTGGCAGAGCAGACATTCAGAAAATGTTCGTTAATGACTAAATATTCTGTATAGCCGTGACTAGTACCACTCTCCATCAGGTGGCACAAGGCAACAGTTCCCTTTCCTTGACCATACATCTAATTCCTTTCCAAATCCTGTAACTTTACCTTCTTAATCCATCTCTGGAATCCATCCTTTTCGCATCATCTCTACCATCTCCCTGATCTATGTTACAATCATTCCTTCCTCTGGACAGTAATCTGCTAAATTCTCCCCGCTCCCAGTCTTGACTCTGTATAAGTCAGACTTTACACCACGGCCAGAGTGATCTTTTCAGAACTCCTATCTGGCTGCATCTCAGATAAAAGTGAACATCCCTACTGAAGCCCTTTAATGACTTCCCACTGCCTCTAGTATAAAGATCAAAGTCCTGGGTTGCCTGGGTGCCTCAGCTGGTTAAGCCTCTGACTCTTGATTTCAGCTCGGGGCCATGAGATCGAGCCCTACATTAAGCTCCATGCTCACATTGAATCTGCTTGTTTCTCTCCCCCTGCTCCTCTCCCTACTTGTGCTCTCTCTCGCTCACTCTCTCAAATAAGTAAATAAGTAAAAAAAAATTTTTAAAAATCGAAGTTCTTAACATGGCCTGCGAGGCCAATATGACCTGGCCCTTCCCCACTCTCTGTGAGTTTGAGCCACACTGACCTTCCTTCATTTCTTGAATTCTCTCTGGTTCCTTACAATACATAAATTGCACATTGCTGTTTCTTGTACACAGTATTCTTTCCATGCATTCCCCCATTCCCCCTCTTCTGCTTAATTTCTTCTTGTTCTTTAGCTATCAGCTCAGTCATCACTTCCTTGGGAAGCCTTCCAATCATTCCAGTTGGATCAAATCCCCCTAGCATAGGCTTTCCTATATTCTCTTGTGCAGCTCTTGTCACAGTTGTAATTTTGCATTTGTGTGAATATTTTTTAATATCCCATAAGTTCCATGAATGTAGGGACTGGATGCATTGTGCTCACCACTGAACCTTTAGAGACTAGATTGTGCCAGGTGCTCAGTAGGTGTTGGTGTTGGTGTAGGTATTGGTGCTCAGTAAATACTATTGAATAATAGATCACCAACTTCTGACCAGTGAGGTCCCCACAACACCTTTTCAGCCTTTAGGTGAGACTCTTAAAATTGGGGGGTGGGGGAGTGACAGGATCTATTATTTCATAAGAATCATTTATGAGTTTGAATCATGTTCTTACTTTGGAAAATACCTATATTACTTACTAGATCTTTCTCTAATTTGCTTTCAAGAGTGATTCTTTTCAGCATTGACTGACAAAAGTGGGAAAATGTTGGATCCTGAAAAGTGTATGGGAACTGTTTTTTACAGATGTTCGTAAGGTCCCCAGATTAGATGGGATGTCAAAAACTCCCACAGGGAAAAACAGAGAATTTGTTCCAGTTAAAGATAATTTTGAATTAGAGGTACTTCAGGCACAATACAAAGAACTTAAAGAAAAGGTAAGTGACTTAACTTGGGGTTCTTATAACTAACTTACTCACTTATGCATGTGTCATAAAGCGTTGTATAATAAGATATTGTTATGTAAGATATGTAAAAGTTTTAAAACAAGAGTTCAGATTTAGCCCCACGAAATGGAGGAAGGCTGGGGAAAGAAAGCCAAAAAATTCAGACTGAAAGAAACGAAATCCTGGGATTCCTAACAACTAGGCAAGTAAGGAAACAGTGTACACCAGATCCAGAAAGAGATACAAACTTTCTGTCATAGAACTGAGACAAATTTATAGCATATGTCTTATATAGGGGCCACAACATCATAATGTTTCCTGTTTTCATTAGCAGTTTTACAGAAAAGCAGACATCCTTTATATGACCATCTGTAGGTCCTTAGGAAAACCAGGAACACAGTGTGAAATTTTGGATCTGTGAAGTGTGTGACCCAGGCTGTTTAATACTTGTAGAACCTACAGAATCTGTATGTGTGAATGACAGTGTCCTTAAGCTATCTTGTTGAATGTAAACTGTTCCACGAATGGGCCTAGCAGACCATGGTGACATCTAGTTGGTGTGGATATATTTGAAGACTCGTTGGTCTGTGGAACATGGTTTATATGTGCTTTCTCCATCTCCCCAGCTATATGTTGAAACAAGTACAAATATAACTTTCCCTTGTAAGCTTTTCACAAGATTGATTTGGGATTTACAGATGAAGGCAATGGAAGAAGAAGTCCTTATTAAAAATGGAGAAATAAAAATTTTGCGGGACTCACTGCATCAGACAGAATCCATTCTAGAGGAACAGAGAAGATCACATTTCCTTCTTGAGCAAGAGAAAACTCAAGCACTTGGTGACAAAGAAAAGGAATTTTCCAAAAAGGTGACCCAGAGCTTTTTAATTTTTTTTTCTTTTTCCGGCCATAAGCTTTGCCTGCTCACTGAGTTCTTTTAGAAGCAATGACCAAAGTGTCTATAAATCTTCCAGGAAGATTTCAACAGTTCTTTGCCTTAAATACTTCCTGCTATCAGTTAATTGCATATACTTTTCTTCTAGGCTCTGCATGTAGTTTGGAAAAGGACTTAGAAGAAACTGCTTTGCTTTGGTAGTTATGATAGTTGGTCTTGTCAGGAACAAATCAATAGCTTAGACTTTCCAGAAATAGGCTTAAGTAAGAGCTTTTTTGGCAGGTTAGAAACTCAATAGACCTAGCTTAGGCCAAAAAAAAATTGTATTGACTTCCATAACTAAGTCTGGGAAAAAACAGGTGTGGGGGCCTTGAATGATTCAAGCCTTGCCAGGACTTGTCTTTACTGTCTACTCTATAGACAGGCTCCATCCTTATGGTAAAGGATATGTTCTCCAGCAGCTCCTGGGCTCATATTTCATAGCTCCAGAGCAGACTGAATACTTGTCCCCCTCATCTCACAGCTCTAATTGGTCTGACCTGAGTCAGGTGCCTGTCCCTGACCCTATGACTGCAACCACAGAGATGATAGCTCCCATTTAAATCACACAGAGGTAGGGAAATGATTATTTCTCAGGGGAGGGAGATGCTGTTCCAGGAAGAAATTCTTAGGTATCCATACATAACGCCATTTTCCTTCAGCACTTTCAAGGCTTCAATCTCAAGGACATGGGTCTTATTCTGCCATTCATTCAGCAAGTCAGCGAACTGTGAAGAAGTACTAACCTGTGCCCAGCACTAACAGCAGTAGTTGTCTCTCCACATACACGATGGAAGAGCAAGGGAGTTTCAATCAGACAAACCAGAGTTTGAATCCAGGCTTTCTCACATACCAGTGGAGACCTCAGGGTAATAACTTAAGCTTTGTGACTCGTTTCCATTATCTGTTCCAGGAAATAACCAGAAGGGTTGCTGTAAGACTTAAAACAGCCCTGCACTTGCTAGGACAGGTGCTGTGACTGGTACTGTACTTGCTACGGAGTGTGCCGGGGGTAACAGCAGTTAACTGTTGGCTGTAGGCCGGAGCAGGTCTCCCCACGCTGCGTGGGGTTTTGGTAAAATTTCCAAATACTCTGCCTAGACTTTCAAGAAGACCTGGAATTGTGCACCACTCTGTTCATCAAAAGGTCGACATGTCACTGTGAGATAAGGCACCTTGCCAGGCTCCAGTCTGGGCAGTTCACATTCATCCTTCCTGTGTAATCCCCCCAACTGTGAAGACAGGTATTTGTGTTACAGATAAGCTAAAGTTTAGAAAGGCTGAGGAAGTGGTATTTGAACCCTCACAAACTACCTCTCAATAGTTCGAGTCAAATGTCTTTCTAGAATACCATGCTGGCTTTCCGGAAGAAGGCTAAAGCTTTATAGAAAGGACATTTGTGTCACAACAGACTTTCATATTCATTTCTCATGGTTTGTTTTCCTTTATGAACTTGAGAATTTGAAGCCCAGAGATAATTTTGCATGAATGATGGGGCCACCACGAGTATGTTGCTTTTGCCTTCCAGCTCCAGTCATTGCAGTCTGAACTCCAATTTAAAGATGCAGAGATGAATGAATTAAGGACAAAGCTTCAAAACAGTGAACGAGCAAATAAATTGGCTGCTCCCTCCATTCCCCATATCAGGTAATGATGGCACTGGAGGGAGAGCTGTTTTGCATGGTTTGTGGAAAGAATGATTAACAAGGTCAGGCTAGTCTTGAATGAAGGCCATTTAAACTTTGCCATTTGGACATAGATCCTCTTGTCTGAAGGCCTCGAAGTTGGTTTAGATGAGGCTTGAATGGTTTGGCGCATAACAGCGTAAAGGCCTCACACTCTAGAAGGGCTTCTTCTCTGTAGGACTCTATACTCAGGACTAAAAAAGGCTGGAAAGATGCTCTCCAAACTTTTGGGTGGCCCAGTCTTCATTTTTGTTTTCCCCAGTCTTCATTTTTATGTACTTTGTTTCAAATAACTGATTTTGCCCCAAGTATAAGCATATTTCAGTCCCAACTACTTGGAACATTTTTTTCTCATTTGCTGCCCTGGGACCTTTGTCCGGCAGTCCCCGCCTTTGCTGCAGATGTGATCAGCTTGTTAACAGTCTTGTCCTGCCCCCTGCCTGCCAGAGAAGTCTGGCACACTGTTGATACCAGCCTTGAAATTTGAACAGTATGGGTCAGAGTGTCTTTTTCTGGTATTGAACATTCTGCTGCCTTTGCTCATAATGGGCAGGGTATGAAATTGAACTCTTCTCGCCTTGCCTAGTCCAGGTAAGACAGGAGAGCAGGGGGTCCATCACCACCTTTCACACATCTCTGACAGAAGGGTCTTGGCATTGTCTGATGCGCTCAGAGGGTTAAGGCTGCTTTTCTCACACAAAGACCCTGGCCTGAAGAACTGGCTCGGTTTTCAAGTTGCAGGACACAACATGCCTTTTAATAGGCTCTCTTTCTATTGAAAATCTTTGAATTCAGCCCCTGGGGACCATTAAATAAGAGATTGTTCCACATTAAAAAGATATTTTGGTGGCATTGGAAATAGTAGTGGAATTATGGCCAATATTTTTGGGTGATTAGAAGAATATGGAAATGAAAGAGGTTTTCAACAATTTGGATCAAAATTCCTTGCATTTTGCTCTGCTATCCTGACAAAGGATGACAAATATGTAATAGATAAAACCTTTGGTCAAAGCACCTAGACACAAAGAGTTTAACACCTGAACAAGTTAGAAGTTTTATAACCAGGTATTTTAAGTGGTTTTAGCAGAATCATTACTTTGCTTTCATAGTTAACTTTTTCCAGTCCTAGGAAAAGCCCTTCTGTGGCTATAAAGCCAGAAGCATGTTCTCCACAATTTGGAAAACCATCTTTCCCTACAAAGGAGTCTTTTAGTGCTAACACGTCCCTTCCCCACCCCTTCCAGACAGAGCCAGGATACAAGTCTCTGGTGGGCAGAGAGGGTAAGTCAGTCTGTCTCTCATCAATTGCTGTGTAACCAATTATTCAAACTTGTGGCTTAAAACAACAACGAGTATTTCTCCTGGTTCTATGGGACGACAGTGCTGACAGAACACAGTGAGGATGGTTTTTCTCTGTGGCGACTGGAATCACTGAAGGCTTGTCTGGGGCTGAAGATCTATTTCAAAGTGGCTCACTCACATGACTGGCAGCGGAGTTCTCCACATGTGGGCCTCTCTACAGAGCTACTTGGGTGACCTCATAACCTGGGGGACGGCTTCTTCTAGATCTAACAAACATAGAGAGCTAGTGGAAGCCAGCCCTTTTACGGCCTAGCCTCAGAAGTCCCATAGCATCACTTCTGCCACATTCTGTTTATTAGAAGCCATGTTCAAGGGGAAGGAAACTAGGCTGCACCTTTTGAGGAGAAGTGTGTCTAGAGTCTGCAGGCATATTTTAAAATGTCCCCAGTCAACATCCATTGACATGCCAGAAACACAGCTAGTGTACAGAAACTCGTGTTCCTTTCAGCCTTGAGTTTGTACCGCTCGGTCCAGGCTGAGGGGGTGCTACTGCTTTCTAGAGGGACACAGTCTAGCATTGGTAGGTTTTCACTCTGAGAATGTGCTGTGTCAATTTATCTTACAATTCTGATACATCGCCCCTTTCCTACCACCATCAACCCTTTAAGCCATTGGCTATCACGCCACCTCTGAGAGTCTCAACCATTCACATTTTCAGCATCTGGCAGCTACAGGATCAGTACAGGATAGTGTCAGGAGCAGGCAGTGCAGCCCACCAGCCTGGCAGGAGTCCCAGTCACACTACTTACTGGCTTGTGTAATGCAGGCAAGCAAGTCCCTTAACTCCTGTGCTTCTCTTTTCCTATATGTAAAATAGAGCTAGTGATAACACTTCCTCTTAGGGTTGCTCTGAGGAACAAATGAGCTAACATGGGTAAAGCTCTTAGAACAGAGTCCATCTGGCACATAATAAGCACCATAAAAGTGTTAGTGATTGCTGGTTTTATGTTATATGGCCTCATTTTAAAGTGGAGCAAAAAACTTTCCTCTCCTCTCCTCTCCTCTCCTCTCCTCTCCTCTCCTCTCCTCTCCTCTCCTCTCTCCTCTCTCCTCTCTCCTCTCTCCTCTCTCCTCTCCTCTCCTTTCTTCTCCTCTCCTCGTATGAGTTCCTGTTTGCCACGAGGAAGGCAAAAATGTGAGGGTTCTTGAGTTGCTCTGGCTCTCATTTTAATCCAAAGTTGAGGAGATGGCTCGGTCCCTATTTGAAACTCATTATGGGGCGCCTTGCTGGCCCAGTCCATAGAGCATGCAACTCTTGATCTCAGAGTCATGAGATTGAGCCCCACATTGAGGGTAGAGTTTACTTTAAAAAAAAAAAAAAAAAAAGTTAAAAACTCGTACGTTCAAGAGTTTCTGATATGCCTGTGCTTTTGTGCTCAAGTTTTGATTCACATTTTATCTAGTTGTAGAGAATAAGAGCCACAATCTGGGAGGCGACCCCATAAAGCAAGAAGAATCCCAGAAAAGTCTTATTGACAGCTGGATGCAGAGATCGAACACTCAAGGTACCAGAACACCCGCTCCTCAGGCAGGAGGCCTGCCCAGCTCCGTTGTCCTCTGCGGTGCTGCAGTAGAATTGTCTCTGAGAACCAGCATCCCAGGCAGTCCTTCAGAGGGTCCGGGGGAGTGGTAGTCTGTGACTTAAGCAGAAGACTGTAAAATAGAAGGGGCCAAAGCAGGTACGTCCCAGAGCCCTCAGCACCCACAGGGATCTCAGTGGGGCTTAAGGGCAATTTGGAGGATAGTTAACATCCAAGGAACCCTCACTTTTCCTTCTGAAGCCTTAGAAAAGGCCTCCTTTGTCAGAACCTTCTAGAACCACCTTGTCTTCTGCAGGTTCCATTTTGATAAACCTTCTCCTGAAGCAGCCTTTGATCCCAGGGTCATCCCTAGGTCTGTGCCACCTCCTGAGCAGTTGTTCTGAGGCTCCTACCAGCACCCAGCTGCAGCCACCAGGGTTTGGCAGGTAAGCCTCAGACACTTAAAAAGCTTGTTTAGGAAGGACTTCCCAGGAAGCAAGTCCCTTTCTGGTCCTGGCCAGCCTGGGAGGTCTGTGTGCCCCAGGGGGAGGGGAGTCATTTTGGGAAACTAGAGAATTTGGCAGGCAGGTTGTTTGGGGCCCTTGACCTTGTCTCCATCTCATACTTGTGTGTTTTCTTTTGTATTTGCTGCTAGTACCTTGACTGCGATTTCAAGCCTGAGGACCACAGGTTCTCGTGATGGGTCATTTCCCCTCTTGGCCCTGAGAGAAGTACAGAACCTGGCACTCACTGGATTGAATCTGGTTGCCAGGGATGAAGGCTCGTGTGATGGAGACGCAGCAGAGGGAGGCAGAAGGGCCTTCCCACTCTGCCAGCTTCCTGGAGCTGTGCATCTCCTCCCCCTGGTACAGTTCTTTATTGGCTTACACTGCCAGGCTCTGCAAGATTTGGCAGCAGCCAAGAGAAGTGGAGCGCCTGGGGACTCACCGACACGTTCCTCCTGCGTGAGCTCTGGGGGAGAGGCCAGCCTCGAGGACTCACTTTGCAACCTGGAAGGCTTCTCTGTGGCATCCCTTAGTGTTCTTCAGCACCTGGTGTGCCACAGCGGAGCGGTCGTCCACCTATTACTGTCAGATGCAGGGGTGGATCCCACTGCTAGGGAAGGAAGCCAGAGCCTGGTTCACAGACAAGATCATGGGGATGTGTCCTCAGCCCCAAGGGGGCTTGCCAGTGACCAAGGCCAGCATCCACTACTGAAGATGCTTCTTCACCTGTTGACTTTCTCTTCTTCAGCAACAGGTCACCTTCAAGCCAGTGTCCTGAGCCAGTGTCTTAAGATTTTGGTGAAATTAGCTGAAAATGCTTCCTTTGATCTCCTGCCCAGGTATAACACAGCATGGGAGTCATGATTCTTTGTAGGTCTTACCTGACCTCTCGAGGTCTATCCCATGGCCCGTATACTTTGCCCACATCTTGACCTAATCTATACTTCTCAGCGCTAAGCCTTGGTTTTACGTTCTGAGGCTTCGTTCAGGGAGTTCTGAAGTGATGGAAAATGGGGCCAGGTGTTAGGAGAACCAAGGAAGTGATTTCTTTGGCTTAATTCTACCTGTGTACAGCAGGTAAGCAAAAGACACATGTGATGAAAGAAGGCTTTTAGCTACTATGGGAAAGCATCCTGTCCCCAGGACAGACAAAGGCTGAACCAAGAGCCTTGAACCTGGGCCATGGATCAGGTGAAGACTGCGTATCACACCACATTTTAAGTTTGGTGGGATTCCCTAAGGAAGCAGAGGGCGTGGGGTAGGTCTGCAGCCCATAAGCTGACTTTACTGGGAATCTGCCCATCATCATTGTGCCCCACTCTGGCACAAGCCATAGCTTACCTGCTCCTCTTATTAATGTTTGTGGGAAGTGGTTGTATAGTGAACCTAGCTTGTGAACACTGTAGTCATAAATTCCTAACTTGGGATTCCAGAGCCTTAAGACTGGGAGGAACTATGAACACCATGCAGCTCATCCCCTTATCCAGTAAGCCTGTCTCCCCCTCAGCACGCCACCAAGAAGCCAGTTCCTTTTTGGAGTAACTTCAGTGGCTGCACTACCTTAAGCTTTTAGTCTCTGAGCTTAGCATACTTGTTTCCTAAAAACGCTTCGGGATCCTGGTTTCCATTTGAGGATATTCTAGCTGGTCTGGTCCATCCTAAAGGTAGTCCTCAGAGCTGGACACTACTGTAGTGTAGTGTGGGCAGCATGGTAGGTTCAGAACCATCACCCACGTGTCTGGCACAGACCTAGCTCGTAGTGGCTGGTTGCTTGTTTATAAATATTGAATGAATTCCAGGAACCCCTTTTTACCAGTCCTCTTGGTAGATATACCATCATTCCATTCCTATCGAGCTTGTCCACAAGGACATGAAAAAACAGCTAGTTAGGGGATGCTTACTACAGGCCAGACAGATGCCTTCCATTCACGAGCTCATGTGACACCCTCGGAGCCCCGCATCCCCACACCTAGCATGGAGCCTGGCACGCTCTAAGCACAGTATTTGTTACGTGACTATGAAGAGAGCATGATGGGCAAGTTTCAGGCCAGTCTCCTTGACTTGCCCTTAATCACGGTCCGACACCACCTCCCACTTGGTGCTTCTCTCCAGAATCCCTACATCCTTGCATGCTGAGCCCCACTAGCACACAGCTTCCTGTTCACCTTGGAGTGAAAGCGAAGGACACGTGCCACCAAGGCTGTAACACAGTGTGTGGTGCAACCCAAGTAGCTGGGCAGACAGTGGTCTCAAAGGGCACCTTTGCCCACCGGGCTTGAGGGCAAGTCATCGCCTCAGACCCATGTCTTCCTACCATATCTGGTGCAGCCATAGGTCACTCCTGGTTACTGGGTCATTCCTGGGTACTGGGATGGCAGCGACTTTTGAGCAAAGAGGTCTCATCCCCAGCTTCAAACAGAACAGCAGGACTATTCTCTTCTTGTATGTTTGGGGGCTCTGAAAAAAATTTTTAAAAGAAGGCTGATGCTATCCAAAATAATTTGGAAACCACTGTGTCATATATAAAATGGATTTTTCTTGCAGATAGTTGCAGGGACTTTACACGAGGACTAGAGACCACTTCTAACCTAATGATGAAATTGAGTAAAAACCAGGTTAAATCCCGGTTTCCCACAAAGTTCCATACACCCTGGCGACTGAAAACATGCAGCTTATCCACCATACAGGATTTGCTCTAAAATGATTTCACCCCAAATAGTGAGAACTTGCTTCCCAAGGGCATACTGAGGACTATTCTTAAGCCCCGATGGTGTGTGCTGAGACCTGCAGGTGCATGAAGGGGGACACGAAGAAGTGCCCCTCTGCCCACCCACAAGGTTGTGTGGGGTTGAGCAAATGGCGGTTGTCTTGGGACTTAGTTCCTTAGTTCCCTGTGCCCGTGAGACCTGGGCTAGAGTGTGCCCAGAGCCCCTTAACTCGTGCACGCTCCAAGGGGGCACCTGCTCCTATCTGGTGACAGAGGAGCTGGTGTTTCCGAAAATGGTCTGCTCAGCAAGTGGTCTCATAAAATCCAACCCTAGCCAAGTCCACATTTGTCACTTCTAGAGCCTGGCCAGCCCTCGGGGAGTGGGCCCTTAACATTCTCTCACACCCAAGTCAAGATCTGCCTCCCTATTTGGGAGCAGGGTGGAAGCCAGGCACGCCAGGTCCAGGGAGGCAGCCCCCATTTACAGGTAGTGCTGTGCCTGGTAAGGGCCTGTCCTCTCTAAGCCATAGCAATATCGTGGTGGAGGGTAGTACCCACTCGCTCACAGGAAGCGGATGTCCTAGCAAGTAGGGTGGTCAGCCAGCATTTGAACCCGGGTCTGACCCACAGCTCCTCCTTGTACCGTCTGCTCCAAACGTCCTGTTCCCTCCAGTGAAAAGCGAAGGTGAGCTGTGGGATTGGGTTACCAGTACCCCATCTCTCTGGGCCCCTGTGCTGTAGGTTCCAGTGTGTGTTCCGGGTGCTGCCACAGTGCCTCCGCCCCGAGAGCCCCTTGCCCAGTGTGCTGCTGACTGTGGAGCTCCTCTCCCTCCTGGCGGACCACGAGAAACTGGCGCCGCAGCTCTGCTCCCGCTCAGGTAAAGCAGAGCAGGGAGGGGGCGGTTGGGCTGCTCCCGCAGGCTGGAAGCGAGGGTGGTGGCAGGGACAGGTTGGAGGCCTCCTGCGGGTTTCTGCAGCTTGTGCCCTGGGCTCTGGGTAAGAAGGGGGACCCTGAGTGAGAGGCGGGGCATTCTTTGCAGAAGGCTGTCCCCTCCTGCTGCTGTACACGTACATCACATCAAGGCCTGACGAAGTGGCCTCGGACGCACAGTGGCTTCAGCTAGAACAAGAGGTAAACTCCAGGGCCCCTTCTGTGAACTGCCCACCACCCCACCCCACCTCAGGGCCACTGTTCCTCCTCCTGGGGAGCACGGAGTTTTCAGTCATTTGGTAACAAGAGTTTACCTAGCTGCTAACAAGGGGAACTCCGTTTGGGGGCGCCACACTACACAGAGGCAATACAGGTGGACCCCAGGGTGTCCTGGAACTTGGCAGAGTTACCTGATAACTGCTCCCACCCTGGCTGTAGGGCCCGGAGGCAGGTGGGTCGCTGGTGAGACACAGGTGTTGGTGCTGAGTCTAGCCTGGGAAGGCCCCACAAGACCCATTTCTTGGACCCCATTATATAGACACGCAGTTGCTAAGGCAACTGGAGCACTTGCAGGAGAAGGCTTAGAAAGCCCTCACTGTGGGGCGCCTGGGTGGCATAGCAGTTGGGCGTCTGCCTTCGGCTCAGGGCGTGATCCCGGCGTTCTGGGATCGAGCCCCACATGAGGCTCCTCCGCTATGAGCCTGCTTCTTCCTCTCCCACTCCCCCTGCTTGTGTTCCCTCTCTCGCTGGCTGTCTCTATCTGTCAAATAAATAAATAAAATCTTAAAAAAAAAAAAGCCCTCACTGTGATCAGGTCTCATTCTGCCATAGATGGAACAGTCTGTTCTTGTTCTAGGCCGTGTGGCTCCTGGCTAAGCTTGGTGTGCAGAGCCCCTCCTCCCCAGTCACTGGCTCTAACTGCCAGTGCAACGTGGAGGTGAGTGCACGCGGCAGCTCTGTCGGGGGGTGAGGCGACCCTGTGCAAGGACCCCCTGCTCCTTCTAACCCTCGTGCCACCCCTCAGAACCCTCCTCACCTGCACCTGGGGTGGCTAGGAAGGGTACTGCCCAGCTGTGCCAGTTGGCGGAGTGCAGGAGCCCTGAGACCCGGCCTCAGCCTTTGCCCTCCCCCAGGTGGTCAGAGCACTCACGGTGGTGCTGCACAGACAGTGGCTGACAGTGCGGAGGGCCGGGCGGCCCCCAGGGACGGAGCGGCAGAAGCGGACGGTGCGGTGTCTGCGGGACACGGTGTTACTGCTGCACGGCCTGTCCCAGAAGGACAAGCTCTTCACTGTACACTGCGTGGAGGTCCTGCATCAGTATGACCAGGTGATGCCAGGGGTCAGCATGCTGATTCGAGGGCTTCCTGACGTGGCCGACTGTGAAGGTGAGCCGGCAGGAGGACCCCTCCCTGTCCAACCCACGTTCAGGGTTTCCCTGAAGTTCACGGACAGGTCAGACTTCCTGGCCTTAAGTCAGCAGTCTTCCGTCCACGGAGCCTTTGCTGGCACTGGGGTCCCACTTGCCTTACTGCTCTGGTTCTGCTCTGAGCATAGCAGACTGCCTTTTGCTTGTATCTGTTGAGTTGGCCTGGCAGAGCCACAGTTTTTCCAGAAACATCCCTGTCTGAATTGCCTTTGTATCACTTTGCTTGCAGTAGCTGAGGGAGCAAGGCCTGGGCGTGGAAGGGACTGGTTAGTTCCTGCGGGCGTGGGGGAGGGGCGGTGGGTCTTCCCCCACCCCTGTGCCCAGCACCTCCAGGCCTTCACCTTAGAACCCTCTCCTCTTCGCTCAGAGGCAGCCCTGGATGACCTCTGTGCCGCTGAAACGGATGTGGATGACCCTGAGATGGACTGCAGCGGAGGCCAGTGAGCACGGCTCCACGGTGGCTCCGGAACCACTACTTTCCCACCGCAGCAACTGATTAAAAGCAGTGAAGGGCTGTTTGAGAACATGCCAGGCTTGTGATGTTTCCTGAGTCTGATCTGTGGCGGCTGAGTGGGAGGGATGGAGCAGGAGCCAGGCCCAGGGAAGGCTGGGATCCTTCCTGTCCCTGGCTGGAGTGGAGACCCTGTCCCCATGGTAACGAATCTGCCCCGAGGAAGGAGCCTGGCCCTGCCCAGCTGGTGGAATTGTCCTGAGTCATCGCTTTGGGCTGAGGCCATGGGAAGAAACCATTGTGTGGCAAGGGAGGAGGCAGCCGGCAGCCGGCAACCTACACCCTACACCAGGGAGACCTGAGAAAGTGGGGCCCAGGGGAGGGTGCACAGTGGCCGCAGCAGGGGCTCCTGGCAGGCTAGAGGCCCGGTGCTAGCCTTCCCTGAAGGGCTGGGTACCACGGCCCTTGTCCTGCCGGCTGGCTGTCACAGTGTGAGGGCTCTGATGTGTTGTGCCAGCCAGCATGCCCCCAGCTGTAGGTCGGAGGCCTTTGGGGAGTCACGAGGGGGTAGTGCTGGGGAGGGACAGACCTGGCCGATGACGAGCAGGGCGGGCCTCGCTCTGGACAGCCCATAGGCGGGCTCACACTAAGTTTCACTTCCCGCCACTGCTGCCAGCAGCAAGAACCTGCCAGACTGCACCCCGAATCATTGCTGCTGTCTGCTACTCGGTAAGTGAGGACCCCTACGGGGATGGGGCAGGGTGGGAAGGCCTCACCCCCTACCCAGGCCCAGACTAGGTGGGCACTAGGGGAGGAGCCAAGCCTTCCCCCAAAACAGAAAGTTGAATGTGCTTCCCCCTAAGGAAGCCACCCACCCTCTCTGGCTTCCTGCCCTGGAAACGGGTCCTGGGGCTCACTGACAGTGCCTGCCTTTGCGGAGAAGGCCAGAGATGTGCTCCTGGGGCACTCACATACCCACTCCCCACCCCTGCTCCTCCCCAGGCTCCGTGGCAGGTACCCAGCATGGGCTCGCAGGCCACAGCTCCAAGGCCGATGCAGACCCTCATCTTCTTGGACCTGGAGGCCACCGGCCTGCCTTCCTCCCAGCCCAAGGTCACGGAGCTGTGCCTGCTGGCTGTCCACAGATGTGCCCTCGAGAGCTCCCCCACCCCTGAGGGGCAGCCTCCCACAGTGCCTACGCCACCCCGGGTGGTGGACAAGCTCTCTCTGTGCGTGGCTCCAGGGAAGGCCTGCAGCCCAGAAGCCAGTAAGATCACAGGCCTGAGCACAGCTGTACTGGCAGCACACGGGCGTCAACGCTTCGATGCCGACCTGGCCAACCTGCTCCAAGCCTTCCTGCAGCGCCAGCCACAGCCCTGGTGCCTCGTGGCCCACAATGGCGACCGCTACGACTTCCCCTTGCTCCAGGCGGAGCTGGCTGTACTAGGGGAGTCACGTGTTCTGGACAGTGCCTTCTGTGTGGATAGCATTGCTGCCCTGAAGGCCCTGGAGCACGCTGACAGCCCCTCGGAGCATGGCCCACGGAAGAGCTACAGCCTGGGCAGTATCTATACACGCCTATATGGGCAGGCCCCACCAGACTCCCACATGGCTGAGAGTGACGTCCTCGCCCTGCTCAGCATCTGTCAGTGGAGGCCACGGGCCCTGCTCCAGTGGGTGGATGCTCATGCCAGGCCTTTCGGCACTGTCAAGCCCATGTACGGGGTCACAGCCTCTGCTGGAACCAACCCAAGACCATCTGCCACCATGGCCACTAAAGCTCTGGCTAGAGCCAGGGACACTAGTCCCAGCCTTGGCAGGGGCAGGAAGCCCAAGGCCCTTCCTCCAATGGAGGGCCCCCGAGCCTCACCCAAGGAGGGACTACTGGCCCCACTGGGCCTGCTGGCCTTCCTAACCTTGGCACTGGCCACACTGTATGGGCTCTCCCTGGCCACACCTGGGCAGTAGGCGCCTAATAAAGACCCCTCTCCGAGCACTGAGTGGCCACTCACCTTTACCCTCCCTGGCAGCCTTAGAGGAGGGGGACAGAGTGGCTGCCACAGTCTTTGTCCCTCACCCCCCCAGCAAGATGGTCAGACGTCTGAGCCCAGGAAAGACAAGGGAAACACGGAAATCCAAGAGCTGGATGAAGACGGTACACGGCCTAATGCCCAGTCCCAGCACCCAAGCTCTGAAGAAAGACGGCGGCAGCCCCAAATGTTTGCATTTATTGTAAACAAAGGTGCAGACCTAGACTCTCAGAAACACATCAACAGGTACAAAGCTAAGATCTGGTGAGATACTCACAGAGGGACAGGGAACACCGAGGTATTCATGTCTGGGCCAGAGCAGCCACCTAGGGCCCCCTTCCACCTTTGGTCCAGACGGCCCCTTGGCCCAGGTGTCCTAGGTGCCAGGACACGCTGTGGACTGGGGTACAGGAGCTGGCTATTCTGTGAAGCTGGTGTCGGGAGAAGCGGGGCCTATCAGAGGTCTGAGGGCCCCTCTCCACTGTGGGCCAATTTCCCTCTAGCACCCAGGGGGTTCAGCCTCACAAAAACTATCACATACCTTTTGAAACAGGAAACAGGCAAAATGTTTGGCTAAAAGGAAAACAAAAACACTGCAGGGAGGACACCTGAGTGTGCAGGCAGACAGAGGCCACCCTGCCTACCTGTGATGGGGGTCATGGCCAGCCAAGGCAGCCAGAACTGTGGGTGGGCGTGGCCCTCCAGATGGTGCCAGGGAGGATGCGGGGGCCATGCAGGCAGACCGCGCTCAGGCGGGTGGGCCTCTGGCTCAACTGTTTTGGTCTCAAGAGGCTGCCTGCCCTCTGCTAGGTATGGCACCGGCTCTGGGGACTATGAGATGTCTGCTACAAGGATTGAAACCCAGCTTAGCCAGGCCCCAAGCCTCACCCCCATGCCACGATGGCTCTGGTTCCTTGAGGAATAGCCCACACCCTGGGGACAGGCCATAGCCTTGAGCAGTGGCTAGCCACCCCGCCAAAACCAGAACACACGGGCATGTTGCCCACAAAAAGCCCTACTGTCCTAGCATGACGGGCCCCACCGGCCTGGTCACCCTGGGGTGGTAGAACTCCCACCCCAACCTTTGAATTTTGAGATTTCAAAAGAGCACAATTTCAAGTGAGGAAGAGAATGAAGTAGGGTCCCAGCAACCCTGGCAAGGACTGCTCCCCACCATGTTGGCATCACAAGAAGCCTCGTGTACAAACCGGACACAAACACCACGCACAGGGAGAAAAAAACCGTGCCTACGTACCCATCCCCCCTCTCTCTCTCTCGCTCTCTCTCTCCTACGTACCCATTCTCTCTCTCTCTCTCTCTCTCTCTCTCTCTCTCGCGCGCGCGCGCGCGCGCGCGCGCACGCACACACACACACACACACACACACCAAGTGGCAGCCAGAGATGAAAGGACATGCTCAGGGGGCTGCCTTCGGGGGGTCCATGTAGGCCGGGTTGTAAGGAGGCTGGCTGGCAGGGTAGGGCATGGCCGCACCTCCTGAAAACAGAGAGGACATCGGTTGGTTGTGAAGGCGGAGGGCTGCAGCATGAGGGAACAGTGGCAGGAGATCTGGGGGGCCAGGCAGGGTCAGCGTTGGCCGCGGTACTCACCAGCCAGTGTCTCGTGGTACGCCGGCGGGCCCAGCGGCTGGGCAGGGTAAGGCGGAGGGTACTGTGTCGGGTAGGGTGCTGCTGGCATCCCTGGCTGCGGGGGCATGGGGTGGTAGCCCTGGTACGTCGGCCCGGGGTAGCTGGGTGGCACACTTGGAGGCTGAGGGTAAGGGGTGTGCACCACCGTGGTGGCCGTGGTGGTGGTGACCACCGCTGCGAAGAGAATCCCAGTCAGGACCGCTGCCAGCCCTCACCCCAGCTTAGCCGCGTCGGGCCCTGGTCAGCACCCACCCCCGCACTTGGGCTCTGCACCCACACCCCCAGGGTCATGGGGGGCAGGGAGGGGGCAGGTGTGCTTACGACGCGGTGGCCGGCGGCACATCTTGTAGAGGTAGCAGCAGGAGCAGGTGAAGCAGATGATGACCGTGACGACAGAGAGCACGAAGATGGTCAGGCCGATGGCTACAGTCGCCCCAAACCTGCCAAAGAGCCGCTCGTGAGCCAGGCCTCTCGCCCCCGCCCGGACCAGCAGGCCACACCCCACCATTCCCAGGGGCACCCCTCTTGCCAGAGGAGACTCGGGGCAACACAGTGCAACTTCCAGGTGGTGCAGCTTGAATCTCTTTCAGACTGTTTCCTCCGTGTAAAATGGGGTTGTCTCGTGAGTCTGCGGAAAGCACCTCACCCAGGGTCTCCCCGCTTCGAGAGCCTCCCCACCATGCACCCATCTTGTCACCCCACCCACTCAGCAGCCGGTTCTCAGTCCCCGCGGGCGGGACAGAAGAACCAGGTGGATGATGTGGGGGCGCTGGAGCTAACCTTGCTTTCTGGAAAAGGAGGCCTCCCTGCCTGATGCCAGCCCCTCTGCAAGGACCACGACAGACGGGAGGGGCTTTAGGAAAGGACAGGCCCTGGGCAGGAAGTGCACTCAAACTGACTTTCAAGGGCAGACAGAGTCCCTTGCTCTCCTCCTCTGTTGCCAGGGACCAACCTCTATTCTAAGAAAAGGCACAGACGTGGGGACTACACCTAGTACGTTGAAATGCAGAGAGGGGCGCCTGGCTGGCCCTGCTGGTAGAGCACACGACTCTGATCTCTGAGTCGTGAGTTCAAAGCCCACCCACGCTGGGCGTGGAGCCTCCTTAATAAATAAATAAATAACAAACAAACTAAAACCGCGGGGGGGGGGGCCGGGAATGGAGCTTGGTGAGCTCTGGGGCCTCTGCCTCTACCGAAGGCCCCGCCCCACCCCGCCCTGGGTGAAGGGGCTTCACCTCACAGCCCAGAGGGCAGCACCACCTCAGAAGGGCCCCTCAGCCCAGGGACAGGCTCAGAATAGACCTTTCACACGGTGGACAACCGCATTCACAGAACAGAAGCCATCGGCCACTCTGCCGCCCCTCACCTGCCCCCGACTCACAAGCTCCTCCCAGACCCTCTGCCGCCCCAAGGAACGGAGACACACACACACAGACACACACACACACAGACACACACACACACAGACACACACACACACACACACACACACACAGTATGGCGCCCAAGCTCACCCCATGTTAGCCTCCGCCTTCACTCCCGGGCCTCCAGCAGCCCTGGACTTCCCCTCTTTCCATCATGGGCCACTCAGTTCCAATCTCCTCCCCTTTCGAGGAAAGGGAAGGCAAGTCTTGGCCCTCCCCTATCCCTGACGTCACCACAGGAAGAGCAACACAGAGCCCTTAAAGACACAGCAAGGCCCAGCTGCGCCAGGGGGGCCCAGAGCCGGGAGGGAAGCCAAGGTGGCCAGGCGGTCCTCCCAGAGTTGCCTCCCCAGCCTCGCCTGCCCTGCCCTGGCCTCTCACCATGGCGGTCCACCCTCCTGCCTAGACGCTGCCGTGGGATCTGAGGTGCCCTCTCTGAGTGCCCAAACCACACTCCTGCTCAGCCCGCCAGCCCTGTTCCAGCTGTCCTCCTTGAGGGGCGCCTTCAGTGATCTAGGTCCACCAGCAGTCCCTGGGGCCCCCCGGAACGACACACGAGTCCCCTCAGCTCCCCCTCTCCCACCAGCGCATGCTCCAAGCCACTAGCCTGCCTCGCCAGGATGATGCAGATGCCCCTTCAAGTGCCCTTGGCCAACCTGCCAGGTTTGATCCTGTCACCCCTGCTCAAAAGCCTACTATGGCTCCCGTAGCTCTTGGGCTCACCAGGAATTTGCTTTCTAATTTACTTGTTAAACTGTGTGTATCTGGGGAACCCGGCTGGCTCCATCGGTGGAGCACACAACGCTTGATCTCGGGGTTGTGAGTTTGAGCCCCACACTGGGTGTGGAGCTTACCTAAAAATTTTAAAAATCTTAAAAAAAAATAAACTGTGTGTATCTATGCATACTTTTCTGTATATATGTTATAGTTGACGATAAAAGAAAAAAAATCTAGGATTTGTCTCACCAGAGAGTAAAACTTAAAATAAGACAAATTTTAATCTTTAATTAATAAATATTATATAAACTGATGAATCACCGGCCTCCACCTCTGAAACCAATAATACATTATTTGTTAACTGAATTTTTAAAAATAAAATTTAAATTTAAAAAATCTTTAGTTAATAAAGTCTAAATAAAATAAAACTTGTGTGGTCTGGAACTCCCACCTTACCTCATTCTCTGGGCTCTAGCCACATCACCTTCCTTTCAGCTTTTCAAAGCACCATGCTCTATCTGACCTCAGGGCCTTTGCACATGCAGTTCCTCCTGCCTGGTCTGCCCTTCTCTTCTTCCCACCCCCTGTAATTAATTCCTGTTCACCCTTCAGAACTCAGCTCGACATATCACTTCCTCGGGGACATCTTCCCTGACCATCCAGGTAAGTTCACGCTCCTTGCTAAATGCTCTCACAGAATTAAATTCTTGTCTCCCTCAGCTATAAATAAACACACCCTCTGTGTAAGCATTTGATTAACATGCCTCCAGCCTGTGGATTCACAGAGGCACAGACTGCACCTGCTTTGGGCCATCGCTCTAGCTCCAGCACCCAGCTAGGAGTAAGTGTTTGACAGGTATCTGATGAATGAAAAATTCACTCAGGGACCCCATAGGCAGCACCTAGCAGGACAGTCAGGCATGATGCTCTGAGGAAGGGTAATACATGAGGGGTGGCTGCAGAGTGTGGCGGGGCCTGTGGTACCCGTGGCCACAGTTCTAGTGGCACCACGCCTCTGAGAGGAAGGAATGGGGTTCCCAAGGTTGGTGCTACCTCCCAGATCAGAGTCAAAGGCCAAGTTCAAAACAGCAGAATCAGCCCCAGCAGGGAGTGTGCAGGGCTGAACTGGGTGGTCCCAGAAGGCCAAAGACTCCCAATGTGTGGACTGGGGAAGACACTCTCTGGAGCGGGGACAACATCACTTTCACCATGATGCTGGCGAGGCAGTGGACTGCCATGACGCCATGGGTGTGAGAGCCGCAGGAAGGATACCGGGAGGGCTGGGACAGGTGCACCATGGCCTCACCTCACCTAAGGGACCTGCATGCCTTTCCCCCACACTGTCATAGCAGTCAGGGTCAGCAGCCACCTGTCCGGGGCCTGCAGCCATGCACTCTACCACACAGGTGCTGAAAAACACACCTATCCTGCCTGACCACCCTGTGAGTAGCAAGGAACTGGGAAGGGACAATGAAATTAGGATCCAGAAGAACCATGACAAGGATCAAGGACCCTGTACGCACACGGCGAGCATACAAGCCAAGAGTGGAAATAGACACTGACCGTTCAACAGGGCAGGCTGGGGCTTGCCTGCCCACGCTGGAGAGCAGGCAGCGGAAGCCCTGGGCCAACCGCAGGCCCACAGGTAAGTGGTCACACTCTGGGGAGCAGAGTACTCACGTCGAGGGAAGACACCACTCATCCAGGCTGTGACAGGCAGACGTGACCTTGTCTGGGTCCCTGCACTCTGACCTGGTGCCTCATTCTTGGAGAACCCAAGGAGTCACCCACTGAGGGAGACATGAGGTTTTTTTCCCCCCATTGAGGCTTCCCTGGAGCTCCCAGCCATGACCTGGGCAGCAGGGGCAGGACCCCACCAAGGAGCCAAGACTCCAGTGGATAAACAGTGCCCTTGGCCGAGGGGGCAGCACACAAATGCCCACCTGAGGGCATTCACAGAAGTGTCATTGGTGACCCTGCCCTTCTGCCTGCTTCCCAAGCCCTAAATCTGTGCAAGGCAGGTGCTGTGCGAGACACGGCAGGGGCTCTGGTCAGAAGGCAGGGAGGAGAGACGGGCCAGGGCAGGGTGCAGGTGAGTCGGGCAGCATGGCTGCAGTGACCTGAGCTTCCCAGTGGGCAGGACAGCAGGGGCAGGAGGCAGCAGGCACCCCCACCACGTGCAGGGACGTGCACACCACCCACCAGACCCGTTCCGTGTGCACACCTCAGGGAGGGACAGGTGCTCCTGGGCTCATCCCCGTCCCCTCTCTGCCACCACCAGCCCCGGCAGCCTCTCCTCCTATGCCCCTCGGGGACCTTGTTCTGCAAGGTCTCCTCTGTCCCCTCTCTCAGCTCAAGTTTCCACCAGCACCCAAGAAGCCCTTCTTCACCCTGACTCCTCCTCCAACTCCTGTCTTACTCCTCACTGGTGCGCAGCCAAATCTCTCCCTGAAGCTGTCCACGTTCACTTCACCCTACACGTTTCCGACTCACTCTTCAATCCGCTGCACTGAACGGCTCCTGCCAAGGATGCCATGGCCTCTGCGGTATGGCATCCACATTTCTCAATACCCCACAGCCCAAGCCTCTTCCTCTTTCCTCCCGCTTCTCTGAACCCTCCCTCTCCGCATCTCCTGAGGCCCTTCCTCAAATGTTGCTGACCCTCAGATTCAGTCCTCAACACATTCCTGCCACCCCACCTGAGCCCTTCACCCCAAGCCCACTCCTGGGCCCACAGTCTCTCACAGGGCTAGATCTCCGGCCCCATCACCAGAGCAGAGACCAGGCCCCCCACTAGCCCCCTGGCCACTCCCCAGCAGGCAGCTGCTGAATGACAGTCTCCATCCTCACCTCCCCCCACCAAGCCCAGTCTCCCTCTGGCCTCCCAACACGTGGGACTGGAAAGCCATGGCTGCCTCCCACTGACTGACTGCCACCCCCTCGCGGCCTGCTCTCTTCATCCTCCGTGAAGCAGCCAGAATGGTCTGCTTCCTAAACACCATTCTGACCAGCACTGCCCAGAGCACTCCACTGTCCTCAGGACAAGGCCCACTCCTGCGCAGCCCCAGGCTCACGCTGGCTGGACGGCAGAATGTCCTGTGGGGCCGTCAGAAAGCCCACAGTTCTGGGACTCGGCAAAGGAAGGGCACTCGCACGTGTGGAGGGAGGGGCTGGTCAAGGTGTCGGTCCCCAATTCGCCAAGGGTGCAGGACCAGCCAGCAGACCAGAGTGCAGAGGCCGGGCCTTGGGCACGGACGAGGGACCCCGGGCTGGACTTCTTCCCTCCCCACTCCCAGGAGCCCTGTCCTGATTCCCCTGTGCCCAGTGAGACCCCACACCCACCCAGGCCCACAGGGCAGGATGGCGCAGGCAAGCACCTGGAGCCCCGCACAGGCCCAGAGCCCCAAGTGTCCTCCTCCAAAGGGGCAACCGGGCCTGGGCAGATCTTCTCCTGACAGGGGCTTCTAGGTCCACCGGGCAGAGGCAGGCAGCACGCGGAACAGACCCCACCAGGAAAATACATGAGCGGCTGCACGCTGACTCCACCCACACGAACCGTGCATCACAGCACCTCGTCCCGGTGGCAACGAGGCGGAGCAGGAACTCGGCCAAGGGAACTGAGGTTTGGGAGATTGCGTTGCTCCTGGCCCCTTGACAGAAGGGCCCTGACACAGCAACCGTGACTCACAAGCCCCAACACAGGCACTGGGCATATCGGTTGTCCCAGCATCTTTACCACACGACCATTACCTCATCACCGAGCACTTGCACCACCATCACCCTGCCATCATCGTCACCATCACCCATCACCATCACGACCATCATCCCATCCCCATCACCACCACTGCCCCATCACCGTCACCCCATCCCTGTCACCACCATCCCATCACCGTCGTCACCATTGCCCCATCACTGTCGCCATCACCTCATCATTGTCAGCACCATCACCCTGTCACCATCACCATATCACTTTCACCATCGCCTTGTCACTGTCACCAGCACACATCACTGTCACCACCATCACCTCCATCACCATCACCCGCTCCCCATCAGTCACCTGCGCCCACCCCATCACCCAGGTCAATATGGACCCCTTACCCTTGGCCTTTCAACTGTCAACCACAGTCTCCCCATCCTTAGCACAATGATGAGGACACCAACATAAGGATCGAGGGACCTGGTGGTCAGCTAGTCTGGGGCCCCACTACCATGATTCTATGGCAACCCAGTCCCCACAGCCCTCACTCTAGCCCACTGAGCCCCTCGTCACCTCCACCAGGAAGATGCAGCCAGCCTGCAGGTTCTATTTACCCTGACATCGGGTCACTGTCCAAGCTGGAACGAAACCTCAGCGCCGAGCCCAGCTGCTCCAGTGGCTCCGTATCGGTGGACACACTGAAAAGAGGAAACTTCACGATTAACACATCCAAGCCCCACCCAGCACGCCAGGAACAAACACTACCTCAGCACGCACACGAAATGCACAAGGTCCAATCCTGTACAGGCCACAGAGTAGCCCTGCTGGCCTCCCGAGGCAGACTATCACACACCCCAGGATCTCAGGCTGCAATGCCGCACACACCTCTCAAGTGCACCCAGAACATTCTCCAGTAGAGACTATAGGTAAGGCCACAAAACGGGGCTCAATAGATTTGAAAAGACTGGTATCATACAAAGTTATCTTCTCCAACCACAGTGCAATGAAGTTAGAAATCGGCAAAGGAAGACTACCATGCCGCGAAGTGAAAAGAGAAATGCTGAACGGAACTCATACCTTGAGAAACTAACATGGTACCAAAAAAGAAAACCAGCAACAAAATTGTGCACTAATAAGAAATTATGAAGTACATTAAGAAATACGTAATGCAGGGTGCCTGGGTGGCTCAGTCGCTAAGCATTTGCCTTCGGCCCAGGTCATGATCCCAGGGTCCTGGGATTGAGCCCCATATCGGGCTCCCCACTTAGTGGGGAGCCTGCTTCTCCCTCTCCCACTCCCCCTGCTTGTGTTCCCTCTCTCACTGTGTCTCTCTCTGTCAAATAAATAAAATCTTTAAAAAGAAAGAAAGAAGAAAGAAAGAAAGAAAGAAAGAAAGAAAGAAAGAAAGAAAGAAAGACGCAATACAAAAATACAGATTCAAAGGGGCACCCGATGTTTATAGCAGCATTACCAACAATAGCCAAATTACGGAAACAGTCCAAGTGCCCACTGATTGATGAATGGATAAAAATGATGTGTTATATCGGGGAGCCTGGGGGGCTCAGTTGGTGAAGCATCTGCCTTCGGCTCAGGTCATGATCTCAGGGTCCTGGGATCAAGCCCCACGTCAGGCTCCCTGTTCAGCAGGGAGTCTGCTTCTTCTCCCTCTCCCTCCCCCTCCCCCATGCTTGTGCTCACTCTCTCTCTCTTTCTCAAACAAATAAAACTTTAAAAAAATAAAATCTTAAAAAAAAGATGTGGTATGTCTATACAACGGAATATTACTCAGTCATCAACGAAATCTTGCCATTTGCAATGACGTGGCGGAGCTAATGTATTATGCTAAGTGAAATCAGTCAGTCAGAGAAAGACAAATATCCTATGATATCACTCATATGTGGAATTTAGGAAACAAAACAGGGAGGGAAAAGAAAGAGAAGGAGAGGGGGAGGCAAACCATAAGAGACTCTTACTATAGTGAACAAACTGAGGGTTCATGGAGGGAGGAGGGTGGAGGGATGGGCTAAGTGAGTGATGGGCACTGAGGAGGGCACTTGTTACGATGAGCACTGGGTGTTGTATGTAAGTGACGAATCACTAAATTCTACTCCTGAAACCAATATTACACTGTATGTTAGCTAACTAGAATTTAAATAAAAATTTGGAAGAAAAAATAAATAAAATTGTGCCAAGTGGAAAAAAAAAAGAAATTAAGAAATTAGTAACACTGGATAACAAAAATACTACAGGTTAAAATTCATGAAACACAGCTAATACAGTGTTTAGAGGGAAATTTACTACCTTTTTTTTAAAGATTGATTTATTTATTTCAGAAAGAGAGAGAGAGAGTGCATAGGCGGGAGGAGGGGCAGGAGAGGGAGAGGAAAAGAATCTTAAGCAGACTCCCCCACAGAGCCCAGAGCCCGACATGGGGCTTGATCTCACAACACTGAGACCATGACCCGAACTGAAATCAAGAGTCAGGTGCTCAACCAAATGAGCCACCCAGCTGCCCCCAAAATTTATTTTTAGAAGTAAGATGTTAGGGCGCCCGGGTGGCTCAGTCAGTTAAGCATTTGCCTTCGGCTCGGGTCGTGATCCCAGGGTGCTGGGATCGAGTCCTGAGTTGGGCTCCCTGCTCAGCAGGGAGTCTGCTTTCTTCCTCTGCCTCTGCCTCTGTCTCTCTCTCTCTCTGTCTCTCATGAATAAATAAATAAAATCTTTAAAACATAAATAAATAAACAAACAAATAAATAAAAGTAAGACGTTAAACTCAAGAAGGTGGGGAAAAAGTAATAGAGCAAATCCCCCAAATAAGGAAGTGATTAGTAAAGGGAAGCACAAAAATAAAAGAGAACGACAGCCACAAAAAACAGTACAAAAGATTTAAAAACCCAAAGCTGGTAGGCCCTCTGGCAAGACTCATCAAGGAGAAAAGACACAAAAAGAAAAAAATGCATGATAAAAAAGGGGAAGTAACTACAGGTAGGACAGAGATTTTAAAAGTAGTAACTTCAGGAGCACCTGGGTGGCTCAGTCATTAAGCGTCTGCCTTGGGCTCAGGTCCTGATTTGGGGTCCTGGGATCCAGCCCTCCACTGGGTTCCCTGCTCAGCAGGGAGCCTGCTTCTCCCTCTCCCTCTGCCTGTCACTCCCCCTGCTGGTGCTCTCTCTCTCTTTCTCTGTGTCAAAGAGATGAGTACAATCTTTAAAAAAAAAAAAAGTTTCCCTCTTTAAAAAAAATAATCACTTCAGGAGCACCTGGGTGGCACAGCTGGTTGAGCGTCTTTGACTCTGGGTTTTGGCTCAGTCCCTGATCTCGGGGTCTTGGGATCAAGCCCCACGTAGACCCCACGCTCGCTGCAGAGTCTGCTGGAGATTCTCTCTCCCTTTCCCTCTGCCCCTTCCCACCACCCTCTCTCTCTCTTTCTCTCTCTCACTCTAAAATAGATAAATAAATCTTTTAAAAAAATAAAATAAACGTAATAACTTCATTGGCTAGTATCAAAAACAAACAATATAACACGTACTGGGGAGCAAGTGGAGAAAGGGGAGCCCTCGTGCACTGTCAGTAGGAAGGCAAACTGGTGCAGCCACTGTGGAAAACAGTATGGAGGGTCCCCAACAATTTAAAAATAGGACTACCATATAATGCATAAATAAGCAATTCCACTTCTGGGTATTTATCTAAAGAAAACGAAAACACCTATTTGAAAAGATACGTGCACCCTTATGTTCACGGGGAGTTATTTACACGAGGTGTTGCTCGGTAGATTAGTGGATAATGAAGACGTCACACACACGCACACACAAACACACAGGAATACGACTCAGCCACAAAAAGAAGAATGAAATCTTGCCCTTTTTGACAACGTGGATAGACCTAAAGGGTATCATGCCACCTGAAGTAAGACAGAGAAAGACAAATACCGTGTAATTTCACTTACACGTGAAATCTAGCAAACAACAAACCAAAACAGAAAGCGCCTCATCAATACAGGAAACACCGGCGGTTACCAGAGGGAGGACAAGCTGGGGGCGGTGGGGGCGGGGCTGTGAAAGAGGTGAAGGGGATTAAGAAACACAAACTTGCAGTCACAAAATAAATAAGCCACAAGGGTGTAATGTACAGCACGGGGAACGTAGTCAATAACATTGTAATAACTTCGGACGGACAGACGGTGACTACACTTACCATGGGGATCATTTTGTAACATATAAAAATACTGAATCACCGTGACGGACACCTGAAACTAACAGAATACTGTATGTCAACTATACTTCGATTAAAAAAAAATAACAACAATAACCTTTGGATTCTGATTTGAGCAAACCACTCATGAAAAGGCACTTTGGGACAAGTGGAGGCAACTAAAGACAGACTGGCATTGAAAATTATTAATGAATTACTGTTAATTGTGCCAAACGTGTTACTGAAATAGCGGTTATATTTCTTGACAAAGGACTCATTTGTACAGATGAAAACTAACATTCAAGGGGCGCCTGGGTGGCTCAGTCGTTAAGCCTCTGCCTTTGGCTCAGGGCGTGATCCCTGCGTTCTGGGATCAAGCCCCATATCGGGCTCCTCTGCTGGGAGCCTGCTTCTTCCTCCTCCCACTCCCCCTGCTTGTGTTCCCTCTCTTGCTGGCTGTCTCTCTGTCAAATAAATAAATAAAATCTTAAAAAAAAAAACAACTAACATTTAAGGAGACATTTTTTAAAAGATAGATTTATTTATTTATTTGAGAGAGAGCGAGCAGGGGGAGGGGCAGAGGGAGAGAGAATCTCAAGCAGACTCCCCACTGAGCGCAGAGCACAACTAGGGCTTGATCCCAGGACCCTGAGATCATGATCTGAGCCAAAATCCAGAGTTGGACGGTCAACCAACTGAGCCATCCAGGTGCCCTTGGGAGAAATTTTTATGATGTTTTAATTTTTATTTTGTTTTAAAATAATCAGAAAAAAAGTGGTGGGAAGGGTGTGGAGTAAGAGTGTCAGAGTGCTGGTAACTACGGAAGCAGGTGACGGGCAGGTAGGCTTATTATATTCTTCTCTCTGCTTTTGTATATATTGAAAATTTCCAAAATTAAATGTAAAACAAAATAAAATCAAAAAGCATTAGGAACAACTACATCCTAAATAAGACGGAAAAGTGAAGCTAAAGAGAAAATATTTTTTAAAAAACCAGTGTGCAGGGACATCTGGCTGGCTCAGCTGGAAAAGCATGCAACTCTTGATCTCGGGGTCACGGGGTCGAGCTCTACATCAGGTGTAGAGATTACTTAAATAAAACTTAAAAAAAAAAAAAAGATCAGTGTGTAGGCTTTGGTGAGCAATAACAGAGCAAAGGATACCAAGCGGGTGTGGGGGAGGCTGGAAAGAAAGATCCATGGAAGTAAGCCTGGCATCTGAGGCCCTGTTCTCTGAAAGTCTCAGGTGATAGCAATTAGACCCAGAGCCCACCAGGTGGGGAGGCCCTGATGATTCCCACTCGCTTGGGATGATACCTCAAAAGCTGCACCCCGAGAAGAAGGGAGGAAGTAAGTAGACAGCTTAGCTTCTGATCCTCTCAGTCTCTGCAATTAAGCCAAGATGGTTTTGTTTTGTTTTAAAATTTTTATTTACTTATTTATTTGACAGAGAGAGACAGCGAGAGAGGGAACACAAGCAGGGGGAGTGGGAGAGGGAAAAGCAGGCTTCCCGCTGAGTAGGGAGCCTAACGTGTGGCTCGATCTCAGGACTCCAGGATCATGACCCGAGCCAAAGGCAGATGCTTAATGACTGAGCCACCCAGGCACCCCAAGATGTTTTGTTTTAAGATTTTATGTATTTGTCAGAGAGAGAGAGATAGAGACAGAGAGAGAGCACAAGCAGGGGGAGTGGTTGGCAGAGGGAGTGGGAGAGGGAAAAGCAGGCTTCCGCTAAGCAAGGAGTCTGACGTGGGACTCGATCCCAGGACCCTGGGATCGTGACCTGAGCCACAGGCAGACACTTAACTGACCGAGCCACCGAGGTGTTCCAGGCCAAGATGGTCTAAGAGTGCTGTGTCCCTGGCAAAAGCAACACAAATCCTCCCTGGAAGAAGTCCTGGGCTCCAATTTCTACAATCAGTTTTGTAAATGTAACGTCAGGCACATCATCAAAAATTTTCAGAAATAGGGGCGCCTGGGTGGCACAGCGGTTAAGCGTCTGCCTTCGGCTCAGGGCATGATCCCGAGTTATAGGATCGAGCCCCACATCAGGCTCCTCCGCTAGGAGCCTGCTTCTTCCTCTCCCACTCCCCCTGCTTGTGTTCCCTCTCTCGCTGGCTGTCTCTATCTCTGTCGAATAAATAAAATCTTAAAAAAAAAATTTTTTTCAGAAACACTAGGATGTGAAGACAACATGAATACAAAACAACAGAGTCAACTGACCCCAGAAATACCCACGGGGCTTCAAATATTGAAGCCACTAACATTAAACACCACCACATACACAGTTCAAGGAGATGAAAGAAAAAAATCAAGCAGTTCAGGAGAACATGAAATAGAAAAGAAGAAACAAAAATTCTAGAAAAAAATAATACTACAAATTCGTAATTTATTAGACACAGCTGAAGATTCATAAACTGGAGGATCGGTCCAATACGTGTAGACTGAAGCTCAGAGACACAAAAAGACAGTTCATGTAGACAGAAGATGGTGGGTGAAATACGAAATACAAGAGGTTTACAAGAGGTCTTACATATGTATAATTAGGGTCCTAAAAGGAAAAGAGTGAGAAAATGGAGAAGAAATCTTTAAAGAGATAACGGCTGCCGATTTTTCAAAACTGAAGAAAAAATAACAATTCAAGAAGTACTGTGAACTCCAAGCAGCATAAAGCCACACCTGGGGACATCACAGCAAAACTGCTAAAGACTGAATACAAAGAAAAATCTTAAAAGTAGTCAGAGGGGGCGCCTCAGTGGCTCAGTCGGTTGAGCATCTGACTCTTGATTTCAGTTTAGGTCATGATCTCGGGGTCGTGGAATCGAGCCCCACATCAGGCTCCCCGCTCAGTGAGGAGTCTGCTTGAGATTCTCTGCCCCTCCCCCGGCTTGCACGTGCACATGTGCGCACACACGCTCTCTCTCTCAAATAAATACATAAATAAATAAAATCTTAAAAAAATAAAAAGTTAAAAAAAGTAGTCAGAAAAAACCATGTTGCTTGCAAAGGAGCAATAATTAAACTGTCAACTGGCTTCTCAACAGAAACGACAGAAATCAGGAGACAATGGAATGGAATGGGACGCCTGGCTGGCTCAGTCAGAAAAGCATCTCAAGGTCATTAATTTGAGCCCCACATTGGGTGTCGAGATCACTAAAAAAAAAAAAAAAAAAGATTAAAAAAGAAAAGACAATGGAATGAAAGCTTTAAAGTGCTGAAAGAAGTTGACAGCTGCCAACCTAGAAATCTATAACCAGGAAAAATATCATTTAAGAAGGAAGGTGAAATAAAGACATTTTCAGAGAAACAAAAATGGAAAAATTTGACACCAGCATACCTGCACGAGAAGCAGAAGGAACACGATCTCAGTTGAGGCTTAAAGGTGTAGGAAGCAATAAAAAGCAGCAGAGAAGATAAGGTATGGATAAATGTAAATAAATATTCACTATCAAAAACAATTAAAATACTTACTGTCTTTGAGGTTTACAATAATATTACAAGAGATAAAGTGGGACATTCCACATGATAAAATGAACATTTCATCGGAAAGTCAAACCAATCCTCAATAGGTATGCACCTAATAACAAAGCATCAGAAGTCATGAAGCAAATATTGACAGAACTAAAAGAAGAATAAACACATCTGTGGTCTCTCAGTAATTGATAAAACAAGCAGACAAAACCAATAAGGACGGAAAAGATCTAAACACTATTATCAACTTGACCTGACACTTCTAAAGCACTACACCCAACAACTGCAGAATATACCATATTTCAAGTTCATAGGAAACATGTACCAATATAGTATATGCTGGGTCATAAAACGAATCTCAACAAATTCTGAAACACTTAAATCTTAAAAGAATACAACACAATGAGGTATTACTACACATTCACCAAAATTACTAAATTTAAAATCTTCTAGGAAATGGAAATGATCTAGATCTTGACTGAGGTATTCTATGTGAGAAGTATACATTTCTATTTTTTTAAAGATATTATTTACTTATTTGACACAGAGAGAGAGAGAGCACAAGCAGGGGGAGCGGCAGGCAGAGGGAGGGGGAGAAGTAGGCTCCCCACATAGCAAGGAGCCCGAAGTGGGGCTGGATCCCAAGACCCTGGGATCATGACCTGTGCTGAAGGCAGATGCTTAACTGACTGAGCCGCCCAGGCGCCTGGGAAGTATACATTTATCAAACTGAAATATTAAGACCTGTGCATTTTACTATATATAATTATACCTCAATTTTTAAAAAATGATTTACAATGCCAAGTTTTAAGAGGAGGCACGGCAAACTGGACTCTCGTACATGGCTGGTAAGAGTGTAAATGGTACAACAATGCTAGAAACCTGCAAGCATCTGCCAAAGCTGAACACGTGCACCCAATGACTCATTAATTATACGCCTAGATTTACCCAAAAGAAATATGTTCCATTGAAATTTTTATTTATTTAAGTAATCTCTTTCCCCAACATGCGGCTTGAACTCATGACCCTGAGATCAAGAGTCGCATGCTCCTCTGACTAAGCCAGCCAGGAGCCCCAGAAATATTTCTTTTAAAAGGCACCAAGAACTGCCCGGCTAGCTCAGCCGGTACAGCATGAGACTCTTAAAAGGCACCAAGGAGGGGTGCCTGGGTGGCTCAGTCAGTCAAGTGCCTCACCCTTGATTTCGGCTCAGGTCATGATCTTGGGGTCCTGAGATCAAGTCCTGAGTCAGGGTCTGCACTCGGCAGGGAGTCTGCTTGAGATTCTCTCTTCACCCCTCCCTCTGCCCCTCCCCCTCATTCATGCTCTCTCTCTCTCTCAAATAAATAAACAAATCTTTAAAAGGCACCAAGGATTTGTAAAAAAGAGTTCTTAGTATCACTATCGGATTAGCAGAAACCTTCCTTCATCCAATAAAAGGTATCTTAAAAAAAAAAAAAACTACAGCAAATATTATTGTTTATCATGAAATGATGAAAGCCTTCCCCTGAGACAAGAATGCTACCTATCATCATTTCCCATCAACACTGTACTAGAAATCCTAGCCAGTGCAATAAAGCAAGAAAAATTAATTAAAAGTATAAGAATTGGAATGGAAGAAATAAAACATTAATTACACATGATGTGACTATTTTTGTAGAAAATTCTTAAGAAGTTTCAATTAAAATCACTCAAATTAATACATAAATTTAATAAAGTCTCCGGATACAAGGTCAATTTATAAAAATGTACTACCTTTATATCAATAAATAACAAGAATTTTAAGCTATACAATTTACAATACCATCAAGAAGATTAATTACCTAGGAAAAATACAGATGCAGGGAAACTATTTGACAAAATTCAAGATCCCTTTATGACTAAAGTCCAAGCAAACTAGAAATAGAAGGAAACTGCCTCAATCTGATAAAGGACACCAATGAAAAAGCTACAGCTAGCATCCTACCTAATCCTATATGTTTTCTCCCTAAAATTGAGACCCAGACAGGGAGATCTGCTCTCACCACTTCTATTCAACATTGCACTGGAAGTCCCAGCCTGTGCAAAGAGGCAACGAAAAGGAATGTAGGAATACAAAAGGTAAAAAAAGTAAACAGTAGAAGAAAAAAAAATGGAGTAAGAACAAACCAAAACAATATGGTAAATGAAAAAGAAAGAAATAGAGAATAAAAAGCACAAAATAAGATGGCAAATATAATCCAAGAACACCAATAATTACATTAAATTTAAATGAAATGCTCCTGTATTAAAAAAAAATTACTGAAATGGATTTTTCTAAAAAGACACCTGTAAAAATGTAAGGACACCAAAAGGTGTTCACTTCCAGTGAAAGGGTGGAAAAGGATCCATCAGGAATCCTTAGGTATGGCTGGCAGCTATGTGGCCTGGTGCTGGCATTCCCAAGAATACCTTGGAAGTCCTTAGTAACGACATACATCTTACTGACCTGGCAATCTGCTCCCATGTATACTTCCAAGTAATTCTCATAAAAAGAGGAAGGAAGTATAAGAAGATGCCCACAGCAGTTATCTATGATAGCAAGCTTAGGACTCACAACACACAGAGTGACACCACAGGGGTGGGCACAGACCAGCTGTACATAACGCAGTACGGATGGGTCTTACAACACGTGCTGAACACAAAACGTAAGGGAGTTCATTGTATCCACAAAACAATATAGACTTTTCAAAACACAAAGTAGCTCAGTCGGTAGACCGTGCAACTCTTGATCTTGGGGTTGTGAGTTTGAGCCCTATGTTGGGTGTGGAGTGTTAAAAAAAAACTTTAACTTAAAAATCAATCAAACACACAAACTATGAAAAGGACATACAGACCGGTTGCCTATGGGGTGAGAGAGAAATGGAAAGGTCACGTGAGATTAAATATATAAGACGGTATGGGCTGGTCTTGTCCAGACCAGAGATGATCACCTGCCATGAGCTGAGACATGGGACCACCTCTACCCTCTCTATACCTATGATCAAACCAAGAGAAACACAGATGCGGCAAAGGGAGACCTTGCTTCCAGCCCATGAAACGGTCTAAACTAGATGGAATGCAAATCCACTGGCCACACAAAGAGGACACAAGCATGGTGCAGACTGTGATGTGCCCTCCGGGGCCCACAAGATATACCTACACAAATCACATACAACCCCCTGCAAGGTGCACGCGTATACTACAGGGTACACTCACACCACGGTGTGCACTTTGTTGGTCCAGGTAGACACCCAGGGGTGAGCCACAGGGCCAGCCGAGGCCACCAGCCCTGAGAAACCTGTTCAGCCCGAGACTGAGTGAGCCGAGCGAGCTGGAGCCCTTAAGCGTTGGGGAGAGAGGGGCAAGGGACTAACTGAGCAAGCTCTGGGGAGTTCAGCCCAGAACAGGGGCTCCCCACCTTCACCCCCATCCCCGGTCCAGTGCTATACCATCTTGAAGGGGCTGAGAAGCCAGAGGGGTAGGGCTATTTCTCTTTCATGCACACTCCTGCTGGGGGCACACTCGGGCCTCCCACCGTGCGACCACCGTGCACCCACCTGGCCCGAGGCACGGTACAGCTTTCCTCATTCCACACAAATTTCTTCCGCTCATCAGAGCAGCAGTATTGGTTGTAACAGTTGCCACAGCAGAAATCAGGACAGGACTCAGGGAAGAGGTTGCGTCCACGGGAAGCCACACATACCTCACTGTGGGCTAAAGCGGAGAAACACACTTGTTAATCAGTGGCCCAGGGCCAGGCCTCACGCCAGATCTCAGCCATGTCCCGGCCAGCATAGCCCCTTCCCCGGCACCACCAGCACGTACGAGCAACTGGGCTGTCTCTGAGCCACCCTAGTCTTTTGCCACCTCTAGCCACAGCCCCCATCAGCCTTGCCCTCTCCCCTGTCCCACAGCAAAGTCACCTGACAGGGCTCCCTCTCTCCCCCACCAGCCACTTGCCTTCTGATGGAAGACTGACCTTCCTAAGCGGGAGTTTGGCGGGGCCACTTCCTGCTCGCAGACCATCTCCACTGCCTCAGGATCAAGTCCGGGGACCACAAAGTACGGTCTGGACGCCAACTTTCCAGCTCTAGCCATACTCAGCCCATATTCTCGCCTGTTTCCCATTCCCCGTCTACAAATCTACTCCTCTTTCAAGGCCTTACTCTAGGCCCCGTCCTCTAGAAGCTGCCCGAGCCCAGCAGCCACAAAGCTGAACAGTAACGCGCCCAACCAGCCGCTGGGCCCAGGCACTGGACCAACCAGTTCTCAATCCTTACTCCCTCTCCTTACCACTCAGCCACAGCAGCCTCAGCCTCTGCTAGACACTGGACCACAGGGGCCTGGTGCTCACAGACCACGCCCTCACGGCGCTCACTGTTCGCCAGGGTCACACCCACCATAGAAGTGTCCGTGAAGCGCTGAGCCCCAGGCTGGGCCTGCAGCAGGTGCCTAGAAAATGTTTACGTAACTAGTGGCCAGGGCTCTGAGGCAGTGGCACCACTTCATGCCCCAGAATCATTACAAGGCTCTCGGCTAGAGTAGGGATCCGAGGGCCTTCCCACAGGCTGGGGTAAGGACAGAGCTTCACCATTCCAAGTCATGTTGAGAGGACCTGGCTGACAAGTGTGGAAATGACCCAGGGCTTTGGGAGACCACAAGGCTTGCGAACTTCCAGGAAGATGCTACAGCCAAACGTTCCCATGCGTCCTTAGGCTACATTAGCAGAGATCTAGTGCTCACCAACAGGAGGGGGCGGTCCCAGATTGTGCCTGGACAGACCCTGAATGGAACATCCAGTCCAGCAAGGCCCAGATGACCACAGTAGCCTGGGGACAGGTCTGAGGATAAACCCTGAAGTGTGGCTATGTCGCCTGGAAACAGTCCTGGCCCAGCACCTGGACTCTGGGGACCCAGCCTGGCCAGAGCCCCAGGGCAGCGTGCCGTCTAGAGACCCAGTCTGGTCAGTGTATCACATGCAGAGCGAGGCCCAAAGAGAGAGGCACTGAGGCACCTCCTTGAAAAGAGATAACTAGGAAGGGCACGGGGGACGGGGGAGGGGTGCTCTGTTCTTGGCAGGTTCAGGCAGAACCCTGCTCTGGGCAAAGCTGCAGGGGCAGACGACCTGAGCACTCCCAGGCTCCCCCCAGCCAGCCGTCCGTCTGACAGTAGGTATGGTCAGCATGGCCCATGCTACTGGGTAACTCAGGTGACCAGTCTCCAGCGGGGTCCTTTCAGCCTTTACCGCCAAGCCCAGCCTCTAAGCTGGGGCTGAAGACACACATCACTGACACTGTTTGGGCCAAGAGCCCACGACACAGATGCTCTTCTGAGCCCCAAACACGCTGGACGAGGCTTGCCAGATCTCACTGAGCCAGGGACCAGGGCTCCACCTTCTCCCTTTCCGACCCCAGGTCCCCAGATTCATCTCAGCCCCCCAGGAAATAAAGCCCGATCATCCCCCTGATTGGCTTCCTCTGGCTGGGCAAGGGGCTGTTCCAATTCCTACCCCGAAATGGCCCCCAGAATGGCCTCCGCCGTCTGTGAATCATCAGTCTACCATCAACACACACAGTGGTGTTTCCTCCAAGCTGGGAGGCCAGCCCCAGCCGTCTCCAGGAACACAGGGGCCATGGGAGCAGCGGGTGGGGGAGTCCAGCCAGTAAAGAGAGAAGGGAAGGCCTCTGATAGGGGGGCCAGGAGTCCCTCCTGCCACCACCCTAGGCTAAGGACAGGCAGGGACTCCCACCCCAGCCCCTTGGAACATCTGAGGGAGCACAGACCCCACCACTACCACCATCATCCAGGGCACAATGGTGGCAACTTCCCAGGGTCTCTTCAGACCCACAGGGGTGCTGACTGAGGTCAGGTCATTCCCGGGGGGTTGGCTGACTGCCTCGGGGTTACTGGGGGTGGGGACACTGTGGGGATGGTGCTGCCTGGGCTCACTCCGGGGACGCACGAACGTGGCTGCCCTCCTCCCAGACACACCGTCTCTGCCCGGGACCAACTGCCCCCACCCCCAAGGCTCACCACCTGGAGGCGGCGGGAGCAGCAGCAGCAACAGCAGGATCCGTGGCGCGGGGACCCGCGCAGCCATGGCTGGGCGGCGGGCGGACAGAAGGACAGACGGACAGAAGCAGCGGGGGTTGAGGTGCCGCCGCAGCCTCAGCGACCCGTGCGGCCACCGCTTCCTCGCCCCGCCCTTGGCGGCCTGTTCCGGGAACCCCGCCCGGAGGAGGGAGCGGAGGGGAGGAGAGCGAGGCCCGGGAGGGGGAGCGGACGCCCCTCCCAGCCTCCGGGCCAGGCGCACGTCCAGGGGCCACGCGGGAACTCCAGCGCCTTCTGGACGCGGGCGGCGCCTGGCGACCCCCGACGTTGCCTTCTGCGCATCGGATACTTTCCGCTCCTCCCCTCCCCCCGCGTCCCAGTTCCCAGTCCTTGGCCCGGAGGGGGCCTCCTGGGGAATCTGCGTCCTAACACTTGGAGGCGGGACACCAGCCCTCCTCGCGGCAGGGGGGCCCTCTTGTGCCCGGCGGATCCTCACTCCGGACCCATCCGGAGCCGGGGACCAGGGGAGGTGGTGGGAACAGTGCCCAGAGCAGACCTGGGCACACAGTAGGCACTCAATAAATGCCAGTCCCTTCTACAAGCCTAATCCGGAATCTCGGAGGAGGCTCCATCCCCTCGTCCACTGGGTCGACAGCTCCATCCCTGCAGTCATCCTGCCCCCGAGCCCAGGCAGGCTCATCCCCCCTCTGAGGGCAAGCCTGGTTCACACGGCCTGCTCTGAGGGTGGGAACCGGCAGCTCCCAGGCACACTAGCCCACCTCCTGGCTCAGGAGAGTCTGGCTGGCCCACATTCGTGTCTGTTCCAGACCGTATGCTCACTCACACAGGACTCCTTGAGAGGGGCAGGGGCTAACCGCGGCCCTGCCATTCACCGTGGGGCAGAGGTCTGGGCAGAGCCCGGGAAATGGAGAAGGAGCGGAGACTATTCCAGCTGCTGAAACAAAACATCATGGACTCGGGGGCTTATAAACAAAGTTCGGCCAGCTGGGAAGTCCAGGATCAAGTTGCCAGCAGAGCCTGTGTCTGAGGAGCATTTCCGGGTTCCCAGATGAACGTCTTTTCCCTGTATTTTCACTCGGCAGAAGGACCAAGGGACTCTCTGGGGCTTCTCCTATAAGACACTAACCTCCATTCATGAGGGCTCCACCCTCAAGATCTAATCACCTCCCAAAGGCCCCACCTCCAAATACCATTACCTTGGGGTTGGAATTTCGACATCTGAATTTGGGGAGGACACAGGTGTTCCGTCTATGGCCAGCCTTTTTGTACCCGGGGTTTCTGACCTGCCGCCCACCCCGCACCTGGCACGTCCAGTACATGGTTCTCAAGGCCGAAAACATGAAATGTGGTTCTCACTAGGCACTGAGCCAGCGCGTGCACCCTGTGCGCCGCCACATGTTTCTCACCTGAGGACGGGGCATCGCTGGGACAAACAGACCCCAGAGGACAACCGGGAGGTCCTGAGTGCGGTTCCCCAGGCTGGGGTGTGCCAAGAGGGAGGAGACAGCTCAGCCACCCCCTGGGCGCGAAGGGCCCAGGACTCCACGAACGAGGCAGAGGCATGGCTGTCCCCTGGGCAGAATGAGGAGCCCTCCCTGACACGGCTCAGCCTCGCCCTGCCCTGCCGCCTCTGCCCCGTCAGCAATGCAGTCTGAGGTTGGACACAGCCCAGGTCCCCCTTCCCCACGGACAACAGCCACCACACGCTCCCCTCCACATGCACCTGTCCAGCCAGCCTCTGAGCCCTCGTTCCACACCCTGGGTGCCCAGCCTTCTGCCTCCCACAAGCTTGGTCTCTCTTCATAACCCAGTCCCTCCCCCAAGCAAAGCTCCTAACAGTCGTCCTTTCTTACGTCCTGTCACCTGTCTTTGGCCTCTCTGCTCTGACACCCCCACCCCATTTCCTCTAGGGGCCTCTCCCCTGGCCTCGTCCTCCCTGACCTTTTCAGGATGGGAGTCCTCATGCCCTCTCATTTTTCCACACCTCACAGACAAACGTGGGAAACCTTCATGGGGGAGTACGGTGGGGGGGTCCCTAGCCCACCCAGAGCTGTGCACAGACAGGAGGGGCTGGAGGCTGGGAACAGCCCGTGGCTGGGGAATCACAGCCACGCAGCCGAAAGGGATGTGCCCGGGCTGGGAAGGAGGACACCAAGTCTGTGAAGCAGGGAAATGATCACTTCCACAAGCCCCCTGGGGAAATCAGCCCCTCTGAGACAGAAACCAAATTCCCTGTGCTAAATGTGGGGGTCTCAACAAGATTGAGGGTCCTACAGGCAGGACTCATGCTGTAAGGACCCAGACCAGCTGGACTAGCTCAGCCAAAAAAGGCCAGGCCTCAGGTATGGGATGGAGGGGCCGGGGCTTGGCGCTCAGACCCACCCCTCTGACAGCCTGTCTCCTCAGGCCTCCCCCACCCGCTCTTCATTCCAGCCAGTGCCCTTCCCTGCTTAGAAGCACACCCTACCTTAAATTCTGCCCCTTTCCCATCTCCTCTACCTGAAATGGCTCACACCTCATTTCAGGGCACCCCCTTCCCCCCTCCTGCTGTTCCTCTGTCCCAGGCCTGGCGCCACAGGGTCCTCCCCTTTGTCCTCACTCTCTCCCTCTGCATTTCTACCTTGCACTCCCTGCTGGTGTCCTGGACCGCTCCTCTTGCCCCCTCCCCAGTGTGCTCACAGTGTCCCCTGCCCTCCCCTCTCTTCCAGCGGGCTTGGCCTCTGAGATTCCCTGTTCATTCACCACAGTCCAGGCCCTGAGGACTCCCAGAATACCACCTCCCAAGAGCTTCTGGGCCTGTATCCCCAGTTCCACCTGTGCACACTCCCCCCACGCTGCCACTCTCACCTCCAGGACATTCTTTTACTCCCCACTGACCCAGCTCTGGTCTCACCACTTCTCTCCATGCTTCCAGTCTTGATCTTCCTAAGGAACAAATCAGTAGCCACCACCCCCCCAAACCCTGCAAGGGCTTCCCATGGCTCTTAAGGTAAAGTTCCAATTTCAGTACCAGCAAAAAATGGGGCTCCTCACGCTTCCTGGCTCTGCAGCCACCACACACACACCCCTCACCCTCTCTGGCTCACCTTTTAGGCCGAAGTTTAAAACACCACCTCCTCCAGGAAGCCTCCCAAGATGTCAAGTCTGAGTTAGAGCTCCCCTCTATGTTCCCACAGCCCTTGTGACTCCCCCAGCCCAACACCAAACCCTGGGTCATGTGGGTGTCTTCTGCTACTCTGGGGGTTCAATGAGGCTGGGGTAGTGTCTGTCTTCTATATCCAGCACAAGGGCCATGCACATAGTAGGTGACAGATAATTGAAAAAGGAAAGACAGGATCCCCTTCAGCCCACTGACCCCTTTCCCCTGAGTATCAGCCCAGAAATCAGTCCCCTACGGGATGGGCTGCCTCAGTACGCCCAGTCCTCTATGCTGCCCAAAACAGGGGCCTGTGGCAGCAGCTTGTCTTGACTTTTCCTTCCAGGTCCACCCTCCACCCTACCCCGTCCTGAGGCTCCCTCTCCCTGGGCTTCTTGTTGGGCTTGGCGGATAGAAGGCAAAGGTGGGAGGTCAGAGTCGGGGAGGAGAATTCGCAGGTGGGGCTGTCCTCCCCTACTCCTTCCCCAAACTCCTGCCTGCAGTCAACACACCCCACCCTATAGCCACTCCCCTCTCCTAGGTTCCTTTCAGGGCCATAGGCTGAGATACTGAGACTTTATCTAGAAGGCCACAGGAGTGAATGACTTGAGAGATCCCTCTGGTGGACAGATTACTGGTACTGAAATGGATGTGTGGGAGCCAGTCTGGAGCTAAGGCGTGAGAGAGAGAGAGCACACACACGAGCCCGGGGTGGGGGTGGGGGTGCAGAGGGAGAAGGAGAAGCAGGCTCTCTGACGAGCAGGGAGCCCGACGCAGGGCTGCATCCCAGCCCCCTCCCCCCCCATCACGACCTGAGCCAAAGGCAGACATTAAACCGACTGAGCCACCCAGATACCCGGGAAAGAGCTCCTCCTGATGTTAGCCCCCTGGTGCTGCCCCAACCTAGGCTGCCCCTCGAACCTATCTACAGCCCTCGTATTGAGCTCTTCTCAAACACCCAGCTTGACGAGAATGCTATGATGGGAATTCCACGTGGGGCCGGCAGCCCAGAGCAATACCCAGAGATGCCCAGGCGGCCCAGTCCTGACAGGGTGTGGGTGGCATGGCAAGGAGGCGGCCCATCCGCCCGGGACTGAGCCTCAGGGCCAGGAGCGGTGAGTGCTGTTAAAAAGAAAACCACAGGCCCCAAAAGGTGTCCCTCAGACCCAGTTCCCAAACCAGGGCTTGATCCCCAATCTAATTGTGGTTTCAACCTCCCCCAGAAATGTGGTCTTAACCGGTCAGTCGGGAATTCTTGATCAGCGGCCAAGAAGTCGGCCACCTGCTCCTCTCCCACCCCTCAAAGAAAGATGAGGTCATCTGCATGATAAGACAACTTGCTTCGCCCCTAGAAAGAGGCCAGCCGGGCCGGGAACAATCCTTTTCTTTTGCTAACAACTTTCTTGCTTCTACCATCCTCCTATGGAAAGCCTCCAACTTGCCCCACTTCTCGGAGCTCCCCTCCCCTTGCAAGGTGGAACGTTGCCAATTCATGAAGTGTTTAATAAAGCCAATTAGATCTTCACGTTTTACTCAGTTAATTTGCGTTAATCCCCGAAGCTAAAATAGAGGTCCCCCGCCATTCCTTTCACCCAGCACCTGGGCCCCTTTCTTCCGCCTCGGAAAGCAGAAATGCCAGATATTCACTCGCTCTGCGTCCTTTGCCCCGGGGCAAGGGCCTTTATCCAGGTCCAACGAATCAAATGTACCCTCCCTGGAGTTCACTCAGGGGCTGGTGACCAGCAGGAGGACCGCACAGAGCCTACTTCGTGGGGGCCGTGGCAGCTGGGCAGCAGCCTGCAGCGTCTGGGCCGACGGTGACGGCCCTGCCGTGGGAGCACTGGCACGCGCAGTAGGCCCGAGCAGAACTGTGATCTGGGCTGGAGACAAACTGTGTGGCTCCGTGTCTTGTCCTCTAGACCCCTTGGTGGCTCTGGGAGCGACACAAGTTCCTTTTCATAAATTCTCCTTCTAAGTTGGGCATAACTGGTTTCCTGCAACTGATAGAGGAATTGTCCCCAGGGACGGCAAGGAGGTGTCCGGACTGGACATTCGTCTGGTGGGAGCGAAAGGCAGTTTTGGAAATCCAGCTAGGACAAAGGGAAAGGGCTCTAGTTAACCGGGCAGGCTGAAGCCACCACTGGGGGTGTCCTTTAATACAAAATAGATGCTCTTTGTCTCTGCTTCCTGGCACCAGAACTTCTAAAACACTTGGCATGTACTGTCTTTTGGATGCTAATGAGAAGACTCCCGGCAGGGAAAGGCATACCCCCTAGATGGGGGGGGGGGGGCAGGTCACCAGAAAGACCAAGCCATGAATAGAGAGTAGGAATTTTCAGCCCCAACTGGGGAGGTGGGGGTGGAGATTTCACTTCTATCAAACAAAGGCCAGTGATCTTTTTTTTATGATCAACACCAGCGATATCAAATTTTCTTTCCTTCCAAAAATAAAGTTTTAAAGCCAAAACATTATTTTTTAAAATTCTAATCCAATAATTTTATGATCTATGTAACTTGGTTTCTCGGGATTTTGAAGGTAAAGTCTCCCAGTACCCCACTTCTCCTACACCTGTCCTTAAACTTACAAAGGCCAATGATTTGATCAATGGTGTTTCTGTAATGAAACCTCCATAAAACCCTTTTCATAGTGAGTTCAGGGAGCTTTGAGAGCTGGGAAGGCAGGACCCCTGGGTATCCTGAAAGTTCCATGCCACCCTTTCCCTCCCCCAATGCCTCGCCCTACGCATCTCTTCTGTTGGCTGTTCCTGAATTGTATCCTTGTTAATGAACTGGTTAAATGTAAGGAACGTGTTTCCTTGAGTCCTGTGAGTCATTCCCGCAAATTATTGAATTTGAGGAGGGGGCTCATACCTAATGTATTGTCACCTGGTCAGAAGTTATGGGTGGCCCTCTTGGGACTTGTGTCTAGCACCTGAAGTAGGGTCAGTCTTGTGGGCATAAGCCCTTAACCTATAGGGTCTGCACTCACTCAGGAGCTGGTGTCCAAATTGAATTCAATTGTTGGACACCCAGTTGGTGTGGGAGAATCAGAGAATTTAACCCCACTGAATTTAGCGTCCTGAAGTGGCGTCAGAAAACAAGACACCACAGGTGGCCCCTCACGTGGGAAAGCCATTGAGGACGGGGCTTGGGGAGGCCAAGGGCTTCCCCCTACAACAGCGTGAAGGGCCTGAGAAATGCACCGGGTGCCAAGTGGCTGCTTCCAAAAGCTCCAAGCAGCTTAAAGAGAGAACAATAGGGTCAGATTCTTAGCTGCTGCGTGTCAAGGTACGAACAAAGCTTTCTCTGCTTTGCAAAGGAGTCTCCTATCTCCTGCAGCCGTGGGGCTGAGGTAAAATCATCAAACCCACAGGCTGATTCTGAGGCTTCCAGGTGAAATACTGATTGAATTCACAGGCTCCCTCAATCTTTTATGAGCTAGGCACTGCTCGGGACGTCACTGAGTGCGCACAGCGACACGGGAAACACCCTGCAAGCCCACATCCAGTGGCAATTCCCACCTTCCTTGACCCGCTGCTGTCGTCAGACACAGAGGGCCACTCCCCACTCCGCTCACGCTCCCCACACTGCTCCTTCCCACACCCCTCTTCTGGCTCTTCATGTCAAGCTCATGATGTGGGGTCCCCAGGGCTCCGTCCTCAGGGCATTTCTTCCCTTTTGACCTTTCCCTTGAGCGCACGTCCAGGGTGTACGCACTATGATGCCATTTCTTATTTCCGGCCCAGGCCTCACCTCCAGATGCCAAGATGCCACTGCCCGTTAACGCCTCCCCTTGGATATCCCTGGCATTTAATCTGAATGCGCCTTCAACTGGACTTTGGACCCTCAGCACCTGCTGCCCCCTGCGGACCTTCACATGTCCACAGTGGCGAACCCACCCTTGGGCATGGCGTGTGTCTCATATGCCTTCATCCAAACCAGCAGCCAATCTTGGTGTGATTTACACCCCAATTTAGGCAAAATCCGACTACTCAGCAGCCCCAACACCAGCATCAAGGTCTCTCGCCCAGATTGTCACAGTGGCCTCTGGACAGGTCTCCTGGCCTCACTCTGCCCCACTGAAGTCTATTCTGGAGTCAGCAGCAGCCAGAGGGACCCTTTAAAAATGTTCATGAGATCAGGGGCGCCTGGGTGGCACAGCGGTTGGGCGCCTGTCTTCGGCTCGGGGCGTGATCCCGGCGTTGTGGGATCGAGCCCCACATCAGGCTCCTCCGCTATGAGCCTGCTTCTTCCTCTCCCACTCCCCCTGCTTGTGTTCCCTCTCTCGCTGGCTGTCTCTGTCGAATAAATAAATAAAATCTTTAAAAAAAAAAATGTTCATGAGATCAAGTCGCTTGGCTCAAAGTAGCCTCCCATTTCCAAGGCCCCATATTGCCTGCACCCCCTGACCTCTGACCTGGTCTTCCTCCTCCTCACTCCTGCTTCTGCAACCATCCCAGCTCCCCTATGTTCCTGGAACTTACCTGGCACAGCCTGCCCTCGGGGTCTTGCACTGGCTGTAGGATGCTTCACGGCTTCATCCGGGCCTTTGGTCACCTTCCAGGCCTTCTTACACCCCCTCTGTCCCAGCGCCCTGTGAGGCGAGTCTCTCTGTGATCTTTACTGTGTCTACCACCACGGGAGTGTCGGCTCTGTGACAGCAAGGGTTTGTCTGTCAGGCTTACTACTCTGTCCCCACAGCTTAGCCCACGGGAGGCACTTAATGCGTTAACAAATTTCACGGGATGTATGTGGAAGAGCGCAGAGGAATCAGATTACTACCAACACCAGCCCCTCTGCACCCTCCTGCTCACAGAAGCAAGGCCTCCTCCCCTGAGGCCCTGTGAGGGAGTTGGTTTGCCAGGGGAAGCCGACTCTTCTGCCTCTCTTCCCAAACTCCTTAACACCCCCAGTGCCTTAAACTAAAGATGGATTCCAGCAGGACACCTGACGGGTTCAGTCAGTGGAGCACCATGTGACTCCTGATCTCAGGATTGTGGGTTCGAGCCCCACATTGGGTGTAGAGATTACTTTAAAATAAAACAAATAAATAAAAAGTTGGATTCCAGCATGTCTGGAGGTCTTATCACAAAGTCAAACCCAGAGGGGAAGGCTTATGTATCAAAGGAATTGTAAGACTTTGTTACTTTACCTTGGTCACAATGTGGAGAGCATGTGTGAGGAAAGATCCAGGTCCTGGACCAAGGAGATAAGAACCCAAGTTTAGATTGTGCTGAATTTATCGATACAGGTGCACTTGCCGGAAATTTTGGATCCCGTGTGCGGGCTTGAGCTGCTAGGGTCGTTCTGTGTGTCTGTTTGGCCGGAAAGAAAGCCGAGTCTCACTAAATAAAATTAAGATGCCAAAAGCTCCCGGGTATGATGTAGAGGGAAGACTCCAAAGCCTCGGGAAGATTCGCTCGTTCTTGGAAAACAAATGTTGGACCGAGTTTCTCAGACAACTCACCCGGAGATACTCCCTTCCCCACCGTTCAGAAGTTCCTGGCAGAGGGGAACGTCTTTGAAAAGTTTGTCTGCTCAGGGCTGTGTAACAAAGCACCACACACCCAGTGGCTTACACGACAGAAAGTTCTTGTCACGTGGCTGTGGAGCTGAGGGGTCGGCAGGGCCGCGCTCTCTCTGAAGGCACTGGGGAGTTCGGGATTAGGGGCCCGCCCTACGGCAGGACGACCTCACCTCAACTCAGTACGTTTGCAAAGCTGCTATTTCTTTTTAAGATTTATTTTATTTATTTGAGAGAGAGAGAGAGAGCACGAGTGGGAGAGGCAGAGGGAGTGAGAATTGCAGAGTCAGTGCCAAGTGTGGAGCCCCAGGTGGGGCTGGATCTCATGACCCCGTGATCACGACCTGAGCCAGACACCCCCCAAGATTCTATTTCTAAATAAGGTCACATGGTGAGGTATTAGGGTTAGGTCTTGAATGTATGAAACTTTTTTTTGTTGGGGGGGACACAATTCGACCTCAACAAGCACCACAGTCGCTGTTCCCCATGTCAGGGATTCTTTTTTTTTTTTTTTAAGATTTATTTATTTGAGAGAAAGAGAGCACCCTTGCACAAGCTGGGGGAGGGGCAGAGGGAGAGAACCCCAAGCAGACTCCCCGCTGAGCTCGGAGCCCCTTGACACAGAGCTCAATCCCAGGACTCTGAGATCATGACCGGAGCCGAAATCAAGAGTCAGATGCCCAACGGACTGAGTCACCCAGGCACCCCCTCCATTTTTCACTTTCGGTAAAACAGTTTTGTTCAAACAACAATATGCCCAGCCCCACACATGATTGGTCTAAGCCAAACGTGCCAACACTCCCCTTTGCAGGTGATCATTGTATTTTAATTTATTAATATATAGTATATAATGATATTACAAACATAATTCAAATGTTGCTGGAACCTATATTTTTTTAAGATTTTATTTTTAAGTGATCAGTATACCCAACACGGGGCCCAAACTCACAACCCCGAGATCAAGAGTCTCATGCCCCACTGACTGAGCCAGCCCAGAGCCCCTGCTAAAGCCTATGTCTTTGCGACAGCATTTCTTTCTATCCAAATATCCTCTGACCTAACATCCAATGATGGTCATTGTTTCCTAGCAACCCAAAATGCTACACAATTTTTCAACATGACGATATATAATCCCTCTTTCTAGGTTGTGGTAGAAGATGGGACCTGAAGAAAAATTCTCAGAGTGTTAAATCTTATTCCTTCTGCTGTTGCTTTGCTATTAATAAGTGCTGAGGCCTCTCATGTCAGCATGTCAGGTGTCCACCTAGGAACTCAGTACCCAGAGACAGGGTGAGGACCATCAAGCTGTCCCCTAATCTCACCCACCAGGAAGACCATCACAGCGGAAATCCCGCTGAACTCGGGGATGAAGCCCAGGGATTTCTGTCACCCATCATGACACAGCTGGGTAAGGCAGAGCCATAGTTATTGGCAACACCGAACTCCCCAGAAGCAGCCCAGCCACAGCTACCTCCACCCCCACACACTGGGAGAGGTGCAGATGGGCACCCAGCCATGTCCAGCCCCATCGTGTCCACCAAGGAGCAGCCCTGCAACCTGCCCTCCAACAGCCCAGCCCCAGGGCAGGAGGTATGCAAAGTCCAGTGAAGTTCTGGGGCACGGGAAAGGGAAAACCCTGCCCCCTGCCACCATCTCCCCCAACCCAAAGGTCAGTGACAAAGAAAACAGGACAGAACCAGCCAACACACTCCCACTCACAGCCTTGTGTCACCCCTCCATCCTCGACCCAGCCCCTGGTTCCCTCCCTCCCCAAGGGTGCCAACATCTGGGACTCATAATTTCCCCTTAATGGTCCTCCAGCTCACCTCAGATGCCCCTTCACACATCTGCTTCCTGCTCAGGGGTGAGGGCCCAGAACCCTAGGATGGCCCAGAGAAAACTCAGCCCTGTCCCTGCCCATGGGCACCAGGCCCAGGACTCACTCCAGGGGAAGACTGTTTCCTCTCCAGAGATGGGTAGGCATGGAAGTGGGAGCTGGACCAAAGATCCCAACACAGACCTAGGAGAACACAACGTGGGAGTCTGCGGAACCAGCTAGAGATACCTCCGAAATGGAGAGATGGCCACCAGATACGACCTTAGATTCTTATTTTTTATTTATTTATTTTTTTTTAGTAAGCTCTAGGCCCAGCATGGGGCTTGAACTCACAACCCCGAGATCAAGAGTCACATGCTCTACAGACTGAGCCAGCCAGCCGCCCCAATTTTTTTAAAAAAAGCATTTATTGCAAAGAATGCTGGACACAGTGTGACATGTGGCTGAGATCCACCAACACCCATTCCAGGGAGAATGGGAAAATGTCTTCAACACAAGCACATCGACCATCATGGATAAAACCCGGCAGCCAACCCAGCGGGCTGTTGTCCATGCAGACACCAGCCTGGGCAGAGGTGGAGAGGAGCTGCCCCCACCCATGCCATGTCTGCTCTGGCCCAGTCCTTGTAACACTCTGCGTCTAGCAGCTCCTGACTGCCCTCTGGGCACAGAGAAAAGGCCTCGCGGGTCTTGCCTCAGCCAGCCTGAGGTCCCGGAGAGGTGGGGACATCCACACGTCCATGCCGCCAACCAAAGAAACCCACTATGGCCAACAAGTAAGTGTGTCCAAGTGACCCAGTCACCAAAACTCTGGGGGACACAGAAACAAGGGCTGTGGTCCCCATGTCCCAAAGGCAGTGGCATGGTCCTCTGGTCCCGAGTCCAGGGCTAAGGGCTCTGGCAGGAGGTAAGTCCAGAAGCTCCTCCCCCAGTCCTCTACCTGGTCTGTCCATGGCGACTCCTGCACACGAGGCTGAGAGACCACCAGGTGGGACAGGGGCATGCACTCCCCACAGGGGCAGGTGGCACCTACAGGCTCCAAAGCCCTGGGAGGCTGGGAAAGGTGGGCTGTTCTGCCAGGGAAGGTTCCAGGTACAAGGTGGGCTCGGGATCCTGAACCAGGACCCACTTGTGGACAGCAGGGCGTCAGACTACAGACCCAGATACCTCCTCGCCCAGCCTCTCGACTTGCTGGCCAGGCCTCCTGCCCAGCTACGAAATGGAGCCAGAACCCACTGCCCAGCCCTCCTCTCTGGGCCCAAAAGAACACAGGGGCGCGTGACAGAAGCCGAAGCTGCGCCATGCTGGGGAAATCCTCCCAGGCTGCTTCGGATTTCCCGCCTTCGCCCTGTTCAGTCTCACAGGCGGAGGTCAATGAGCGCCAGGGCAGGCGTTTTCTCTGAATGGTTCACAGCAAATGCATTTCTCTGCCACCAGGGTCTGCTCCTATGTGGACGCAGGTGGCAACGGGGGAGAGGTAGCCTGGGGAGCATGGCCGGGAGGGTGAGGAGGAATGACAGCCTCTCCCTCGAGCACCTGGGTGTGCACTGGGAAGGGAGCTCACACGACCACCCATGCCATGTCCCCCCATGTCTTTACGTGCTATCACTGTGCCAGCTGTTGGGCAGGGCTGGCCTTGGCCACCAGCTCCCCCAAATGTTCCAGTGTATGCGCGATCGAGAAGGGGTGACCACAACAGCCGTGCTCCCTGCGTGCGTCTACTGAAGCTCCAACTCGAGGGCCGAGCCGGCGGGGGTGTCCGCCCCGGCGGCTCCCCGGTTCCTGGCAGGGCAGGACGGGAAGGGTGTTCCCTCTCACCCAAGGCAGCAGAGCTCAGGGTCCCACAGAGAGAAGACAACAGAGTCACTGCTGGGGTCGCCGGGTCCGCCTCAGACAGCTCGGCCGTGGTGGGACCCTCACAGCCGGGCTTTCTGTTCACATGTTTAGGGCCTCTCACTTCACAGAGCCAACGGACCAGGGGGACAGCACCTCAGAGCTGCAACGGAAGGACCGGGTTGCGAGAACACCTCTCACCAGCCCTGGGCGGTCGCAGTCTGGCCAAATGCGTTATAGCAGCAGGTCGGGCACCACGTTTAACCCTGTCACCGTTCGCAAGGAAGCAGGGGGGCTGGTGCCCCGGGCTCTGGGATGTTCCAGGAGAGAAATCGTCACATGCGCCATGAGGCCTGTAAAAGGGACCTCAGCTGCAGAGCTCAATACCTGCCTGGTGGTCACAGTGGATGAGACATGGTCACTGGTGAGCAGGGACCGTGACAAGGGCTTCCTCCGGGGGCCTCGAGATGTCTACATTCTGCAAAACAACACACACACACACACACACCACAGAACATTCGCTCTGTGGCGAGAACAGATGGACACCCACTGTCCTGCTGTTTCCTTTCCTCATCACTGTAGCCCTCTGGGTTCACATATTCCCACCCACCCCACCCCCAGGAGCCAAGGCGGTGGGACTCCAACCCCCGCATTTCCCTAAGAGCAAGGGCCCAAGAGCCCCACCACACGTGGTCAGTGGACGAACACAAGGGTTCAAAGGCAGTGGAGAAAGGTGCCTGGGTCCTGCTTACTCCTTGCTCACGGGGCAGGCAGCACCCAGAAAGAGCCCATCCCACCTCCTGCCTCAGGCCTGAGTCAACTGGGAGGGAACAGCTGGCTGGGGGCTCAAATCCTCACCAGCGGGGGCAGCCAAGGGGACCCCGCTCCTGGGGGTGCCCACCTCCTTGTCTAAGTGTTGGTGGGCAGGTGTCAGAGGAGCCCCAGCAGCCTGTGGACCCCTCCTTGTCTGCGGCCTGCTCTGTCCTCTCAGAGCTGGGGCACATGGCATCCTGGACCTCCCGAAGCCCTCAGCTGCAGACAGCTTTCGCCAAGCCACAAAGCCCAGCTCCTTCCACGGCCTGCTGAGCTCACGCCTGAAGGATAGGGGCCCTGACACCTTCTTCAGCTCCACGAGACGGTCCTATGAGCCCCCCGATCCTGGTGGCCCATCTTCTTGACTGTGGGCCCTCTCAACCATCTCGTGCTGAAGCAGGTCACCTGGGGCTGTAGCCCCGTGCAATGGGATGTACCTGGACCCACAGGGAAGAAGACACAGCCCCCAGGGGCCCACCTCTGGCTTCACTGAACCAGCCACTGCAATGGGAGCCAGCACTCAGAGGTGGGCAAGGGGGCTGCCAGCTACCCCATGGCCATACTGGCTCCTGCCCTGTGATGCGGGGATCAGCCCCCAGTGCCTGCCGGGTCCAGGAGCTTCTCTTACCATCACCCTGTCAATGCTGGGGCCCAGTGCCTTCTGGACTGTCCTCAGCACAAAGGGTGCCTGTTAGGACATGCCTTCCCTAGTGACCTACGGGGGCCAGACGGGGCCTGGAGCAGAGTCTCGGGACAAACAGGGAAGAGGCCTGCATGGTAGATGGTCCCAGTGAAGAGGCAGCAGCCTTAAGAACATCCACACGTCTCCGCCAGTGGGGACCAAGGCCAAGGGCCTGCCGGTGAGCAGCCCAAGGCGTGCACCTTTGACAGGGACCCAGAGCCCACCATGCCTCCTTACAGGTGGCAGCAGGCACAACTGAGACCCCAGGAGCCTTCCTGGCACAGCAGACTCTGGGAATGGGGTCCAGAAGGGCTGGTGCAGCCCTTGGCCTCAGTGGAAGAGGTACCCAGTGTGGCAGAGAGACCTCCCATGGACACAGAAAGGAGCTCCAGGCAGTACTTTGAGGGGCTTCTGTCTAAACAAGGCACTGGGGGGACACAGGGTGGTGAACTACTCTCTGCAGGACCATCTCTGTCCAGCCCCAACACGCTCTCTGCACCTGCATGGCCCTTTCCCCAACAAAGCACATACCATTTTAATTTTAAAAGTGCTCAAGTTGGAAAAGATGCTCATGAGGCCTGAACTTATAGGGGATCATGGAAGATTTCCCACCCACCCCCTTGTAAGCCTCTTGCTTCTTTCCCAACTGGGACCCCCTCCCCCCTGGCTTAGACCTCTATGGTAGGGCTGCTGGGAAGCCACCATACCCAGGCTCAGGCACTTCCTACCCTGGTGGCCCAGCTCCGGGGGCCTCCCCACTCCCAGGGCAGCACCCTCGGGAAGGCCTAGCCCAGAGCCATGACCTCGCCCTGATAACAAGACAGCAGGTTTGGCACAGAACTCAGGCTCTCTCTGGCAGGCACCCCAACTGGCCCTGGGCCTGGAAGATGCTCTATCTGGATCTCCCAGGATGGGCTCGGCACCCCAGCAGTAACCCCGCTAATACCTGAGGCCTGTCCCGGTGCGTGTTCACAGCCATCACATTCAGGAATATGGATTCCACTTTACAACCTGCCAAAGGGAAGATGTAAATCCGTTTCCCATCCTGGAGGCATAGAGGGTAGAAGCTTCTTTCAGGTGGAGGCCTGGGGTATCATAGCACAGGGCAGCCATTCACAGCCTCATCTGGGTCCTCCCACCTTAGGCAGCTTTGGTGCGCATGTGAGGAAGGACGAGGCGCCCCGTCAGGCCTGTGTTTACCATGTGCCGCCACGCAGCCTTGGTGAGAAGCCCAGGAGGGCTTCACTGAGGACACGAGCCGTCACTGCCGGGGCGGAGAGCAGTCCAAGCAGCAGCAGGCCCGAGCTCAGCATGGAATCATTCCTTGAGCCTTCAGGGCCCCTGAACCACTCACACCCCAAGCACGCCATAAACACAAGGCCCAATCTACACCAGGGCAGGGGCTCCGTGCGATGGGGACAAGGCGATGAGCACACAGGGGCATGACATCAGCTGTCACTGGGCTTTCCGGTCATTCTTCCAGGGACACGACCACCCGAGGGGTGCCTCGTAGCCTGTGCTGAAGGTGAGGAGCTGAGACCCAGGAGCTTAGGAGGGGGCCTGAGGGCTCTGCGGGCACAGTGGGCAGAGGTGGGACTCAAATGACTGCGCTCAAAATACTCTGAATATTTCAAGGCCCAGGTCCTGAGGGGCCACGGGGCTTTGTGGGGATTTCGGAAAAAACCAGAAAAGCCCCTCATGCAGGTGAGTGATGGTTAAGGATCACTGGAAAAGTATGTGTGGCCACAAAAATTGAAACCAAAAAAAAAAAAAAAAAAAAAAAAGGAAATTGGGAAAGGCAGTGGGGTGGGCAGAGGACGAATGAGCCCCTGATGGGATTTTCAAGGGATCTGCAGAAAAATCGTGGAGCCCCGTGGAAAGCCAGCATCCGGCAACCAGGCGAGCGTGCAAGAAGCTTCCTTACCGTAAGCCACGGGGGTCAGCTTCAGGACGGTGTGCAGCGGACACTTGAGGTAGGGCAGCTGCTCTGTGGACACAGATGGGCACGGCTGGCACACGAGGGATGCCCGCGTGACAGTCCCTCCGTCTCCCTCACATCCACACATCCCACCTCCCCGGGGCCGGCCCGCACCTGCCGCCTTATCAAGGAAGTAGGCCAGGAGGCAGCGCATCACGGCCTGGTGACAGATGACTAGCACATTCTCTTGCCTCTCCAGCTCCATGATGACAGGCTCGAGTCGCTGCACCAGGTCCTCGTAGGACTACAAGGACAGGCGGGAAGGGTCCCTTAGGCCCTTGCTCCGGGGGTAGTGACAGAGACATTCTGAGTAGCAGGCTACCTCCTCGCTCCCGGGACCCTCACCATTCTAGGAGGTTGTGGCTGGGAATCCTCCAGCCTGGAACCCCGGGGGCAAGGGGAGGGCAGCTCCGGGCTAGGGCTTGCCTTTGTGGGACAGCGAGCTGCCCAGCTTGAAAGGGAAGCTGGGAGGGGAGAAAAATTGGCAGCCTGAGAAAGAGCTCACATCCTCTAGGGCCAGGTCCCGGGAGGACTATAGGGCAGCGCTGGGCCTCAGGTTGCCATCCTGAGGGGCCATCTCCATGCCCACCCACACGGCCCCTGGCGGAACCCTCCGCTGCTGGAATTCACACACTGGCAGCTGAGGACTGGGAGGAGAGACACCGCGTCCTTCCAGCCCCCCAGCAGACGGAACGCACAGGAAGAACCGTGGGGCTAGGAGGAGCAAAGATCCCCCAAACTTCCTGGAGCATGACCCATCGGCATGACTGAGGGCCCAGGAACAACGATGCTCACGGTCGGCCTGCCCCGTGCCTCCCCTGGGTGCCATGAGGTAGCTGATGAGGAGCCCTTGGACCAACGCATCAGCCCTGGGGTATAGAGACTTCCCCACCGGAGACCAAGCCCTCTTGGCACACAATGAGCGGGCCTGCAAAACACACGCCTCACGCTGGGGCCGGAGGTGCCCTCCGCACGCTGACTGTAGTTCCAGGGGAATCTGAGATCAGTTCTTTCGCTAACTATAATTCCCCTACCAATTTCCCCCGCTGTATTCTCAAGTCTGAACAGGCAACTGCTTTGCTTCCTTTCACTGTTATCTGGGTTAGTTTTTAAACCTGACTCTGCCTCACAGTACGACGTGAGCAATAATTAATGCTCCCCAGGGCTGTACTTTTCCTGAACACAGCATGGCAGAGGGGCCAAGAGTCTGGCATGTGGGGGGCGGGGAGCTTCTGTATGTGTCCATGTATGTGTGTCTGTAGGGCTATCTTGATTTGGCCACTGCCCCAGGCCACCTCCTAGAAGTGGGAGATACCCCAGTCAAAGGTGACCTATTTCTCTCCTGGGGCCTGGGCTGAGCCAGGAGCCAGACTGAGGGAAGGTGTCCAAGCACATGCCTCTTGTGGCCACAACTCAACTGGGAAAGGTCTCTCTAGGTCCGTATTCAGGGCTCCATGTCTGGAGCGACAGGGAGGACATGATCCCTGTGACACCCCGGGGAAGAGGAAAGGCAAAGATGGGGAACATCGGGGAGCAAGGATCCAAAGAGTCTCAGAATTGGGGGTCCCGTGCAGCCATGGCCACCCACCGCCCAAGGGGGGGTGGGGGACTGCGGCCTGGGCAACGTGGCTGGGAAGTGGCGGAGATGACAGGCACACCCAGCCTGGCCGAGCTCTGAGGTCAGGCCCCACTTGCTGCCCACGCAGCCTCCAGAGTCCCCCAGGGGTCCTGGGGCAGACGGCAGGTGGTGGCTGGGGCTAAGCCCCCAAATCCCACCTACCTCCCCTTTGGGGTACCGGTACCGGTACTTGTCCTGGTCCCGTAGGGCAAATTCCAGCGGATAATGATCCTGAATTTCTTCATAGGTCATCTCCTCACAGACGCCCTAGGGAGATACGGCAGTCATCACCTCTCCCATGCCGGGCGCGGGGATCAGCCCTGTGTCGGGGGGAGGGCAGGCAGAGGGGACGGGGTTTACAGGGCCTTTCCTGGGCCACGGGGGTCCTCCCAGCCTGGAGCTTAGGACCCCTCTGGGAAGAGAAGGCCCTTGGTGATGCTGGGCAAGGGGGCAGCCCCTCGTTTGTAAAGAGCTGCCAGGACAGTCTTTCCCATCCAGCCAGTTTATGTCATAAAAATAAATGCAGGAATGTTAACTATGTGTCTTTCCTTGTGTCTTTTGTTTTCTGTGCTGTGGAAATACGTATTCTGAGTTACGGACCCTCGTACAAGCTATAAAGCAAGATTTCACTTATGTCAGGGGCGCCTGGGTGGCGCAGTCGTTAAGCGTCTGCCTTCGGCTCAGGGCGTGATCCCGGAGTTCTGGGATCGAGCCCCACATCAGGCTCCTCTGCTGTGAGCCTGCTTCTTCCTCTCCCACTCCCCCTGCTTGTGTTCCCTCTCTCGCTGGCTGTCTCTATCTCTGTCAAATAAATAAATAAAATCTTAAAAAAAAAATTTTCACTTGTGTCTTTCAAGATACACACGCTCTCACACATAGCATGAAGAGTATAAATACTATTTTTTTTTTTTAAATCCAGTAGAGAAGAACACTGGTGGACAACACTTAAGTGTAGTTTAAGGGCCCTAAGAGGGGAAGAAACCATAAAATGTCCTAATAAAAGTTGCTGGTCTCTGCCTTTGTTCTAAGTTGTTTTCTAGATAAAGCCTTGGGGCAAAGTTGTCTATTAAGAAGGAAAGAACAAGGGGCGCCTGGGTGGTACAGCGGTTAAGCGTCTGCCTTCGGCTCAGGGCGTGATCCCGACGTTATGGGATCGAGCCCCACATCAGGCTCCTCCGCTAGAAGCCTGCTTCTTCCTCTCCCACTCCCCCTGCTTGTGTTCCCTCTCTCGCTGGCTGTCTCTATCTCCGCCAAATAAATAAATAAAATCTTTAAAAAAAAAAAAAAAAAGAAGGAAAGAACAAGATGGAAAACTTTTAGCTGTAAATGTCTGTATGGAAGAAGAAGAAGAAGAAGAAGAAGAAGAAGAAGAAGAAGAAGAAGAAGAAGAAGAGGAGGAGGAGGAGGAGGAGGAGGAGGAGGAGGAGGAGGAGGAGGAGGAGGAGGAGGAGGAGGAGGAGGAGGAGGAGGAGGAGGAGGAGGAGGAGGAGGAGGAGGAGGAGGAGGAGGAGGAGGAGGAGGAGGAGGAGGAGGAGGAGGAGGAGGAGGAGGAGGAGGAGGAGGAGGAGGAGGAGGAGGAGGAGGAGGAGGAGGAGGAGGAGGAGGAAGAGGAGGGGGGGGAGGAGGAGGAGGAAAGATCTCAAATCAAGAATCTGATCTCCCACCTTAAGATACTGGAACAAGAAGAGCAAGCCAAACCCAAAGCAAGCAGAAGGAAGGAAGTAATAAAGATCAGAGCAGAAACGAATGTAATAGAAAACAGAAGACAGAGACAAGCAAGGAAAGCAGAAGTCGGTTCTTTGATAAGATTAACAGAATTCACAAACCTTTTGCTAGATTGACAACAGAAAAAGCTCAAATCACTATGATCAGGCATGACAGAGGAGGGACATTACTACCAAGCTTCCAGAAAGAGAAGAGACTGTAAGGGACTCCTGCGAACAACTCTGTGCCAACAAATGAGATACCTTACATGAACTGAGAAAATTCCTAGAAAGACAAACCATCTTTGTTGAGTCAGATGTGTCCCTGCTGAAAGATACGTTCAAGTCCTAATGCCTGGTACCTGTGAGCATGACCTTATTTAGAAATAGGGTTTGGGGGCGCCTGGGTGGCTCAGTGTTTGACTCTTGATTTTGACTCAGGTCATGATCTCAGGGTTGCGATCAAGCCCCATGTCAGGCTCTGCGCTCAGCGTGGAGTCCGCTTGAGATTCTATGTCTCCCTCTCCCTTCCCCCAGCTCACACGCGCACTCTTGCTCTCTTTCTAAAATAAATAAAATCTTTTTTTTTTAAAGATTTTATTTTTTTTTTAAAGGTTTTATTTATTTATTTGACAGAGATAGAGACAGCCAGCGAGAGAGGGAACACAAGCAGGGGGAGTGGGAGAGGAAGAAGCAGGCTCCCAGCAGAGGAGCCTGATGTGGGGCTTGATCCCATAACGCCAGGATCACGCCCTGAGCCGAAGGCAGACGCTTAACGACTGAGCCACCCAGGCGCCCCTAAAGATTTTATTTATTTATTTGACGGAGACCAAGAGAGCACAAGCAGGGGGAGCAGCAGAGGGAGAGATAGAAGCAGCCTCCCCGCTGCGCAGGGAGCCTGACGTAGGGTTTGATCCCAGGACCCCGGGATCATGACCTGAGCCGAAGGCAGATGCTTAACCAATAAATAAATAAAACCTTCAAAAAAAAGAAATACAGGGGCGCCTGGGTGGCACAGCGGTTAAGCGTCTGCCTTCGGCTCAGGGCGTGATCCCGGCGTTATGGGATCGAGCCCCACATCAGGCTCTTCCGCTATGAGCCTGCTTCTTCCTCTCCCACTCCCCCTGCTTGTGTTCCCTCTCTCGCTGGCTGTATCTATCTCTGTCGAATAAATAAACAAAATCTTAAAAAAAAAAAAAAAAAGAAATACAGTTTTTGCAGATGTAACCAAGTAAATGAGGTCATCGGGGGTGGGCCCCAGTCCACTGGCTGATGTCCTTTCAATTGACCATGTGAAGACACAGCGAGATACACGCAGGGAAGAAGGCCATGTGAGGACAGAGATGAGGTGATGCAGCTGTGAGTTAAGGAATGCCAAGGATTGCTGGCAATCACCAGATACTTGGTAAAAATATGGGCATTGACAGTGATTCTGCTAAAGGCTCAGAAGGAAGTGGAGCATGGTAGAGAAAGTTCCTATAGAAATACATATATCCTCATGAGCATAATGCTGCTAGAAACACGAATGTTGGGGTACCTGGGTGGCTCGGTCAATGAAGCAGGTGGCTCGGTCAATGAAGCAGCTAACTCTTGATTTCAGCTCAGGTCATGATCTCAGGGTCCTGGGATCAAGCCCCGCATTGGGCTCTGTGCTCAGTGGGGAGTCTGCTTGAGATTCTCTCCCTCTCCCTCTGCCCCACTGCCCCTGCTCATGCTCTCTCTCTCTCTCTCAAATAAATAAATCTTAAAAAAAAAAAAAAGAAATACAAATGTGAAAGGTGCTTCTGGTGAGGCCTCAGAAGGCAGTGGAGGTGGTAGTTACTGGACGCTGAAGAAAAGGAGATCTTTGTTAGAAAGTGGCAGAGAACTTGCTGAACGATGTTCTACTGTTGGTTGGCTATATTAAAAAAAAAAAGACAGATAATAACAAGAGTTGGGAAGGATGTGGAGAAATCGGACCCTTCCTGCGCTACTGGTGGGAATGTACAATGGGGCAGTCTGGCGGTTTTTCACGCGGTTAAACAGAGAGTTTACCAAATGACCCTGCAATTCCACTCCTCCATATCTACCCAAGAGAAAGGACAACATGTCCACACAAAAGGCTGCACACGAATGTTTACAGTAACATTATTCCTAATAGTACCCACATGCAGACCCCCCCAAAGCCCGTCCACGGATGACTGGCTATGTCACCTGGGGTATATCCGTCCGCTAGGATATGGGGCAATATAAAGGAATGGAGCTCGAACTTCCTACCTCGTACGTTGACCTTGAAAACATGCTGAGTGAAAGAAGCCAGTCACAAAAGACCAGAGTGTCTGACACCATTTATATGAAATATCCCCACGAGGCCGGTCCGCAGAGACACAAAATAGACGAGTGGTAGCCTCGGGCCGGGGGGAGGGGTTGGAAGGAAATGGAGGGCTGGGGTCAGGGTTGCTTCCTGGAGTAATGAAATGTTCTGAGAGTGATCGCCGTGGTGGTTACACAATTGGGTGACTATCCCAAAGCCCGCTGACTTGTACGAGTTAGGTAGGTGAACTGTATGGTATGTGAATTATTTCTCAATAAAGCTGGTATTTAAAAAAAAAAAAAAAACAAATAAGACTGTGAATTGTGGACTGAACTAAGGGAAAAAAAATCCCAGTGTTGAAATAGAAGGCTAGCCCAAGGCTGTTTACCAGAACGCAGGAAAAGAACAAAGATAAACATAGAAAGATGATGACTAGATCACAGATATTAGAACAGTTTCCAAACTCAAAAGATAAAGAAGAGAATCTACCAGCATCTAGGAAAATAATCAGATTGACTACAAAGGAAAAAAAAGACAAAAAAAAACTGGGGTGGCCTAAGGCTTCTGTGCGAAGCCCAAAGCTAGAGCCGCGCCCGAGTCCCTGCAGGGCAGACGCTGGAGCCCAAGCCGCTCAGGGAGACCGTGGAAGCGCGGCTGCAGGCCTCCCACGACTCCCAGCAGCCACAGCTGATGGGAGCCCACACCACGGTCAAAAGAGCTACGAGACGGCTCACAGACAGTGCTCCCTCTTCTCCAGAGCTCACCAGTTCTCTCCCAAACTTCCTCCTTCCACTCAGTGGATCAATATTTATTGAGCACCTACCCTGTGTGGCACAAGGCAGACACCGTTCCTGCCCTCGTGGAGCCGGAACCCTTCCCAGGGCCTGGAAACCTGGGATGGTCCTGGACGCTTGTCTTCTTCTGTTATCACTTCCATCCCTTCCCCACATGTCGGTCCCCAGCATCCGGCCCAGTTCCTACCACGGGCGGGCTGGCACAAACACGTGTACAAATGAGTACACGGCCTGCAAATCCACACATTCCTCTCGCACTTTCCAGCACGTTCCAGATGGCCTCACCTGACCAGGCCCCTGCGAGCACCTCTCCCTGCTCTCCCTTCTCCAGCCTGCCCTCTACCTCGCCCCAACAAAACCACTCTCCACGCCAGCTGGGGTGACCTTTCCACAATTCAAATCTGACCTCATTACCAGCTAGCGCTTCAGGCAATGGTGGCCTAGCTTGTTCCAGAACAACCCTCCAGGGAGAGCAACTAGAAAAGCCAGACAGAAAAGAAAATTTTTAAATCTGCTTGATATTATCATAGAGCTACAAGGCAGAGAGGCCGTGAGGGGCCAAGGTCTTGGAGGAAAGGGAAGCCCAAAGAGGGGAGCCTGGAACATGGCATCATTTCTCCCTTTGGGGTTTTGTTGCTTTGAAAGTGGAAGTTAGAAGGATGAGAAGCCGGGGGTGGGGGAGATGGGTGAAGGTGGCCAAAGGGTACCAAATTCCAGTGATAAGATAAATAAGTCTTGGGGTGCCTGCGTGGCTCAGTCAGTGAAGCGTCTGCCTTCGGCTCAGGTCATGATCCCAGGGTCCTGGGATCGAGTCCTGCATCAGGCTCCCTGCTCAGCGGGGAGTGGGCTTCTCCCTCTTCCCCTCCCCCTGGCTCATGCTCTCTCTCTCTCAAATAAATAAAATAAGAAAAAAGGAAGAAAGAAAGAAAGAAAGAAAGAAAGAAAGAAAGAAAGAAAGAAAGAAAGAAAGAAAGAAAGAAAGAAAGGAAGGAAGAAAGAAAGGAAGAAAAAGTTGCTGAGAGATTAGATCTTAAAAGTTCTCCTCACAAGAAAAAAAATGTGTAACTAAGGGAGGTGGCAGATGTTAACTTATTTTAGTCACCGTTGCGTAATATTCAGGCTCACCAAACCGTCATGTTGCACTCCTGCAGCTAACACACTGTTACATGCCAATTATATCTCAATAAAACGGGGGGCGGGGTGGGGAAGAGAAACCAAGCAGGAAGCAGGGACTGAGTGGACAGAAGCCGGGCCGAGCTGGCAACAATCTTGAGCTGAGGAGACAACAAAAGAGGCTTGGGCCCGCGAGGTTTTCCCTCAGAACCTTACAGGCCACATTCTAGGAGAAGGAGGAAGACCTCAACACTGACTGGCCTCTACAAAGATCGAAATGCAGCTTTGCAACAGCTCTATCCCTGAGTAGACTACGGTAACCCACCCCAACTGGCTGCCCAAAGCAAAAGTTAATCCTCTGGAGAGAGAGAACATTCACTCGGGCCTAAATTACTTCGTAGTGTTCATCCAAACACCCAGCTCCCAACCAAAAGTTGGGAGTGTAACCAAAATACATCAAGAACTCCTAAAAATCACCAAGAAAAAGGCAGACAATCCAACAGGGGAAGAAAAAGAACGAAAGACCTCACAAAACATCCAAATGGCCAAGAAACAAAGTAAAAAACTGCCCTCATTAAAACAGCGCAATTCCGTAAGTCATACTTAATATAAAAGCAGGTGAAAGAAATGAACCGGGAAGAGCTAGACGGGTGGTTAGAGGTAAGTGAGTTAACTGGGGAGAGACCAGTTTTAAGGCTTCTGTTGGAATGGCCAAAAGAAATTCTGGTTGGTCGAGATAGTTCAATTCAAAAGGGAAGAAAGGAAGGATGGGGGAGGAGGGATCCAATTCCTAAAAACTGAAGAAAAGTGAAGCGGAGAGCTCCCCCAGGGCCTCAGCACAGTTGCCCTGCTGAGCTCAGGCGAGCCCCGGAGCACAGGGCAGCGGAGGGCGGGGCCAGGGAGCACCGAGCAGCAGAGGGCGGGGACAGTGATTACCGCGTCGATCTCGTTGAGGACCTTCCACTGCTCATAGGGCACGCCCAGGGCCTCGGCTGTCTGGATGGTCCTCTTCATCTGGCTCGTCCAGACCTTCAGGTCCTTGATGTTCTGATCACGGATGAACTGAGCCAGACTCCTGGCAAACTGAAACGCATCAGAAGCAAATTCAGACCCGCAGATCCAAGGCTGCTCTCAAAGGACCACGGAGCCACAGGGCACAATGGCGTCGTGCCCACCCAGCCTCGGAACACAGAGAACTGACCTCTTGAGAACACCCACACCCTCAAGTGCTGTCCTTATGCATTCTCTCCAGACCCTCCATGTAGTTCCGGTGGATCCTTACGTCCCCTGCCATTGCCCACCTCCCGGCCATGTGTCCTGGACCATACGACCTCCCTACAAAGGCCTCAGTGTCTCCCCCGGACTGTGGTGCAGCCATCAGCTGCGCTGCAGGGATTTGGGTCACTCCCATAATGGCATGCCTCTCCAAGGAAAGGGGCTCAGCTGGTGACCGCACACATGGAAGCCAGAGATCCAAGCCTGGTGCTTGGTGACTTTCCCTACATGACAGGAACATTCCAGACTGATTACACATGAGCTACAAGAGCTGGAGTCCGGGCCCATTGGACACATGCCTACATGTGCCCAGCTGCCCAGAAGTGCCAATGCACAGCTCCCCTCACCACACCTGCACACACACACACACACACACACACACACACACACACACACTGACCTCCCTGCCCCGGGGGGACAGTCCCGGGTCCCCGCCAATCCGGCCCTTGAGGTTGAGCTCACTCTCCCCGTGTCGGCAGAGGTAGATGGAGCGGGGGGTCACGTGGATGTTCATGAGGTAATAGACGATGCGGCTCTGGATGTGATCGGCCACCCGGTTCACCACGTAGCTCTGGCCCACGTCCATGATCTTGATGTAGGACAGATCCCTTTCCAGACAGCAGGTCGAGAGAGACTGTGAGTGTGACTTGGCCCGCAAGGGCTCATCCTGCCAGCCATCGGAAGTGGCCGCAGAGCTGTGCATTTCGGACCACAGGCTTGAGATCACAGCACACGGGAGGGGCAGCTGGTGTGCAAGTGACAGGGGTGAGGAGGGAGCAACACAACACGTGTGACAGCCAGACAAGGCAAACAGACCCTGTGAGCGGTGCTCAACACTTGTGTTTCCAAAAGGTGACATCCAAGGTACACATTGTGCTCTGTGGCCCCCGGCCCCCACTTGCCTACCTCTGAGCTCTCAACGCACAGTCTGTAAGGTGAATAAGAGGTAGCTTTTTCCAGGACTGATCTGGGGGTAGCTGGCAAACGCTCCTCACCTCCGTGCCCCTGGCCAACCACCCCTGGACCTGCCTTTCCCTCCCCCAGTAAGCCCCGCCCCTGTACCCCAGCTCAGCCGCTTCCCTGGCCCGCTTCCCTGGCCCGCTGGGCCTGGGCAGCAGGGCGGTTGGGAGAACACGCTCGTCTGCTTATGTTTGCTGGGTGCCGGGAGGCAGCAGGAGGAAAGGCGGGGTTTCTCAGGCATCGTGCTCTGGGCTGGCCCGGGGAGGCCCTCTGAAGGTTCTCATCTGAGTTCTCACGGTCTGGCCCGAGGGCCTGGGTTTAGGCTTAGGGATGTTACACGGACACCAATAAAAATAGCAGCAAGGTTAACTGAGGAACCCAACAGGAGTGGCTCCAGTTAAGCCTCTCTCATGCGGTCACATCACAGAACCATGAGAACCACTGTGCTGGGGTGACTGGAGAAACACGAAAAACCTGAGGGGTCCAGGCAGGGGGTGCCGACTGGCTTGGGTTGGCCACTAAGCCCGGCCAAGGAGACTCGGCCAGCGTAGGAACTATTCTGTAAAGACCCCCAGAAATCATCCGTCTTACAGGCGCTCGTCCCCCTTGGTTTGTATGCAGTAGATGTTCTCATGTGATTATACAGGACCTGCACCCAAGCTGATATCCCAGACTTTCACTTAATGCCACATAACTTACCTTGTCCCACGTGTCGTGGCTATGATCTGTGACTATGCAATACTTTACCAAGGGGCCATAGTGTTACTTACTTAACCACTGCTCCCACATATGCTGTCATACAGCAGTTGGCAAACTATGGCCAACAAGTCAAATTCGGCCCGCGGCCTGCTTTCACAAATAAAGTTTTACTGGAACACAGTTATGCCCATTTATTGACATATTGTCTATGTTTCCTTTGCACTACAATGGCAGAATTAAGTAGCTCAACAGAGACTGTATGCCCCCAAAGCCTAAAATATTTGCTACCTGACCCTTTACAGGTAAAGTTTGCTACTGTAAGAGCCTCAGCTGAATGCCCCTTGTGGGCCTAAAGACCCCGCCCCACCCACACTTACTCCTGTTGGGTCTGCCATTCCACAAGGAGGCAGTGGAGCTAACCAGCACGGTCACTGCCAGCTGTGCGTAGGCGGGATCCGGGCACTCCTTCCCCCATCTCAAAACACAGACTGTGCGCTTAAAGAACACGCAATGTCTGCAAATGCCTTGCGGGAAGACCCTCTGCGTAGCAACTGGGCTTGATTTTATAAGGGAATAACAGAAAATTCTTTTCCTTCTTCCTTTCTTTCTTCCTTCCTCCCTCCCTCCCTTCCTTTCTTTTTAGTGAGCTCTTTGCCTAATGCAGGGCTTGAACTTATGACCCTGAGATCAAGAGCCGCATGGAATAACAGAAAATTCTGTCCTGCAGAGCCCCAGATGAGGTAATATGGGTTCTGCAAGTCACCTCTGGCCCACAATTTCTGCCCAAAGGAAAGAAACAAGGCCAGACCACCTCTGCCCGTTGGGGTGGCCCCTCAGCCCCCACCATGGGGAGTCACAAGGAGGCGGCTGAGTGGGACCCCCAACCCCACTGCAGGACACGGGGCTCTCCTCACTCACCTGTCCAGGTCCTCGTCCAGGGACTCGTACGAATTCTCGTAGCACTCAATGCGTCGCATGAAGTCTTCCGTGGCCTCATCACTATCGTGGTTCACATAGTCAGGGCTGCCCAGTTTCACTTGCTGCCGGACCAGGCACAGAGCAAGGACACATCAGGGCTGGAGGCCAGGCAGGGCCAGAGACCAAGGAAAATGCTGGCCAGGGGGTGAGGGGAGGCTGAGCCAGAGGCCAGGACAAGGGTAGGGGCATGAGGCTGGAGGCCAAGCCCAGAAGACTGCTTCCATTAGGAAGAGTCCAGCAGTACCCTGGTCTTGGTTCCCACGCTAGTGCCAACAGAGTCTCACTGGGCAGCCTAAGACGGGAGTCCTCATCTTTGTGGCACATGGGGAGATGAGGCCGGAGGGGCAAAGGGCCCGAAAGCCCCTTCCCACCTGAACCCTCTCCCCCAACCCAGATGCCCATTCCTTGGATAAACAGGGGGTAGGGGAGAGAGGTCAAATATATAAACAGCACTTCCTACCCCGACGCCCTACCTCCAGAGGCTGAAGCCCCCCTCCAACCGTCCGGGAAGTGAGGAGGGGGAAGGGAGGGGAGGTAAGAGGAGGGAGCAAGAGTGAGGCCACCCAGCTACACGGCCCTCCACACAAGTGGTGCCTGGGAGTCTCCGGTCACCTGACCTGGCATTGTACTGCCTCCCCTCCCCCACCCCAATGTTCAAGAAGCCCAAATCAAGGCCGGCCCAGGCACCAGCCCAAACCTGGAGCCGGACCTCACTGTCACGTGCCACCTCAGCTGTGTTACTGCCCCCACAAGGCCAGAGACACCACTCACCACGATGTTAGCAGCTATGACCTCAGGATCCACACAGATGGACTCCACAAAAAAGGTCTGTGGCAAGGACATGGGCCGGCAGGAGGGAAAGAACCACAGACACATTCAGGGCCCTGGGCCTGGCTCCACGGAGCTCCCACCTCCATGAGGCCCAGGCTGACCCCAGGGTCCTTCTTCTGGAGGTGAGGACAGGATTGAGAAGCCACCCTATCCGGGACTCTCCCACGAGACGCCCACCTCCCTGGAAAGAAAAGCCCAGGCGGAGAGGAAATAGCACCCCTGTAACCCACATCCAGTCTGGAGCCCACCTGCCTGACACCCGCGCACGTCAGGGGGCTGTGAGAGGGGCCCGGGATGGTCGGAACGCGCCACAGCCCAACCGAGGAGGTGAACCAAAGACGCCTCACCTTGTAGCCATTCTGTTCCCCAAAATTAAAGATGGTTGCTCTCCGTTCTCGGGTGGTATTCGTTGCATCAAAAACCTAGGACCAAACCAGGGTTAATTCGGACTCTGGCCCTCGAGCATGGGGGAGGCCAGCCAACCGCGGCTGCACAGGGACCAGATTTCTCACGGGGACCAGCTGGTGCCCAGGCCACCGGCCTGGCCAGTCTCCTTTAGACCTGCGAGGGCTGGGCCGGGTCTCCCCTTCCTTGAGGAACACACCTCAGGAAAGCTGGAAGGAGCGGGTGCCTGTGCTCTCAGCGGGCACTCAGTCCGTGCTTGGCCAACAGGACTTCCTGTAAAACCAGTTAAACGTGGAATGCGGAACCCTTGCTTATTTCCACTCCATCCCGAGACTCCGCGAAGATGGGAGAAGAAGAATAAAGAGAACAGGAGAGGAGATGTCAACAAAATTCTGGGGACTGACTCAGAGAAATGGAGACAACCAAACACGAGCCCTCGGCCAGCAGAGCACACCCACCTGTGCAGAGCGGGGAGCATCAGGAACAGGACCCAGGTGTCTCTGAGAAAAGGGACAGGTGTGCAGAGGAAAAGGGAGGACTGCCTCGTGGTGCAACTAAGAGCACGTGGAGCCCCAGGCCCCCTCCCTGCCTCAGGCCGACGTGTCCTCAGGGGTAACCCGCTCACCCGCGTGTCTAAAAGCAGCTTTTAGAGCACATTTTTAAAAAAGGCATTCAACCCTGGGCTCACGGGATACTCCAGCAAAACCTCAAATGTGAAAAACAGAGACCACATTAAAAAGAAGAAAAGGAACTTTGAGAAAATGAAGACGGGGCAGAGAAGAGAGAGAAATGTCAAAAAAAGATACAACTGTTATCTAAACAGAGTTACAAAATACTGTAGCGATCCCGAAACAGAAACAGAGGTCTAAAAAACTGGAACACTCAGAGATAAGAAATTTAGAAATTTAAATATTTAATTTAGAAATTAAAATAGGATCACGGAAAGTCTTTAAGAATTCAACCAAATGCTTATATGATAATGTTGAGAAAGTCTCCCTGAAAAGAGGACAAAAGTGACAGAGATAGGAAATCAGGAGGGAAAAAAAGATAAAATTAGGGCTCAAGCCCAGCATGAAACCACCAGTTCTAGAAAAAGCAGCTCAGAGGGGCGCCTGGGTGGCACAGCGGTTAAGCGTCTGCCTTCGGCTCAGGGTGTGATCCCGGCGTTCTGGGATCGAGCCCCACATCAGGCTCCTCTGCTATGAGCCTGCTTCTTCCTCTCCCACTCCCCCTGCTTGTGTTCCCTCTCTCGCTGGCTGTCTCTATCCTGTTGAATAAATAAATAAAATCTTTAAAAAAAAAAAAAAAAGAAAAAGCAGCTCAGAAAACTGGGAGTGGAGCAGAGAATCGATTGTCAGAAACTGGTGGGGGTGGCTTACCAAAGTAATAACAGATGACAATCTCCCTGACCTGTTAGAAAAGAGCTTCGCTTGGAGAGGGCCGCCCGGGAACGCGGCACGGCAAAGAAGCCCCAGCACGAGGCCCTGAAGTTCTCCCCAGAGAAAAGGGCATAAGCAGCCCCAGTTCCTTCCAAGAGCTGAAACTTTGGGGAAGATCAGCGAATCAGAATGTCATCAGACTTTTCCACAGCTGCTCTAGCAGCCATACTACCGCAGAGCGATGTTGTAGAAATTCTAAAGGAAAAATACTTCCCACCCAAACCCAACCATCAAATATGAGGATAAACACAGACATTGCCAGACACGCAAGATCTCTTTCAAGGTAATGCCCAAGAACCTTCCTCGGAAGTTACTGGAACATGTGATCCGACAAAACAAGTCAGTATACCCAGGATAGAGAAGACAGGGGGTCCGAGCGCAGGGCTGCAGCTGGGGGGTCAGGAGGAGGAAAGTCCCAGGGTTCCACAGACTGAGAAGGTGACGGGTCCAGATGGAACAGGGGGACTCAGGGCTGCAGGAAGCACGCCTCCAAGAGGAAAAGGCAGCTGCTGTGTTTGACGGCTTAGGGTGAGGGGAGCGGCCTTTCCCATAGGCACCCTGGCTCAACCTTGTCCCACCCAACCATCCGACGGGAGGGGCCAACACATCGTTGGAATTCCATTGCCCGGGATTCACTGGGTTCCTGGAACAGCCACTAAATGTGGGACAGGATTCTCCCCAGCCCTGGAGAAATCATGTTTGCTAAAGACTTGGGTAACACGATACCACATGTGGTGACCAACAATGGGAGTATTCAGAAGGAAGTCCTACTGGGTCAGATGCAACCACAAGCCCAGAGGGAAATTCCCAGCACACATCCAGCCTCTTGCTTCCTCCTGTATAGTGGCGGAGACTTCCTCCCAGGGCCCCGCACCCGGCACCCGGGGGGGCAGCTGCGGCCACACACGCCCTCCCTTCCCTGCCAGGCGGCTGATAAGCAAAGGGCTAGATGTAGCTAGGTTCCCACATGTCACTCCCAGAAGTCACCGGGATGTCCCACTCACCGCCACATGGCCCCCCTCCTCACTGAGGAACCGCCGGACGTCACGGAGGGCTGCCAGCGCACACTGCCTTCAGAAGAGAAAATACAGGGTCAGCCCCGCACCTGACCCTGGCTGCAGGAGGGCCACAGATCAGAGACACATCTTACCCCGGATTAGAGGGCCCAGTCCCTGGGGCCCCTTCTCTTCTCAAGGTCTCTCTTTCCTGAGGTCATTTTCAGTGCTTTTGCTAACTCTGCTCCTGTAAGTGGAAGGCTATGTGCTCCTGGCCACTGGGGATGTTTTTTAAAATACCACTTTTCTGCACCTTCTCTTCTCATCTCATTGTGTACAAATCCAGGCTGCCATTCTGCCATATTCATGATTTCTAAATGTCATGCATTTCCCCTGATTATCAAAATAAACACTTCTATTTTTTATTTATTAAGATTTTATTTATTCATGTGAGTGAGAGAGAGAGAGAGACAGCACAAGCGGAGTGGGAGGCAAAGGGAGAAGGAGAAGCAGACTCCCCACTGAGCAGGGAGCCTGACAAGGGGCTTGATCCCAGGACCCTGAGATCATGACCTGAGCCGAAGGCAGGCGCTTAATCCACTGAGCCACCCAGGCACCCCCAAATAAGCACTTTAAAAACAAGATGTTTCCTTGTGTGTGAGTGTTGGGGGCTGGTGGTGGGGAGAGAAAAGACACCGTGGCCCCCAGGGTGACATTATACTTACTATTCCATCTGCTTTCCTGGAAGAGAGAACCTGTGAAACTATCCCTTCCGGAGGAGGGTGCTGTTCCCTGCCTCTTGCACCCATGTCCACAGACCCACAGACCCTCCGGAAAGTGAAGCTTTCCCCATGACTGACTCTACTGCCTTCAGAACATCTCAGCCTTTTGGTTTATTGCTGCAGAACGGGCTGCTCTATATAAGGGTCTTCCGCGTTTTATCCCTTTCTCCTCTAAGATCTGGAGACAGACAGAGCACTCTGGCCTTTTATCTATTACCTGCACTTTCTTGATGCAGGAGTGAAGTTAGATCTCCCTCCGTTTGTCTGATCTTCAGATTTGGAGTGCAAACCCCCAGCGCACCCAAGGACTCTGCCGTCGGGCTTTCACCAGCCGGGCCGCATGCCTGAGCGCGGAGGCCCAGGCCCGGCAGAGCAGGGGGCAGCCCGCTGGGGTCAGGGAGAAACGGGACAGACCTGAGTCCAGGTCCCTGGAAGAGGCTCTGCTCCTATGCCTCTTTTTGACCTTTCTGTGCCCCCTCCCCGGGGGGGTGGTCTCTGTTAAAACTTTAAAGAGCTTTCTTCTGCCAAAAACCCCCTGAATTCCGAGAGCCCAGGAAACCGGCATTGCTGGGGCCATTTCTGGCTGCATGTGCGCCCCAGGTTCTGGGCTAGGATCTGCAGGGTCGCTCTGGCTGAGGCAGCACCAGGTAAGAGGGATCTCAGGGCTCCAGGGGAGACGTAGGATGAACAGCCCAGGAGCCCGCGTGTACGGGAGTGTGGGTGAGAAGCGGGGGCAGTCTTATGGGACTGAGCCCTTCACCTGTGCAGACTGATGCGAACCCAGGTGGAGAGCGTCAGAACAGATCTGAATGGAGTTGGTAGACAAGTGGGCACGTGCCCATGGGCGCGCATGTGGGCTCGCGTGCGTAGGAGACTGAGTGCACGAGTACGAGTGCGCCTGATGGCCTGTATGTACGCGTGGCCTGCACATGTGCATGTGACCCTGCTTGCCCTTTCCTGGACCTTCCACCGTGCCCGCTGTCAGGGACGGACAGCAGCGTTGTGGAGCTCCAGGGACCTCAACAATATGTGATCACCCAGGTCTCTGGGAATCTAGCCTTCTCTTCTCAGGCTTCCCATTTTAAAAAAGTCTGATCCTTCTGCGTTGCCAATTACCTATGGGACATTTGGGGCTGGTTATTGGGAAATGGCCCTAAGCTTGTCGGTGCCCACAGCTTGAGGCTGCTGTAGAATTTGCATGGGAGACAACCTCTGACCTGCTAATTGGGTAACACTAGAAAGCTGGACACCACAGTTTTTAGTGGTAAGGGCTTAGAGTCAAGTCTGGGCTCTGGGAAGCACCTTGTTACCTTGTCTGAGATCCCTGAGCCTCAGCTTCCTCACCTGTAAAATGGGGAGGGGCAGTGACCACGGGCAGCAGGCACCCAACACACAGCAGTTCAAATATCAGTCCTCTCCCCTTTGTCTGAGTCACCAGAGAGTTCTACCCACAATTTGGCCACAGGCCTGAATGTCAGACTCCCCTTCCCTTTCTTGGTACAGCGGCCTGGCATGGCCTCACTGACCCAAGAGCAAACACTAGGGAAGGGCCCGGCCCCACAGTGGGGAGCTCTTGCCCCCTGGTGGCCACAGATGGAGGGCGCAGCCTAGTAGCCAGGCCTGGGCAGCAACCCAGTAGCTTCTGGCCTGGAGCTCTACTTGATTTGGGGAGGTCACTACAGCTGGGCCAACCTCTGCTAAATACCCTACCACAATGGCTGGACCCAGAGCAAGGGCAAGGAAGCTTCTTGATCCCTCAGCTGACAGCTGCCAAAAAGAGCACAGATCCTCAGACCACCAGTTGGTGTTCTTGGTTCAAGTCTGAATGGGGCAGGGAGGGGAGGAGGTAGGGTATCGTATGTAAATTCCCATCTCATGAATGAGAACAGGAGGGTGAAGTCTGAGCCACATGAAAGCAAAGCCAAGGCCTGTCCTACCCATGCCAAGAACATGCCAAGCACATGCCAAACATCTTTCAAATATACAGTTTATCCCAGGGCAAGGGAAGGAAGGCACAGTTCTGGGCCCAATCCTTCTAGCTTTGTGAGAAGGTGCCAGGAGGTAGTCCTTCTCCCACCCTGCCCCATCCCAGAGGCCTGTGTTCCTGCACCCACTCAGCCCCCTGCCTTACCAGAGGCCATGCCCATGGAGGGCCTGGGGTAAACAAGTGAGAGGTCTCTGCAGCCGGCCGTGACCTGCCCTGGGTGTCTCCTCCATCTCTCTGAAGCCCCATCTTCCCCTCCCATAGGATGTCCCTACTAAGGGTTCGTGAACCCCAGGGCAGGGCCAGCCACCAAGAGGGCATACACCTGGGGCGCCTAGGTGGCACAGTCAGTTAAGTGTCTGCCTTTGGCTTGGGTCATGATCTCAGAGTCCTGGGATCAAGCCCCACATCAGGCTTCTTGCTCAGCAGGGAGCCTGCTTCTCCTTCTCCCTCTGTCCCTCCCCACCGTTCAGGCTCTCTCTCTGTCTCAAATAAACACATAAAAGCTTAAAAAAAAAAAAAAAAAAGAGGCCCTACACCCTCTCCCATTGTCCCCAAGTCTAATACATCCCCACCCCACCATATCCTGAGAGGTCAGGAGACCAGCACTGTCACAGCCCAATGTGGCAGAGCAAGGCCAGGGCTCAGGAGCAGCTGGGCATCTGGGCTCCAGGGCCTTCTCTGTAAACACACATAATCACACACATACACACACTCACTTCCTGATTTTCAGGCCCTCTTCATTATCTGGAAGGAAAAACTCAAAAGACTTGTAGGTCTTGACCATGTCCCGGCGATACTGGCCAACGTTGAATTCTGGGGGAAAGAAAGGCTCAGCTTTCACACAGCAGCAGCCCTCCCCAGTTCTTGACCTTGACCCACCCCAGGCCACCCTTCTGTCTTCCCCTTCCCTCCCCCACAACGCCCCAAGGCCCCCTTGGAAGTCGAGGCCAAGTCTCACCGCGAGTGGGCACGCCAATCCAGTTCAGGTAGCGAGTCAGCTTCTTAGAGATGTAGGTCTTGCCCCTGGCAGGCAGGCCTACCATGACAATGAGCGTCGGGCAGTTGGTCATGCAAACTGAAAGGCAAGGAGCCGGCGTCAGATGCGGGCTGGGATGCCCCAGTGTGCCGCTCCCTCTGCTCCCGGCACAGGACATCGGATGGGCCTTCCAAGCCTCCTGGCCTCAGGCCCTGGTCTCAAGCCACCAGTGGCATAACCCAGGCCTGTCTGGGCTCCAGGAGCTGCGGCAGAATCTCATCAGCCCCTTCTCCTGATGGGCACTGCGGATATAAAGCTGGGCCTGCCACACTCCTGAATGAACCTGCCAGACGGAGCCAAGGCCCAGGGGAGAGTCAACACCCAACTGTCATCCGGGAATCCGCACCCCGCCTGCACAGCCTTGCAGCATTCCTGCTAGCACAGTTCCACTGCTTACCCTCCCTGCTGGGAATTTTGCCTCATCAGTACAAAGCCCAGCTCAAAAGCTGCTTCCTCAGTGAGCCCTTCCTCCCACCCACCCTGTGCTCCGCCGGCACACTCCTTCGATCCTGGCCCCTCACCCGTGAGTCTGCCCCCTGCACCTGATCGCTCGGAGTGGGAGCAGCCCTGCAGTGTCCGAGCCATTCGGGATCATGCGGTCTGGCACAGAGCTGGTACTCAAAAATCATGGGCGGAGGGGGCATCTCGAAATCCCATAGGGTGAACACCAAAAGGGGCTGAGACCAGAGAGCTAGACCAATGTCCGCAAGGACTATCCCTCGGGCAGCCCACCTGCCACCATCCCACGTGCCGCCAGGTAAGTGCACCAGCCAGAGAAGTTGCCAAGGCCGGAGGCGGCGACAGGTCTGGACACAGCATCCCCAAACCCCGGCCCACTGGGACAGACACCAAGACAGCGGAACTACCAGCCTCACGTGATCCGGCTCAGCTTTCAGTGTGGCCTCACCTCAGAAACCTTAGGAAGCTTCCCTTTTGTTGTTCCCCAGCACCTGGGTTATGTGAAACCACAGCAGACAGACAGGTGGCCCATGTGGGGACCTGTCATTGCCCCTCCTTTGCTCCCAGGGCTCTGCAAGTGCCTTCTCCTGGTAGCCCTGCTTGGACAGACTGCTGGGCCCTACCCCTCAGCTTGTCTCCCTCACTGGAGCTGGAGCACAGAGGCCCCAGGGGCAGCCCCATGTGGGGCTCAGGAGTCAGGTCTGGGTTCCTATGTTGACTCTGACAATGACTGGCAACCCTGGGCCTTGGTGTCCTCACCTGTCAAATGGGCCGACAATCGCTCAGTGAGGCCTAGCACTATCTCCATGGAAAAGCCGGGCACCTCTGGGAAGCTGTGCCACCTGCCCAGCCCTGAAGACGCAGGCGCACCTACTGCCCTCGGGACTCGGGGTGCAGAGGCACCTGTCTGTCTCCAGGCAGGCCCCGCAGAGGAGTAAAGGGCCCTGCCTGCCAGTGGGGGCTCCATCGCTCCCGCACCTGATCTTTGGGCAAATGTGACCCAAGCTGTGAGCCTCAGGGGAGGGAAGCAGCGGATCCCACGGAACACAGGCCGACAGTGAGCAAGAGTGAACTTGCAGAAAAACCTCAGCATTGGCTAAGGTGAGAGAAAAGCAAGTTAAGCAAGGCCCTGCATCCTGAGGGCCAGTGACACTGGGGCCTGGGCTGTTTGCACAACTGCTGGCCAGGCTCTCAAGCAACTAAAGGGCAGTGAATCAGCTACTAAGCACGGGGGAAGCCTGCACACCCAGCCTGCTCCTCTCCTTCCCACCGCTCCCTGAAGGGCTCTCCCATGACCTCAGGAGTGGGGTTCTGCGTCCCTTTTGCACATTTCCTATCTTCCCCCAGACAGCCCTGGCCTCCTCCCCCAGTGTTTGGGGACAGGATCCCCTCCCTGGCCCCAAGCACAGCCACAGTAGGCAGGCAGGGTGGTCAACCACGGCTGGGTGCAAAACGCGAGCAATAAATTACCTATCAACTCTGTTCCTCAAGATAAGCTCCCAAGGAAATGACCCAAAGAAAGCCCAAAGTGCAAGTGTATTTGCGATAGCTCTGCTTACAACAGCGAAACATAAGCAAGCTGGCAGAAGAGGAATTACAAACAGAGGCCCACAAGAAGGAACACACTACGGGGTCTGAACGGAGAGCATATGCACCAGGGAACCTGGGGGTGCAGCCGGAGCTGTAGCTCTGGGCCCTCGAGAGCCTCGGCACTGAGTAATTAGATAGCAGAACATGAGGTTTACGTGCAGAAGATTTGCAGACATGTCCATTCAACTTACCTCACTGGTTCCTTTTCCTATATATTTGCTTAGGGCCACAAGAACCCAAGGAATCAAGAGGCCCGAGATAAGCCTGGTGTTACCCTGTGCTGACTTTCTGGTGGGCCACCTCAGAGGCAGCTACAAGTCCTGGAGAAGGTTCCAGAACTGGTTCCTGAATTGCACCTGTCCCCACTTCCTTGGGCCAGGCTGGGGAAGGGAGAACTCTCTAAAAGAAAGCAACCTGGCATCACCGTCCTGTTCAGAGGGGACAGAAAGGCATCTCTCCTACTGTCCTGTGCACATTCTAGTCATGTCCTTAGACAAGAAGTTCTTGCTACCTTTTTGCCAATAAAAGCCATCACAAGCACTGTCCTTTCTGGAATGCTCTGAGTCCTTTCTTCATCCCCTGCCCCACCTGCTCCCAGAGCTCCTCCAGGGCTGAGCTGAGGGGTTAATGATGAAGGAGGTAGCAGCTTCCGGGCCCTCATGTGTAGCTCTGAATTTCACCAAAGGAAGAAGAATTGCTAATGGAGAATAGGGGTGGGAGAGGCACAGCCAAGCAGCCTCTGGTGGCCTCAGGGGCCAGGGAATAGACACCAAAGACAACCCACGACACAGCACACACCAGCCATGGACTCCATATCCTCTTCTCTATATAGCTCTGTGATCAGGTCAACTTCCACCCATCCCCCACCCTCAGGTCCTCACCTGTCCTTGTGGTCTTCCACCGAGTTATAAATCTACCATGCAGGGGGTAAAACGCTACATGAACACAGGCTCTGGGGACTGCGGGTGCTGCCCAGACAGGTTCCATGTTCACTCCTGGCTTACTCCCTGCTGTGAACTCAGGGACCCTCGCCTGGGGCCCAAACCCCCATACAATCTGCAGGTCTCATCTTTGGCTTCTTGGGTGCCTTCCCCTCCAGGAAGCCCTCCTGTGCTGGGCCAGTCCAGAGTCTCACCCACTGCAACACGCTGAGACAGTGCCACAGCACAAGCCCTTCTGCTCAGGCCAGAGCCATATTTTCACCGCATCCTTGGAGCTTGGAGAAACACAGGCCCCTCCCCAGTGGGCCTCAGCATCTTTGCCATCTGGAATGGGGGGTTGGCTCCAAGCTGATGCTTCAGTTCCCGACTCTGAGGTACTGAGAAGCAAAGAAGGGTGATGACGAAACGACAGCACCACCTGCCACCACTTATCAAGCATCCCCTCTCGAAGAGGCTCACAGCGGCTCCTGGGAGCAGGGATGATGACCGTCTCCATCCCACAGATGAGGAACCTGGGGCTTAGAGGGTCAGCTCCTTGCCCAAGGTCACACAGCTGAGCCACGATGCGCCTTGAGTGTTCCTGCCTTCAAAGCCCAGGTTCTGACTTCTCCCCCTTTATGTAATAACAGCAACCACCCCCTTGTAAGCACAAGAGCAAGAGGCCTCGGCCTTGGTCCCTCCAGAAAAGTCTTAAAGGAGGGCTGGCTAGGGGGTTGCCATTGCCTCTCAAGACTGAGTATTGACTGGAAAGCCATGGCCCTGGGGCTAAGAGCCTGGTCACCACCTCAGCATCCTACCAGGACCTACATCACTGTCAGAGCCATGACCCACTAGCATGCTCGGTCAAAACCATGGCCACCCCTACCAGGACCCAGTGTGGTAAGAGATACACACAGTCCACCCACAGGACTTACATCTTGGTCAAAGCCAGGGCCCCCAGGCTGGCCTCAAAGCAAAACAAGAACAGAGCACTCTCCCCTCCCTTATCATGGCCAAGCAGACGTCAAGGAGTACAGAGAGACCTTAGTACGTCACACAATTCCTGATCTCCATTTCTATATCTGTATTACAAGTTGGACTAGATGTTCTCTGAGGTCCTTGCCAACTTGCAAATTCATTATGATGTTTCGGTTACTACTAAAACAACAACAACAACAACAACAACAAAACCCTTTGTTTTTCTTGGCAATAAGAGGTTGCAGACTCATTTAAGGACAAGCAGAAAGTCAAGTAAAGTGGATTAAACATCGGGATCCCAGGAAAGGCAAGCCCCTCAACAATTCCTTAACAATTCCATGAATTTCAGCATGTCTCCTAGGTGTTTCCCCCTCCAACGTTACCATTCACCCACAACCTCACCTGGATACATATACCCCCATGGACACAAAGACAGGTCCATATGGAACAGTGTTCTCACCTTCTCCATTCCCAACACACCTGCACTTCCCTGAAATTCCTCCCAAAGCTCAGGTTTTAGCCCAGAGGTGGGTAGTTCAGGCCAAGGGGCGCCCTTCCTCCCACTGGAGGACTGGCCCACCTTTGGGCCTCTGAAAGTTCTGGGCTCAGAGAGGTCAAGCGATTTCCCTAAGGCCAACACAGCTCAGACCAGGTCCACGCTCTCCGGCCTGAAGTGAATGGCAGGAGGAGGCTCCGAATCCTCCCCTGGCCTGACCTGATGGGTACAGACTCGGGTGAGAAGGGGCCGGCGCCCTGCCGGAGGGGATGGTAGCCGGACCTAGCCCCCCTAGCGAGGGGGAGACGGGGCCACATACCTGTCTCCGCCCCCTGCTCTGCCACACCTGTGCCCGGCCGTCGACCTGTTCCTGCTCCCCTACCACCAGTCACTGCAGCCTCACCTGTCCCCGGTTCCCCACCTGTTCCTGGCCCCCTTTCCGTGCGAGACCACTGCGCAGGCCGCCCTATCCACCCATCCCCGTGCACCGCCCTCCCCTTCTCCACGGACCCCGCCTCACCACCGCGCTGGCAAGCGTGCAGAGCGGGCCGCCCATTGCTGTACGGCATCCAGATCTTCTTCAAGGGGTTCTGGGTCAATTCCCGTGGGGACGCCATACCCGGGACGTCTTGAGTCGGACTGCGCGGCTTTCGACCCAGCAGCCAGGCCACCTCGGGCCACTCGAGGCCCCGCCCCTCGGCCCCGCCCCTCCTCGAGCCGCAGAGACGCTTGTCCGACTCCCCGCAGGCCCCGCCCCAGAACGAGTAGGCCCTACCCCAACTGAAGAGGGCCCGGCCTCCGACCACGCATGCCCAACTCGCCTACCAGCCGGGTTTGGACCCCGCAGGCCCGCCCTTCACGCCGGGATCGAGGACGCGCATGCCCAACTCCCCACAGGTTCAAGGCCCGGATAGTGCCGACCCTGCCGGGGATGCACGAGCCCAGCCCGCCCAATGGCACCGCGCAGACTTGCCTCGGCCGCATCTACTGCCTCGCCTTGCACAGCCTTGCCCCCAAGGCACCCGGGTTCCGCTCACTGCTACCGTTGATCTCAGGGCCCCCAGGAGGGAGGGATCTGCGTGCTAAGGGGCTGCACCTGCTTGAGCAGATCTCAGTTGGTCAGGACCTGTCTGGTGGCCCCTCCGTTATGCCAGTTGTCAACTGCTGCGCCCCCCAGCCGTGCGTCCCTACCCTCCCTCGAGCCCCAGGACTCTCCCTCGCCCACCGGAGCGACCGGCTCAACCACACTGGAAAATCTTTTACCTCATGGACAGGGACGTCTCAAAATTGTTTCCTCTCTTTACCTTGGCCCCTGGGGAACTCAGGCTAAATTCCAGCCCCCCCGGAGCACGTGAGCAGAACGTTTAAACCAAGCTCCCTGGAGACTCACTGAGCCCTGGCAGTATCTTTCTTCTTCCAGGATTTCACTTTTACCAATTAAATTGTAATTTGTAAATTTGCATATTTTTAAAATGACCCTCTGTCTCAGAATGCGGGCATCATCAACCTTACGGGATTCTGGTATAGATTAAATGTGTCAGTGTCTGAGAAATCCATTCTAAAGCACATTAGTGATACCATTAAATTACTTACCTCCCTCTTGTCTTTAAGAATGCAGTGGAAGCAAAGGGCAGGGGAGAAATCCAGAAGTCCAGGAACCCTGGGTCATTCTCCTTTGTCTCCTCAGCCCAGCTTCTCCAAGTTCTGTACACTTTCTGTCCTGGGGCCCCCACTGACACTGCCCAAACCTGGGTCACACTGCCCTCTAGCGATGTCCTCCGCAAAACCCCCAGACAGGATCATGGCATCCTCAGGTTCTCTCTGCTCAAAGTGTGTCCAGCCCAGAGCCGGGGCTAGGGCTATGGAGAACAAGGCTCCGCCCACCGCCCCACAGGTGCAGCACCCCCGCCCTCTGACCTCCCTGCCACACACCCGTCTCCACCCAGCACTTCAGAGCCTGGCAAGGACCCTTAAGATAACTCTGATACAGATGTCTTGTCCCGTTCACAGGAGATGAGGGTTGGCGAGGCAGAAGCCCACTAGATCCTCCCTGAAACCAGCTCTAGCTGCCTGCCCTGGGAGGAATGCCCTGCCCCAGACAGAGCTGAGCACTTCCTCCTTCATTCTTCCTCTGCAGCGTCCACGCCCCCACCTCCCTCCACCTCACACAGAGGCCGCTCTGAGCACACCCGTGGGCAGCTCCTGATGAGCGGGATGCCCCTTGTGACAAGCCGCCCGCTTTCCTACTTCTCCAAAGCCACGCATTCTGTTTCTGACGCAGCCAGCCTTCCTGTCTGTCTCCTAGCCATTGCCAAGGCCATCCTGGGGCCACCTTGACCTCAGAGACCTTGTCACCACCCGCCCACACCCTGTCCAACCCCCAGCACTTATTGCAAAAGCTACGTGCTCTAGCATCCACAGACACCCAGCACTTCCTCTGACCTGCCCGTTCTCCTCCTCAGCCCTCCTGGGGTGTTAGTCAAAGGCTGGGGGTAGGGGTAGCCAGAGCAGGGCAGGATGCCAGGGCCATTTCGAGGAAACCGTCCCCACACCCAGACAGTCTGAGCCTAGCCTCCCAGGAAGAGCTGTGGCTCTACCTCCCACTCTTCCCCAGTCTGACCCTGGGCTGACCCAGACACACCTTCCCAAGTCCCCATATCCAGTGGGAGGCCACAGGTTACCAGCAGGAGGAGCCTGGGGCTCCTCCCCAAGGCCAGAGTCTACTTCTGCTCTAAGAATATTCTTCATCTCCCTGCCCATTTCTTGAGTAGGAAACTGAGGGAGGGCCGCAGGGCCCAGGGTCACAGAGTCAGCCCACAGTGCAGGACAGACTCAGACCAACTCCCACCCTTTAAAACCTCACCTCCCCCATCTTCCATGTCACCACATTTCTCCCCCTACAGCTGGGCTCTGCTTTGTTCCCTCCAATGCTCTCTTGGCTTTCTGCTCCCCCAGCATCAGCAGATGCCCAAGAGAACAGTCAGCCTTCATGGCTTTTCCCTCCTTGGGGCCATCCCAAAGTAATGGGGTGGAAAGTGTCCTGGGAGGTCAGCATGCACTGGTGGGTGAATATGTCCTGCTCAGCCTCCCCACGCCTCTATGAACCTGCCTGGCGTGGCCCAGGTCGGCTCCAGGAGTGCCCTCTGCGCTGACCACTGGACCTCTCTCCAGTGTCCCTGGCTACAAGCTATAGGGTGGCTGAAGTCCTAGATCCTCAGTTCTCACTGCTCAAACTCTTCCCCATCCCTGTATCTGCTGGTTAGTCCTGGCCAGACTTCGCAGCATAAAGGCCCAGGGACCTCAGCGGATGCTACACAGACCCACATGCCCACATGCCCATGCTTGGAAGCGTGCACACAGAGCCACACGTGCACGCACACTAGCAACCCAGGCCTGCACAGAGACGGGGAGGCTGCAGCGGCCTGCTGCTCTCTACTGCCTCCCTGCCCCTTTATTTCCCTCCTCCTCTCCCCTCCACTGCCACTGGGAGGTTCAGGGAGTTCCCAGGAGTTCCAGCTTTCTCTGGCCACTTCAAGCCAAGGATCAACCCCGGTATCTCCGTGGGCCCAGAGCTCACAGAGGGTGTGGGGTTCCAACTGGGGGGTACAGAGCCGTGTGACTGAGCAGGCTGTGAACTGTGGTCTGCACTTGCTGATTTCGGCTTGGCACAGGGCACACGGTAGGTGCTCAAAGTGACTCAGGGCTGGCCAAGGCACACAGTAAGGGCTCAGAAAGGTTCATGACCAGGACAGAGCACACAGTAGGTGCTCAGAGCAGCTCAGGACCTGCACAAGGCACACAGTAGGTGCCCTAGAAATGCTGGTTTAAGGGCTAAAGCCACTTCATATGAAAAATTTCCCAAATGAGCCTCTGGGCCTTCCCAAAATGATGTGTGACCCCTGAGGGGGGACCTGGACAAACATGACCTCCTTGGAGGCCAGCAAAGGGCAGAGCAGGAGGGCCTCAGGCAGCTCCAGCTGGCTGTCCCTCTCCCTGGGCTGGAGGAAGAAGCTATTTATAGTTCCCCCTTGGCCCAGCCCCCCCACTCCCCTGCAAGGCGACAGTGTTCCCCCTCCTCCTTGCCACTGACAGGCTGATGCCCCCTCAGAGCACCCCTACACTAGAGAGACCAACACCCTCGCACCTTTTCCAGCACCACCTCCACTGCGCGCTGGTCTTTCCCCAATCCCCCTCCCACCCTCTCCCCGCCGCCCGTGCCTACCCCGCCTGCTGCTCCCTGACCCGGGGTCCGTCAGGGCGCTGCCTCCCTGCTTGCTTCTGTCCATCCTGCAAGCGAACTGGCCTGGGCCACCGCCCCCTGCAGCCTGGAGCCGGGCAGCCCCGCCCTCCGGGCGCGGGACGGAGCTGCGGTGTGCCCCGTGTGGCCCCGCCTTCCCAGCCCCGCCCTGGGCCCGCCCCCCAGGGCCGCTCACAACTTGAGAGATCAACAGTGCCCGCACCCCAGGCAGTCATACTCCTGCCCGTGTGGCCTCCCTCTACAGCCAGAGCAGTCCATACTGCCCAGGGTCTGCCCTTGTCTCCAGCCAGAGCTGTCTACACTACCTAGAGTTTCTGCCCCCTGGGCAGGCAAGCCTGTCCACACTGTTCGGAAGGGTCTGTCCCACCTCCAGCCCAGCAAAGGGGCTGGGGCTGTGAGATTAGGGAAAACCTATTCCTTCCACACCAAAGGGAGCAGGTCGGTGAAATGGGGCAGGGGTAGGGGGAGTGGGCAGAGGGGCACCGTAGCCAGCTATGACTCAGCCCTCGACTGTCACTGCCTGGGTGCACATGACAGTGATTCTCGTTCATCCCATTCTCCAGGCGCTACGTTTATTGAGCTCTTTCCTGCATGCCAGAACTCTCATGTACACTGTCGCTCAGTGCTCACAAGAAACCTGGTGGCATTGCTCTGCTCTACAGAGGAGGAAGCTGAGGCTTGGAAAGATGAGCACGTTTGCTCTGGACAGTTCGATGAAGGAGATGCAGCGCTGGGCTGGAGCCTCACCGGCCCGAGCCACGTGTGTCCGAGGGCCACGGCTGGGTGTGCAGGCGTGTGGGTAGGACAGTGCCTGGCTGTGCGTTGAGTGTGCTTCATGCTGGTTTGGGGGACAAGCCCCTGTTCCTCGCAGCCCCCTCACATGCCCTCACCTTGCCCACACACACTCACAGCTATCAGATACACTGAGACGCAGCCACCCAGGCATGCGTACGCCTGCCACAAGCCCAGGCTGCCACAGCCACAGACTTCCCACATCCAGCCACCCATGCCTGGAAATGCCCCCGATGGCCCCCTCATCTGAGGGGGGTGCTGCCTCAGGGAGCACAAAACATGCGTGTGACCCTCAGCCTGCACGTCCCTGTGTGGTGACCGTGGAAGGCAGGGCAGACCTGAGGTCCGGTCTTAGGCAGACTGGTCTCAGATAACATATGGGGCTCCTGCGTTGAGGTTTCTGAAAGTGGCCCAAGAGTAACCACATTGACTGTCCGGATGCTGTTTGACTGTGGGGCACCCAGACATGGCGAGACTTCACACAGTAGTGACATTCCATGGTAGTGTCCACGCTGTCCAGACATATTGGAAGTCTGCAGGGCTCCAGGCATGGCACGACTCCATTTGGCAGCCCCCCAGCCTGGCAACGTCCAGGCTGTCCAGACGCACCGTGGCTCTGAGAGGCACTCAGCTGTGACAGGACACCACCTGGCAGGGACCCCACAGGGCGATGGCCAGGCGCACCATGCCCAGGTGTAGTGCCGTCCTGCTCTGCCACCGCCTTCCAGGTCTCCTGACGCGGGGTGGCCCCATCATTGTGACTCCCGCTCTGTGGCTCAGCGGCGGCCAACGTGGGCCAGGATGCGAGCATTGGTGGCAGCCTGCTCCCTCACAGCTCTGGCGCGGGCCTGCTCCAGTAAGATCTGCAGGAGGCCAATGGGGACATCCAGAGACAGGGTGATGCGGGGGCCCGGGCGGGGGCCGGGGCTCGGGTGGCCCCAAGCAGTGGAAGGGCCTGTGGTGCTGGCTGAAGTGCTCTCCAAGGCCACAGGGCGGGGAGTGGCCTGAGAAGGGCTCTGAGGGAGGAGCTGGAAGGCTGGGATAGGGGTCGCAGGGACAAGCAGGGCCCTGCGTGACGTCAGGACCATCAGCACCAGCAGAGCCCACCTGGTCATCGCGTGGTCAGGCTGCGAGGAGAAAAGAGGCTCAGGGTAGGGAGTCTGGGCAGCCATGGTGCATGGACAGAGACAGATGGGGAAGCAGACAGACAGGGAGACTAAGGGAAAGAGACAGAGAGATTAGAGAGGCCAGGCAAGGGACGCAGAGAGATAGAAGAGACAGAGATGAAAGGACAAGACAGCCAGAGTGAGACTGAGAAAAATCAAGACAGAGCTAGCCAGAGCAGGGGCCAGGGAGATAAAGAGAGCACAGCCAGATCTAGATACAGAGAGAGATACACTTGGGGAGGGGAAGGAGAAGAGAGAGAAGGAGGAGAGGGAGGAGGCAAACCAAAATAGAGGGAGACTGGAAGAAAAAGGCTGGAACCTAGACACAGCATGATAAAAATAGGGACGCAAAGGGGCGCCTGGGTGGCTCAGTCAGTGAAGCGTCTGCCTTCAGCCCAGGTCATGATCCCAGGCTCCTGGGATCAAGTCCCACATCAGGCTCCCAGCTCAGCGGGAAGCCTGCTTTTCCCTCTCCCTTTTCCCTCCCCCTGCTCATGCTTTCTCTCCCTCTCTCTCTCTTCAAATAAATAAATAAAATCTTTTTTAAAAAATAGGGATGCAAAGACACAGAGAGAACGTGGAGGGACAAAAGGGGAGCCTGAGTTCTGAGGGAGCTTGCAACAGATCGAGGACAAGCAAGAGAGGGAATAGGGTCCTCAAGGTGGAGAAGCAGCCAGAGACTCCAAGGCCCCCTCAGGTCCAGAGACCTCCACCAACCCAAATCCCAGATCCACTCAGCCCTCAAGGCCCTGCCCGTCCCACCCAGAGCCACCCCAGTCCTACCAGCAGCAGCCTCCTCTGGGGCACGGTGGGGCCGCCGGGGCTGCCCGTGGCTGGGGCCAGGCAGTGTGCTGCTGTGCTCCGGCCCTCTGCCCCCTTCACGGCCCCTTTATCTCTCTCAGCCCCTTGAGGTAGGAGCTGGGGCATGGCTCCTGGCATGAAGCAGCACCCCACCTCTGACTCATCCCCTCCTGGGGGGCAGTGAACACATGTCCTCAGCCCCCACTCAGTCTACTCCTTTTGGGGGGCAAGTTGAGGACTGAGGGTCACAGGACAGTGACCAGGGCTGGACAGAGGGACTCCCCACCCATGCAGGATAGTACTGACCTCCCAGGGAAAACCTGGCCCCCTGCCAGCCCCATCTCCCCAAACAGTCACAACAGGGACCTTTTAAGACAGCAGCTTTAATGCCCCCCAGAATCAGCACCATGTCATCACAGGCTTGGGTCAAGGGGTGGGTCAGATGCAGTCACATCCGCTCACTGCCCACAGCCACCCCCACACTGAGTCATCTGCTGGGGAGGCAGGAGCCACAATGGGGGTTTGTCCACAGGGGGAAGGCTAGACCCATGGGACCAAGTCACTGAAATAACGGACACGCTCATGCACGCTCACGTGCACACAGGCCTCTAGCACCAAGGGGAGGGACAGCAGGACTCCTCCAGGGGATGCTGAACTTCAGCTGGTCATCTGGACCTCAGCTCCGGGCAGCACCTGGGGCGGGTAGCAAGTGGGGAGCTGTCTTCAGCCATCTGGCCTTACCCAGCATGTAGGCCCCAGAGGAGCACTGGGGCAGCTGGGGGCACAACAGGAGTGGGGCTCCGCCCTCAGAGAGGGGATCTTCACTCAGGTCCTTGGAGGAGGGAGCACCGAGGGGACTCCACAGCTAGGATTCTCTGTTCAGCTCCTTGGTCCAGGGGTCTGTCCCAGGCCCCCAGTCTGAGGGGGCTCCTGACCTGGGACCCCGACCAGGACCTGATCTGGGTAGGCTCAGCATCCAGGCTCCTGTTGGGGTGGAGGGGTAGGCCCATACCTGTTCCCTGGTTCTGGACCACGCCGGGCAGGCAGCGGCGCTCACAGGCCTCACGGGTCCCAAAACGGTTGGCATTCCCTCCACAGCCGCCATAGACAAAGGGGTGACAGGCCTCTGTGCCACCTGCCGCAGCCCGATGGTACCAGCGCAGGGTGTAGGCGGTACAGGAGCCCTCGTCCAGCGGAAGCAAGCAGGGGTCTAGGGCCAGTGGGGGTCAGGAGGTCAGCAGGGGCGGTGGCCATCACAGAGGGACTAGAGGTCTGCCGCCCCTCCCCGAGCCCTTCTAGGCCAGCCCCCACTCTCACCATCGCCGTCCCGAGGAGCTTCGGGGTCCTGGTATTCCTCCACGGAGTACTCAGAGTATTCGTACTCGTCGTCCTCAGGGGGCACCCGGCCTGCACACAGGGTGGGGTGTACTGTGAGCGAGGCCGCCACGGGGCTACGTTCCTGCTGCCCAGCCCTGGCCCTGGGGGCGGGGCGGGCAGCACTATCTCCCACGTGTGCACAGTGTTACAGCTGTGCCCTCCGTGCTGCCCCTACACATGTGGCATTGCCCTGCACTCAGGAGCAACGTCACATGGGTCTGCACCCCACCGCAGCCACTGCTCCCCCTGCCCCCACAAGTCTAGCTAGCCTCACCTTCCTCCTCTGCGTGAGAAACCCGGAGCACAGGCACAGGGTGGAGCTGGGGGCTGGCAGTGTCTGCAGCATAACTAGGGAGGGGTCCTGGAGCAAAGGGCAGGGGCACAGGGCCTTGGGGTCATAATGGTGGCCACTCAGCCAAGCCCCTGCTGAGTGGACCCAGGGGATGGGCACAGTAGGGCCTGGGATGAGGAAAGTTCCGGGAGCAGAAAATACCAGAAAACTACTCACGTGATCCAGATGCGATGAACTGACCCTGGCAGGCTGGAGAGGGCAGAGAAGGGCAGGGAGAGAGACAAGGACGGAGAGCAAGAGACAAAGATAGAAAGCGGCAGGGGGAGAGACAGAGGGACACACACAGGGGGGCAGAGATGGAGAGAGAAGGACCGCAGGAGAGACAGACAGAGAGACCGATGGAAGGAGAGAAAGAATGGGTGGGCAGCAGAGAGAGAGGAAGGGAGAGAGAGAGGGTCAGAAACAGGCGGGCGTGGAGAAGGTGTGGAAGCGGTCAGACAGAGAGGAAGGAGGAGACAGAGCTTCATTCTCTGATACCCACCGGGCTGTTCCCACTTCCACCCCTCCACACACGGCCACACTGGGCTGCTAGGAACACTACGGGAAAGTCCCGTCGGCACGTCTGTCCTGAAGCACACGCGTCCTTCTGCGTATCTATCCATGTCCGCCCATCTCCTTGACTGCTTGATCCCCGTAAGTTCTGGGGACTCTGCCTGCCCCTGTCTAGGGGAGCTGGGGTGGAGTGGGAATGGGACCCAAGAGGCTCTGGGCTGGGCCACACTCACCGCAATGCTGACTCATCTCCTGACGCACAAAGCCTCGAATGTCATCCTCCTGGGGGCACAAGACCGCAAAGGGTCACGAAGCACCCATGGATCACGGGAGAAACAAAAGGCGTATGATGCAGGGATCGTGGAAGGACAGCACTGAGTCAGGGGCCCAGGCCCAGGGGGTCAGGGTCCTGGGGGCGGGAGGTGGGGCCCAGCCCACCCAGGCCCACACTTACTGTCAGTGCAGCTTCTCCCTTCTCCCCACGGGGGCCGGCGGGCCCTGGCCGCCCCTACACACAGTGGATGGGACCGGGCTGTGACCTCTGATCTTAGGGACACCAGAGGTCACCCCAGTCTCCAACCCTAAGCCCAGGAATCCCCACTCACCTGCTCTCCTCTCTCTCCAGGGGTCCCAGGGGCTCCAGGGGCACCCACCACTCTCTCTCCGGGGGGGCCTCGCTCACCCTATCAGACGCAAGGACGGAGTGAGCAGTCAGAGGCAGTGGAGGTCAGAAGTCGGGAAAGTTGGAGATCATAGGTTCAGAGATTGGGGCAGGGGTACTGGGGATAGGTTGCAGGGTCAGAGGTCAGTGAGGTTGGAAGGTTCAGGGAGGTTCAGGGGTCAGGAGTTAGAGTCAGAGTTCTTACCTTCTGCCCCTGAAGTCCTTCAGGGCCTTTGGGACCAACACTGCCAGGTGGCCCAGGGGGACCACTAGCACCATCACTGCCCCTAGGACCTGGGAAGCCCCCCGTTCCTGGGGGCCCCTGTGGAGACACAGGTCAGGATCAGTGATCAAAGCCCCCAAAGGTGGACACACTTCCAGAAAGTACAATCTCCTTAGCTTGCCATGACCTTGGTCTCAACTTACCCGCTCCCCTTTCTCGCCCTGGTCACCCTTGGATCCTGGCTGCCCATCAAAGCCTCGATCACCCTGAGAATGGAAGAGAGCATGAGAGACTGTCTGCCTTGAACTCCTCAGCTCAACGGCCACGAGCCCCTTGGCCCAATGGCCACAATCTTCTATGACCCAAGCACCTATGACCCTACCATACCAGGACCCTCCCTCTGCCGTGCTCCCCATGACCCCGACCTTACTGTCATACCCCTTGCCCCGATTCCACCTATTTCTTTTATACTGACACTCCAGCCTCCCTCACTGACCCCTTAGCCCTGATGCACATCTCCCCACTTCTCCACCTCTCATTCCTTAATCCTAAATCCCCACTGTGACCCCAACCCACCCTGAAACCTCAAGACCTACCTCACTGTACCCCCCAATGTCCCAGCCTTCCACAACCCTTTTGACATGAAACCCCCATCACCCTACCGTGATCTTCCCTACCCCATTCTGACCCCTTATGTCCACTGTTGAGAGACCCCATACCTTGGGACCGATCAGGCCCTCCTTCCCGGGGGCCCCTGACTGGCCCGGCACCCCCGGCTCCCCCTAGAGAAGAGAAAACATGAGTTGGGCCCTGGGCCACCTATCCTCTCCCCATCCCGGGTACCCCACACTCACCGTATCTCCCTTGCGTCCTGCCAGCCCAGGGCGGCCCGGGGGACCAGTTTCTCCCTACAGGCATCAGGTGGAAGGGTCAGACGTAGGCCCAGGCCCCACAGCCGCCCACATGCCCACCACCTCCTTACCTTATCTCCCTTCTCTCCGTCGAGGCCACAGGCTCCCTTTACCCCTCGCTCACCCTGCAGGGGGAAAAAGTAGGTGGAAAAGTGACTTCCGGATACCTCACCGTATAACCCCTTGACCAGATAACCACTTTCCAAATCGCCCTCCAACACTCTAATCTCTGACCTTCCAACCCCTAACCTAACACCCCACATTCAACCCCGTATACCTCAACATCTGACCCCAGATACCTTGCCCTCCAACATTAGCCGCCCCCCAACCAGGAAAAACCCCCAGCCCCTTCCCACCTTGAGGCCCCGTGGACCCATGAAGCCAACATCTCCTTTGTCTCCTCGGACACCAGGGGCTCCGTCCTTTCCTGGGAATCCCTAGTGGGGAGAGGGGTCAATATGAAGTCAAGGAGGTCAGGGGGATCCAGGGGGAATCACTCTGGATGAGAGGAACAGGGAACATCATGGGGTGAGAGTCACTATTGGAGGCCAGAGCCACCGGAAGGGCAGGGCTTTCCAGGGGTGGGGTCACCATGGGGATGGGATCATCACAACAGTTACTGGGAAGGTGGGGGCCCCGGGCAGCATGAGGACACCATGAGAACACCAGTCACTATAAGGTCAAAGGCCACCACATGAGGACGGGGGCCCCATGGGACAGGGCATCTCTGTGGGAGTAGGGACATCTTACCGGGTCACCTGGGATCCCTGCGGCACCAGGCTCACCCTGTGGGAAGCACAGATGGGGGAGCCCCTCAATGTGACTGTCCCCCCATGCCACTCGGGGACTCTCAGGCCGCACACAGATCCCATGTGAACACACGTGGCCAAGAGTGAGGGAGGCTGGAAACCCTCCAACGTTCAGAGGACACCCACAAGACAGATATGTGTGATGGGTGGTTCTGGGTCTGTGCCTGGGGTGGGGCTGACCTTGGGTCCCGTGAGTCCACGAGCTCCCAGCAACCCGGCTGAACCCTTGTCACCAGGCTCTCCTTTGGGGCCCTGTGGGTGTGACCAGGAGAGGGACACAATCAGGACCAGACAGGGCTGGAGGCTTGGAGTATGACTGGAACATGCCTGGTGAGGAGAGCCAGCCAGTGCGGCTCCCACCCACCGCTCCCAATGTGGCTCATTTCTCACCCCAGGCCCTCAGATCCCTGCCCCTCCCTCCTACCACAGGGTCCTTAAACCTACTTGGAGTACCCCTGACACCTGAAAAGCCCCTTGTCTGTTGTTCCCAGAGGCCCTCTCCTTGAGCTACATTCCACAGAGCTCCCTGGTGACCTCACATGGAGGTCCTCAAGCCCTCCGGAGAGCCCCCATCCTCTCAGCCATCCCACAGAGTCACTACAGCCTACTGAACCCCCTCCTCTCTGGCCCCCCCAAAAGCCCCCCATCCTCACAGACCCTCAATAGAGCCCCCACAGCCCACAGAAGTCGTCTCCTGACCCCATACAGAGCACCCCACCCTCTTCCCTGTACCTTCTCTCCAGGGTTCCCACTCTCTCCACGAGGTCCTTTGTCACCATCTATGCCTGGAGGCCCTCGTTCGCCCTGGGTCAAGGGTCAGAAGTCAGGCTCAGGGGCTGGAGGGCCTTCACCATCTGAGTTTGAGCTCTCAGATCGCCTGGCCCAGCCCCCAGAGGAGCCCCTCCCACAACCAAGAGAAACCCGGTCTGTATATGTGGGCCAGACCTACTCACCATGTCCCCCTTGGCACCGCGTGGCCCTGGAGGCCCCGCAGCTATGGCTGCATCACCCTGAGTGGACAGGGGGCAGTCAGAGGAGTCAGGAGCACCCTTAGTCCCTGCCTCTGCCCTCCCCTGTACCCACACTCACCTTGTCACCCTTTAGCCCTGAGGCTCCGGCGTCACCCTGTGGGGTGGAAGAGTGTGAATCTCTCCAAACCAGAGGAGTTCCAAGTCCTGAATTATAAGATCTAGCCCCACCCCACTCACCCCAGGGGTCTTTTCCTCCATGTTCTTACCTTCTCCCCACGCTCCCCCCGACTGCCCGGGGGCCCCTGTATGAGAAGAAGACAATAGTGAGCTAGGGGAATTTGGGGCCATTAGTGGGGAGACCGCTCAGGGGGCAGGGGAGAACCAAGCAGCCCCAGGGGGATAGGAGAGAGGAAGGGCCAGAGAGTACAGAAGCAGAACCAGAGGGCTACAGAGAGTGTCCCAAGGGCACAGAGGGCACAGGCAAGGGACCAATGTCACACCACTGGCGCTTTTCCCAAGGGAACCCACCGTGAGTCCTCGGGGTCCCTCCTGGCCTGGACGGCCATCTTCACCCTGGATGGTGACATTAAGTTCATTGACTCAGAAGTCGGAAATTAGAGGTGAGAGCTGTGATAAAGGGAGCCACGGCTGCCGAGCAGGACATACATACCCGGACACCTGGCTCCCCACGCTCGCCGCGGGCCCCGGGCAGACCTGTTCCAGGGTCTCCCTGGAGATCAACAGGATACCAGGGTTATGTGAGAGGAATCAGTGGGGGACAGAGGGTTAAGGAAGGTCAGAGGGGGACAGACAGGGTGACGGGGGTCAGCGGAGGCGGGAGGGGGTGACAGGGATCAGTGGAGGTGGGGCGTAGTGACAGATACAGGAGAGCCAGCAGCCTTGTCCCATCTACCTTGTCTCCTTTGAGTCCAGAGGCCCCAGGTGCTCCCTGTGGGCAGAGTAAGGTGAGGGTCCTGTGCCCCTCAAAGGCACACACGCATACCAGCCACGCAGTGTGTCCCAGTCCCCACATGGACAGACTCCAACACACAGCAATCAGACACCCGGGATCTTAGGGCACTTCTACTCACCGTTGACCCTGGTGGTCCAGGTGGCCCCGAGGGACCTGGGGCTCCCTCTCTCCCTGGGAGACCTGCCAGACCCTACCAGAACAATGAAGCGAAAGAGGCAGAGGGTGACTTGGGGACCTTCCTCCCCTTTGGCTCCTTCAACACTGGGAGCCCCCGAGGCAGGGCCTGGGCCCCCTTCTCCTCTTCACCCACTTGCCCACTACCAGAGTCAGAGGTCCTGAGTCACAAAGTCCCCACATGCTGCTTTCAGCATGCTTACCCGCTCTCCACTGGGGCCTGGCTGACCCATCTCTCCTCGAGGGCCTGTCTGACCAGGGAATCCGACAACACCAGGAGCACCGGGGGGGCCAGGGGGGCCCACATCTCCCTGGAACAGAGATAGCAAAGGGAGTATGAATAGTCCCAATGGGACTCCTTCCCAGAACTAGCCCCCGAATGCCCTCTTCTTCACCCTTCCAGGGACTTCCCTGCCCACCGCCCACAGCCCACCACCGGTGATGGGGCATTGACTTACCTTCAGACCTAGAGGACCAGCTGGCCCAGGGGGGCCCTGGACCCCAACTCCTGCGTCACCCTTCAAGGGAAAGAGGGGTCAGATGAGGCCCAGGGAGTCTCAGGAACATGGCCTCCAGCAGGGACACCCTAGGTATACATACCTTATTACCCTTGAGTCCTGCAGCCCCTTTTTGACCCTATAAAAACAAAGTAAACAGTACTTGAGGGGAGGAACACGAACCCAGAGCTGAGACGTGGCCCATGGCCCCTCAGATGTGCTCATGGAGACGTGGGACTCAGACAGGTACAGAAGGATTGAATCCTAGGAGCTCAGAGGTGACCACAGACTCGTGAGGGCACAGACGGAGGGAAGCTCAGATGTGACCACAGATACAGGGGAGTTCGGGCGTGACTACAGACACGTAGGCTCACACAGGAGCACAGGCTTAGGGACCTCGGATGTGAGCACAGACTCACGGGAGATCTCAGGAGCACCCCAATGCAGGAACTCAGAGCCACCCCAGCCCCGGGAGCTGAGACCTGGAACTCGGAGGGACGGGGGACAGGGGAAGCATGGCAGGTGAGCAAGGAGAAGCCCCCAGGAACTGTGCTGTGTCCTGAGACTGGGGGCCATGGACAGGCAACCACACACATGTGCTCAGACACACTGAGGAGCAGGAGACGGGGAAGAGGCACCAGAAAGCAAAGACGTGCCCCACTCCCCGCAGGAGCATGGAAGCCAAGAGGCTTAATCCCCGTGTGCTCCCAGGAGCAGGAGCTTGAATGCTGGAAGGGGCACAGTCCTGGGAATGGTGCCTCTGGTCCACAGCTGCGTTCCTCCTCCCAAGGTCAGACTTTCCCAGACCCCAGACTCACATCTTCCCCAGGGTCTCCAGGCTCCCCTGCACGGCCAGCTTCACCCTGCACAGAAAGGGCGGTAAGGGGGTCTAGTCACCCAACCTGGCCCCCCCTTGACCCAGCCCTCTGGCCCTTGGGCCAGGCCCACCTCACCTTCTCACCCCGAGGCCCTGGAAGTCCTCGGTCACCTTTGGCCCCCTGTAGAGACAGGGGACAGGCGGCAACATGGGCATTAGGGGCATAGAAAGATGACACTCAAGGAAGGAGGCATGAGGCCCGGGGTCAAATGTGACACGTATTATGGAAGCCGAGGGTCACGAGGATGAGTGAACAGTGCTGTCGGGGGCTCCACACTCACCGGCTCTCCCACTAGGTCTCCCGCGAGGCCTCCGGGCACTCCCTGATGTGGGACAAGGGTCAGTGGGATGCCTTGGCCTCCAGCACTTGGCCCCTCCCCCCAGACCTCTTGCACACTCACCTTCTCTCCCTTTGCTCCAGGGAGCCCGACTACAGCCTGTGGGGAATGCCCAGTGAGTCACCTCACCTCCTGCCTTCTCCCCGGCCCCACCCCGCCATCCTGGATGGGGGGCCGGCATAGACACAGTGAGGTACAGAGGGGCAGGGGCAGGGTCACCTGTCCAGGAGCCCCCATGGGTCCAGGCTCTCCTTTAGGTCCAACAGGGCCGGGCAGACCTGGTGACCCCTGTGACAGAGCAGTGTGAAGAACTCAGGGCCTCCCCACCGCCCTGGCCCTGCTGTCCTCACCCTCCGGGCGCAGGACAGGGCCCCATCACAGGTCTGAAGCAAGCTCCCCCAGAACACACACCGGCACGCCAGGAGCTCCTCTGTCTCCATCTTTTCCACCGGCACCATCACGACCTGGGGCTCCTGGCTTTCCCGTCTCCCCCTGAGAGGGAGGAGCTCTGTCAGGGGCCTGCCCACGGACTCCTGACCCCTGGAGCACGGCCTCGACCCCCAGGACTCACCACTTGTCCAGGCAAACCTGGCGCCCCCTGAGGACCCTGAAGAAGACAAGTCAGAAGTGAGGGGGACATGGGAGAACGTGGGACCCAGAGGGCAGGACGTGGTGTCCCTGCAGGATCCTCACTCACCACCAAGCCTGAAGGGCCAGGAGGGCCAGGAAGTCCCACAGCTCCAGTGGGTCCAGGCAGACCCTGGGAGAAGAAAGAGTTCAGGGCAGGGCCAGCCAACCCCACCTGGCTCCCTGTGGCTCTCACCCAGGAGTTGGGCCACTCACCCGTCCCGGTGGTCCCGTCTCTCCAGGTTCCCCCTGCCAAAAACCCAGAGACTGCATCACCCTCAGAAGGACAAGAGGCTCCTCAGCCCCTGTCCATAAGCAAAGCCCCATGGATGGAACACCGTGGTGCTCAGCCCCACTGCAGGGTGACAACATCCCAGGGCGCTGGCAGATGTTACCCTGGTATGGACACGGCCCACACACACCCACACTCACCTTCAGGCCAGAAGGACCCTGGGGTCCTGCGGGGCCAGCAAGACCCTAAAAAAAAGTATTAAGAGAAGGGGGCAGGGGTCAGAGTTATCTGCCCGGGCTCGGGGATTCACACAAACAAGGCCTGGCTCATCAGTGGGGACCAATCCCCAGCCCACCCCCAACAGGCCGTAGTCTCCTGTGACTTACCGGGGCACCGGGTGGCCCAGGGTCTCCATGGCCACCCTGATGGAGAGAGAAAGAGTCTGATGAGGGGGAGCCAGTCCCACCCAACCAGGGAAACTAAGGCACTACTGCCCCCTGTGGGATGGGATAGGATGGGGGCAGGAGTGGGGGGGGAAGAGTCTAGGATACTCACCACTGGGCCAGGGGTTCCCCTCGGACCTTGCAAACCCTGGATGGAGAAGGGGGCTGCTGAGCCTCAATCTGGGCCTCACCTGGGCCTGTCCCCACCCTCTGGAGGCCTTTGTCTAGGGAGTTCATTTGCAGGCCACCCCCCCCACACCCAGGCATAGATCACCCCTCACCCAGGGACTGCCCCTCAGGGATAACACATACTGACCTACACACACACACACACACACACACACACACAGATGTCACGCATCTGCACTCCCCCCCGGGCTCGCAGGCACAACACCCTTGTCACTAGTGACACGCGCCTGGAGTGGCCAGCACACGGCAGAGAGGGGCTATTCCCTCGGCCTGGGCCAAGCTGCACCCACCACCACTTACCGGCTTCCCTTCGGGTCCAGCCACACCACGCTCTCCTGGTAGGCCCTGGAGAGAACAGATTGAAGGCTACGCTGTCCCTCTTTGTTCCCCCATCCCAGCTTCCCGCAGACAGTCCCAGGCAGTGCAGACTTCAGTCGGACCACACTGTAAGCGCCCCAGGCTGGCCCGGGGGTGGCCTGTGGTGCAGACTCACCGGGCTGCCATCGAGACCCCTCTGGCCAGGCTCTCCCCGGTCTCCCTTGAGGCCTGGCACACCCTGTGAGCAGAAAGGCATGCCCTGAGCCCCCCGTCACCACTGTGTGCCCACGTACACACCACCCCTCGGGTGCTCCCAAAAAGGAGGGGGAAGCACGGTGGTGGGGGAGGCCTCACCCTGTCTCCCTTGGGGCCTTGGTCGCCGTCACCGCCTGGCTCCCCCTGTAGGGATGACATGTCAAGCCAGGCCCCGGTGCCAAGGTGGCTCCCCAACGGATCCCACGCACTGACCTTTGCGCCCTTGAATCCAGGGGGTCCTTGCACTCCAGAGAGTCCAGGACCTGGTTCCTCCACGGTCACCTACACACACAAGGTCACAAGGGAGAGAGGCATCTGTCACAGAGGCATGGAGGGGTCATCCTCTCTCACAAGATCCCACAGGAGTTTGGGTCAGAGATACCACATGGAGTTTCTGGGGCCTGAGTTAATGGTAGCCTCCTGGTAACGAGAGTCACAGGCCTAGGGTAGGGCTGGGCTGATCACCTTGGGGCCAGGGGGGCCGGGAGGTCCAGGGAGGCCAGGAGTGCCATCTCTGCCCTACGGAGAAGAAGGAAATGGCAGGGCTGCCCCAGCAGATTGCCCAGGCAGTCCCACCGCTAGAAGCCATCCCAGCTCACCTGTTCTCCACGTTCTCCTTTCTCTCCCCGTTCTCCCTGAGATGCAAATAGCAGGTTGGGAGCCATGTCCGTGGGGAGTCCAGCTCCTCCTGGGCCCGCACCCCCAGCCCTCCCGGTTAGCCCCACTCACCCTCTCTCCTGGCCTGCCTGCCTCCCCCGTGCCCCCAGCCGGGCCTGGGAGCCCAGGAATGCCAGGCTTTCCAGGCTCCCCAGCAAGGCCCGGAGGTCCAGGGGGGCCCCTTTCCCCAAGGGCCAGGCCTGGTGGCCCCTGAGGGCCAGGGTCTCCACGATCTCCCTTCAGCCCGCGTTCTCCAGAAAAGCCGATACGGCCCTGGAGGAACAGAAGAGTGAATGTCGCTAGCTCTGCAAGGACGCTGTCCCCAGGGTGCCCCCCCCAAGCCGTGGACACACACCTCCTTGCCCGGGGGGCCCCGCTCGCCTGGCTCCCCCTTAGGGCCACGGCGTCGTTCAGGCATGGGCAGGAAGCTGCCGGAGCTCTCATCCCAGGTCTCCACGATCTCCCGCAGGGCAGACGTCTGAGTGATAGCGAGGTGTTGGGGAAACAGGGCCTGTCCCTACAGCCACCCAGGCCTCCCGCTCAGCCAAGTGGGCCCTACTAACCCTGTGGGGCTCCCACCTGCCCCCACTCCCAGCCCCCAAACAACCTACCTTGATGCCAATAGTTTCCAGCAACCGCTCCACATTCTGGGGACACAAGCTGGGGTGAGGGGCAGCCCTCAGAGAAGCCTCCATACCCCCTTCCTCTGGCCCACAGGACCCTTTAGCACCGGTTGAGGCAGCCCGAGGCCCTGGAAGCCCTTCCCTGACATGTCCCCATTGCCCGGCTTTCCGAATCCCAGCAGAGCAGGGGACTGAGGGCAGGGGACAGAATCCATGGGGCCTCATGGCAAGGGGGAGGGGAGAGAGGTGGCTTCCTCATGCACGCGGATGAGTCAAGGACAGGGTCCTGAGCTTCACTCACCCCCACGCTCCCAGGATCTCCTCTCAGGCCGCGCTCTCCAGGGAGGCCCTGGAGACACCGAGAGATAAGCTGCTGGACCCAGTTTCTGGGGGGACTGTGTGTGTGTAGGTGGGAGCTATGGCTACCTGGCACGTGAAAAAGGTGGGGACCTCACCTGTTCCCCTTTGGGTCCAGTCTCCCCACGGTCACCCTGAGAACAAAGAATGATCAGGTGGGAGGAGTGCCCCAACCCTGCTCAGCCCTCACCACACCCCCGACCCACCAAATGCACACTCACCTTGGGGCCTGTGTTTCCCGGAACCCCAGGAAAACCCTGAGATAAGACACAACACAAAGTGGTCACACAGGACCATGGCATCCCAGGGCAGTATCCAGTGGGAACATAACGGTTCCTGTTGCGCCCAAGTCCTAGAACTCCCCTTCTGCATACTCACCTGGCCGGAGGGGCCCACCTGCCCTGGGAGGCCTGGGGGGCCCTGGAGTCCAGGGCTACCAGGAGCTCCACGCTCACCCTTGGGACCATCGTGACCCTGTGGAGGAGGCAGCCAGGATCAGGACCCTGAGACCCCAGAAAAGAGTGGAGCCGTATACCACAGAGTCAGGGTCAGGCGTCAGATTGCCCAAGACTCCAGCACTCACTTCTCTCCCAGGGGCGCCGGAGTCTCCCTTCTCTCCCTAAGGAAGACAAGGGCACTTTAGACAGGGCCCTCATCTGAGGCCAGAGCAGACTCCAAGTGAGGGGCCTTACCTTCCTTCCATCTTCTCCAGGGTCCCCAGGTTCTCCCTGTGGGCAGAAGATTCACATCAGCCCCAAGATTCCCTGGCTCGGCTGACCTCCGATGACTGTGTCTGTGCCTGTAGTTCCAAACCTCCGTGTGCTTGGGGCAGGGCCTGGGACCATCTGCGTAAGCTGCGGCACACGGGAGGGCGTGCCTGCGGGGCCCTGCTCACCTCACAGGTAACTGCCCATGGCCTCTGTCTCCGGCTTTCTAGATGTAACTCCACATCTATGCGTCTCTGGGTGTGTGTGTGTGTGTGTGTGTGTGCGTGTGCGTGTTAGCACGTGTACCCACGCATGGGTCTGTGTGTCCTGGCAGGTGACACTTAGTAGGTGTCTCAGTCTGTCTGCACATCTTCACCCACATCTCCACATGGGCATATACGTGTATACACAGGATGGACGTGTGTCCGTATGTCCCAGTATCCGCCAGCAAGTCTTGTGTGTGTCTCAGTATGTGTGGCCATATGTGTATGAATGACTGTGGACGTAAATGCACGTATCACACGCCAGGCCCTTGGACGTGAGTCTCACCATACTTCAACACAAGTCCTCATGTGGCCCGGGCTCCACAGATGTCTTAGCACGTATCTGGGCTGGGTGGGGGTGTCTGCGTGTCAACACGGCTCCAAGTCTCCCTGAATGTGGCTTCACGCCAGTATGTCTGCACCTCTCACTCTGTGTCCGTGGCTCCTCGCCTGTGCCCGTGGCTGTGTGTGTCAGTCCGTCTGGGCATCGGCTGTCAGTCCATCTGGGCACCAGTCCGCACAGCCGTGTGGCTCACTGTGTCTGTGACCGTCTGGGCACCGGTCGGCGCAGCTGCATAGCTCGCGGTCTGCGAGGCTGCGGGCGCGTGCTTCAGGGAATATGTGTGGGTCCGGGCTAGGTATGTGGGTGTGGACACGTCTCAACAGCAGTCTGCGTATGTGGCCCGTGGGTAGCTGCACATGTGTGTACGTGTGTGCTGGCGTTTCTCAGTGTGTCCCTGCGTCTGCTCTGGACACTCACGTTTTTCCCATTCAGGCCAGGCTTGCCGTCCTCTCCTGGCTTTCCCTGTGGGAACAGATCATTGATCAGGAGTCAGGGCCCGGGAGAGGGCAGTAAGGGGGCACAAGGGTACCATAAGATAGAATATGCAACTCTTGAACTCAGGATCCTGCGTTCGAGCCCCACGTTGGGGGTAGAGGTGACTTAGATTACTTTAAAAAGTAAGTAAACAAATAAACTTAAAAAAAAGGTACCATGAAATCTCAGTCTCACCTGGGCTCCAGGGGGGCCAGGTGGGCCAGGGGGGCCATGTTCTCCTCGGAGGCCCGGCAGGCCCTGGAAAAAGTCTTTGCTAGGACTGAGAGAGCCACTGAGAGAGCCCCTGAAGCCCACCCGTGGACTGGGGAGGACCCCACTAAGATCCTCCTTGAGAGTAGAGACCCCCAAAATTTGGAGGTTTCATTGAGATCCCCTGAGGCAGAGACCCCATTGTTTAGGGGTCCCCTGCTAAAACTCCCCAGGGAAGAACCCCCAGGACTTGGGGGACCTACTAAGGCCCCCAAGGCAGAGAAGGTCAGAGAGCTGGACCCTGCTAAACCCTGTCTGCCAGGGACTGAGACCATCCCAAGCACCCAGCTGGACCAGCTCGCCCTGCTCCCACGGATGCTGCAGTGTGATGACCGGGCTGCAGTTCACGCTGGATCCCTGAGCCACCCTCCAGCCCAACATCTCCCCTCACTTACGTCTCTCCCTGGGTCTCCAGCTTTGCCTGTAGCACCCTGAGGAGAGACTCAAAGTCAGGGAGTCTGCAGTGACCACGGGGTCGGGAGCACCGCCCACTGTCACGGCCACTAGTTCCTGTGAACTCAGGGCCTGCAAGGCATTACCACCCCCCGCCCAGCCAGGTTCCCCGGGAGAAGATACAAGCACCCCATCTGGCTCTGGACCTCATCAAGACCAAGAAGACCCAGGTGAGGTGGGAGCCATGTGAAGAGGGAAGGGGAGGGTGGGGCCAGGCAGTGACCATCACGACTCACATGCAGCCCAGGGGGGCCAGTGGCTCCTGGTTTCCCATCTAGCCCACCACGGCCGTCCAGGCCAGGTGGGCCCCGGTCACCCTGAGGAAGACAGAGAGGTAAGAGGCCTCATAAGGATAAGACAGACCTAAGAACCTGGCTCACGGCTGAAAAACCTCCCTGCCCTCTCACCTTCTCTCCTGCTGGGCCTCGGACACCTGGGTCCCCCTGGAGGGAACAAGGTCAGATGAGAGGTGAGGGTGGGGGTGGGACTGAGGTTGCTGGGGCAAAGAGCATCACTCACCTGAGGGCCTGGGGGCCCCCGAAGTCCACTGACACCCTAGAATAGGAGGAGAAGAAATCAGACCAGGCCTTTCGAGGCCTACACTTCCTCAGGGGACCAACCACACTCACCCTTTCCCCAGAGGCTCCAGGGGGGCCCGGGTCACCCTTGGGTCCTCGAGGACCTTCCTGTCCACGGTCCCCAGGCTCTCCCTATGGCAGAGACAAGCTTGTTGAAGGAACAGTCCTAGGGCTGTAGGCATGCCCGCCATGGAGGCACTGGGATGTTCCTGTGCTCCGAGCCTCACTCCACCCACAGACCCTGATACCTTCTCTCCAGCTCCAAGTCCCGGGTCCACCTGCGGGGGGAATGGCCAGTGAATGATTCAACAAGGGGCAATGGGGCCAGTGAGGGGCTATGGGATCAATGGAGCTCTCGGGAGGCCATAGGAGAAATGGGAGTCAGTAGAAGGGATGAAGGGACACCACGTGGCGCCAACAGGGCCAGGCAAGGGAGATGCAGAGAACCAGACTCAGCTCAACCCTTACCAGCCGTCCAGGGAGTCCTGGGGGACCCTGGGGAAGGAAATGATTATGGTCAATAGGAGCCCCGAGGTCCCAGGGCATGACTCAGGTTTGCCCCAGGCTCAACTCTGCTCCCAGATTCCCTGAAGCACCCCAATGCCAACCCCCAGAAGGCAGGTCAGGCCCGGAGGTGGCCATCAGTGCGCCCCACCTTGACCCCCAGGCCCCTTATGTGATCACTGACCAGACCAAACACTAGAAATCTGCATCCCTCCAGAGCCCAGGACACTGGCACTACTCACCGGCTCCCCACGGTCCCCCTTGGGTCCAGATGGTCCAGGGCTGCCCTGCAGAAAGTCAGGGGGTCAGGGTCACTCAAGATAGGTGGCAGTTTCAGGGAGTTCGGGAAGCAAACTAAGGACTCGTGGGGATCCTGGTGGCCTTTGGGGGTTGTGATGAAGGGGTCACAGGGGATTGTGAGGATTTAGCATTGCACGGTTGGGGCGGCAGGAGCAGGGGCTGGGAACTGGATGGTTGAAGTTGGGGTTTGGGGTCGGGGTTAGGACTCACATTTCGTCCATCCTCTCCAGGATCTCCTTGGTCTCCCTTCTCACCCACAGGCCCCCGAGCTCCAGGTGCCCCCTGGGAAGAGCAGCTGGCCTAAGACAGGCCCTCCCAGCATTTTTCAGGTTTCCCATGACCCCCCCATACTGCCCCAGGTTCCTCATCACCTCCAAATCAGGCCAGAGTTTCCCATCACACCATGCCTCCCTCCAGACTCTCCAGCACCCCCTTACTTCACCCTGCCAGCCTCACCCGAAGGCCACGCTCGCCAGCTTTTCCAGGCAAACCTGGGTCGCCCTGGTGATGGAGAGAAAGCCACACTGAGCAAGTGTGTTGGACTCACACGGACTCGGGGAGAAGGGGCAGAGAAGGGCCTGGCACCAGCCGGACAGTAGGCAGGGGAATGGACCAGATGACCGGGTGGAGCCCCCAGCCCAGTGGGATCCCAGTTCAAGGCTAAAGGCTCAGAAATCACAGTGGGAAGGAGTCTCACCGGGGGGCCCTCGTCACCTTTCTCTCCAACTTCACCCTGTGAGACAGGACAGTCAGCCCTGGTCCTCAGGTCCCCCAAGATGCCGACAACACCCTACTCCCCTGTCTCCTGTCAGGAACTCCCCCAAGTCCAGCTTTCTTACATCTCGTCCTCGGGGGCCGACAGGTCCAGGGGGGCCAGGCCGCCCAGAGTCCCCCTTCTCTCCAGGAGGCCCCGAGTCACCCTGTGGAGGAGACAGAAGTGAAGGGATTGCGATGCAGGTAGCAGCCAACCCCGGGGGCAGTAACCCCAGAAACCTCGAGGTTACTCAAGGTTACAGTTACTCACCGGGGGTCCTGCTCTGCCCGTGAGGCCAATGGGACCCTGCAGGGTGTGTGGGGGGTACAGGACTTAGTTGGGGCTCCCAGGTACTACCTTACCTCTTTCTGTCACCCTCCCCAGTCCCATGTTTATTCACCCGGTCTCCAGGATCTCCCTTGGGGCCAGGGTCTCCAGGAAGAACCAAGCCAGGTGGGCCCTGTGGTGGAAGGATCAGAAGTCAGGGAGCACAACCTTCACCTGCCCTACCCCCTAGACACTTTCCCTTCACTTACCCGCTCCCCTTTGACTCCTGCAGCTCCTCTGGGCCCAGTGGGCCCCACATCTCCCTGGGGGTGACAAAGACCATCAACCATCAGCATCAGCCCCAGGCTCCATGACCCCCTCCCCTGCGACCTAGCAATCATGCCACAACCCTTTGCCCCCCAGGGGCCTCCAGGCAGGCCCTGTGACCTTGACCTCAAGCCTGTGTCAGCCTCCTTTCACTCTTGCCAGAATTACCTTCTCTCCTTTGGCCCCCGCACCGTCAGGTCCCTGAAAACAAACAGGACAGACACGCTTGGCCCCACCTGGGGACGGCAGTACTGTGTGACTGACTGGGGATGGGGTAGTATCGTACTGCAAGTCATAGAGCTCAGTCTCTGTTCAGAGGTCCCAGAGTCATGGCTGGGAGCTGGGGCAGGGGTTACATGGAGCTCATGACCTGTGTGACGGTCACAGACGACAGCCAGGAGCCAAGAGATGTGTTACAGCATAAGGAGAGTCACAGAGCTCTTAGCCTGCCCAGGGCCCCAAGGTTACAGGGTCCCAGCCCGGCACCCTGGTCTACAGGCAGGCCAGTGCGCAAGGAGCTGCGCTGCGCCCAGAGCCCCATCCCTCCTTTGCTCACCACTGCAGGGTCCCCAGGGCGACCAGGCTCCCCCTGTGGAAAAAGAACAGAGGCAGGGATGGGTCAGAGACCCACCTGGGAACCAAGGGCCTGGTGTCCCACCTGCCACGATCCCTAGTACAGGGCTGTGGGGGGAGAGCACCAGCCCCCAGGCAATGACCCACCTTCTCTCCTCGGCGGCCGGCAGGTCCCGGTGGCCCCTGAGTGTAGAAAAGGTGTGAAGCCAGAGTGGGAGGAACACATGAAAAGCCCTCTCCCGGTCCCACCACAGTCACAGACTCACTTCAGGCCCCTCAGCTCCTGGACGTCCAGCCACTCCGGGCAGCCCCTGGGGAAGAAGAGAAATGCTGGTCCGAGGGAAGGGGGCAGGGCGATCATGGCAAACAAGGGCTAGAGGCTGTGAGGGTGCTGCAGAGAGGGCACGGAAGGTCAGGATTCGGGTGGCAGGGGTTGAACTCGTGGGACGCCAGGTCAGTGGAAGTCAAGGTCAGCTCAGCAGGGTCAGGAAGTGAAAAGCACGTCCCAGGGCTTGAGGGTTAGAGTCTGCATCAGCGGACGTTCTGGGACGAGAGGTGGCGGGGCAGGGGGAGTCAAGCCTGAGAAGTCAGAACCAGGAAGGGGCACGGACCTCGAATCAGCTGGGCACTGGCACTGGGGTCAGAGGGCTCACCTGGGGTCCCACTGGGCCGGTGGATCCACGTTCACCCTGATGGAACAGAACAGGTCAGAGCTGAGTCTGGTTCCAGACCCTCTGGGGCCGCGAGAGACCCCTCGGCTGCACTTACCTTCTCTCCAGTCTCACCCACAGCTCCTTTCAGTCCTCTGTCACCCTAAGGGGAGACAGATAGGAGAGGTGCCTTGACTGTCAAACCCCAGAGAGGGTGTCTCAACCTCTAGCCATCCTGCCCCTGAAACCAGAACCTCTGACCTGCTGAGAACCCTCATCTCCTGATCCCCCCACCTCCCCCAAACCTATAGCAGTCCCAGCGAGTCATGTCCCACACCTGACCCCCTAAAATGGCACTTACTTTGGGGCCAATGTCTCCAGGAGGTCCTCGTAGGCCCTAGAAGGGGTTCAGAGGTTTGGGTTTGGGCATAAGGGTAGCATAGAGAGTGGAAGGCTGTGGGAGCTGTGGCCACCCCTCAGAACCCTTGCCCCCTATACTCACCCGCTCACCCGGGCTCCCAGGTTGTCCTGGGAGGCCTGGGGCTCCGTCCTCACAGTCACCCTGAAGGAGAAACAAATGAGTAGAAGATCCTGCCCCCACCTCACCCCCGCCCCAGTACTAGGGTCAGGCTTCCTACCTTTTCTCCTTTCTGTCCAGAGGGGCCAACAGGGCCTTGGGGTCCAGGGCTTCCAGGAAGACCCTTAGGGAAAGTGAGTAAAAATGTGAGCCCCAAACTGCAAGGCCCAGCACCCACCCACTGCCCAGCAGAGCCCCAGCCCCAGTATCCACACCCCTGGGCATGACCCCAAGTTCCCCAGCAGAGCCTCAGGGCTCCCTCACCGGCAGCCCAGGCTCCCCTGGAGCGGTGCCACCATCACCTGATCCTGGAGGGCCCTGAGAGAGAACAGCAGGTCAGGAGATGGCCAAAGGGAATCAGATTCCAAGCCACCCCAGGACACCTTGCCCCTCACTTACCCGCTCCCCACGATCGCCTTTGTCACCCTGAAAGACAGATCATGGCCCCATGTCCCTGGACTATACCTCCACTCCCCAATATATGGGGGAAGATGAAGGTCAGGGGGACAAATTGGATTACAAAGGTCATGGAGGAACTGAGGAGTCACGGGGGACTAAGGGGTCACATGGGGTCAGAGCGACCAGTAGGGGTTGTGTGGGTTCAAATGGGGTCACTAGGTCACTGGATCACACAGAAGTCATGAGACCACACGGGGGTCATGTTGTCACCTTCACAGATGTTCCAGGAAGTCCTGGGGGACCACGGGGTCCTGGGTCCCCCAGTGGGCCACGGGATCCAGGGAGGCCCTGACAGAAGAGACCAAGTATAAAGTATACCCCCACAGACCCCTACTCCCACCCTGCCTCCCTCTGGTCCCCCACCACACATCCCTTGCCCATACATGTCCTGGAACTTACCGGAGGTCCAGGGTCCCCTTTCCGCCCAGGAAGCCCTGGGCCCTCGCCTCCAATGACTTGTCCAGGCTCTCCCTGCAGGACAGAAAGCAGTGGACAGGATTCAGGGTATGGGAGCCTTGAGGTGGGAGAAGCCCCTAGAGGGGCCTCAGCTATTCCTCGTCATGCCGCAGGCCCTGCAGTGTCCAGCCTGCTCCTTCCTGGGCCATCCTGGCTTCCTCCCTTCCCCCTGCACCTACCGGCTCCCCCTTCGGGCCTCGAGGTCCTCGCTCTCCCTGAGGACAAAATAGAGCAAAGGGTGGTACCTGGGCTCAAGCACATCCATGCTGCTCCACCCCCACAGGCCCCCGCCCCACAGAAAGAACTTTGGGAAGACACCGGATGAGCAAAGAAGGGAAAGCAACTTACTGGTTCTCCACGAGGACCAGGCCACCCTGGGGAGCCCTGTTAATGGAAGCCAGGACAGTCAGACCACCCACCCACCCACTCAAGCAAAGAGTCCCACTGTGTGACCTGCAAGGGCAAGGCTTGCTTACCTTTGAGCCAGGGCTTCCGGGAGTCCCAGGGCGGCCAGGGCTGCCTGGAGGCCCATCTGCCCCAGGGAAGCCCTGAGGAGGCAAAGAGTTCAGGGCAGGAAGGGACCCTCCCTCCATGCCCCTGGTTTGCTGGAGGAGCCCAGACCCCACAGGCCCCCAAGTGTCGCTGGGGTGGAGCAATGGGGCAGAACAGCAGCCCTTCTGAGCTAAATGGGGCCTGATCCCAGGCACAAGGGCAGTGATGAGGCGGAGGGCCTTCCCTGCCTCTGGGATTTCGAACTTACACCCAGGTTCTCTGGGGGAATTTCAAAACTCCCCTGGCTGCTCTGCTTTAGGCCCTTTCCCAAACTCTAGTGTGGTTTATGATGCCCACTTAGGCTTCTGGGAATACCCTGTGGTTCTACCTGTGCTCTTTCCTTCCGTCTCCTGAAAACCCTGAGGACACTTGCAGGAGTGTCTTAGGGGAACCTCAATGGTTTCCACTCACCCTCTCACCCTTTGCAGCAGTACTTCCTGGGGGCCCTTGGGGGCCAGGAACACCAATCCTGCCCTGAGAGGAGAAAGCAGGTAAGGAGGCAGTGTGCCAGTCAGGGAGCAGAGGACAGGCGTGGGGAGGCACTCACCGGAAGGCCAGGGGGGCCAGGAGGCCCGGCTTGTCCTTTCACGCCCTAGGAAGGATAATCAGTGAACCCTGTGCCACCACCAGCTCCCCCCAGCCCCACTGACCCCCAACCATTCTCTGCCTCCAACTAGGGCCACTCACCATCTCTCCAGGTTCCCCCTTCTGGCCCTGGAGAAAGATATGTCGAATGAGGGTCAGAGTGGCCAGCCCCAGGTGTGGCCCTCGCCCGCCCTCTCAACCCTGGACATTTACCTTTGGACAATGCACAGTGCAAGGCTCTGGTTGTGGCTGTGGACATAAGGTCTCCTTGAGGCCAGGCTCTTCTACCAAGAGTCCCCAGACCCCCTCTCCCCTGCCAGCTACCCCTCACTGAGAGGTCCCTTGCAAACCTGGGTGGCCGAACCAATCCGACACAGGGATGTTGCCAAACTACTGACTGCCCGTTCCAAGCTTGGACCATCATCCACAGCAAAGAAAGTCTGGACGGGGTCCATGCCTGGCACCAAGCGACGCAACTGTTCTGGGTCAGCTCCGGCCTGGCCCAAGATCATCACTTTGAGCCCTATGGAGGGGTCCAGCAGTCTGCATGACAACCCTGCTGGAGCCAGCCCGATTCCCAGGTCCCATCCCCACCAGCCCTACTCCTCACCAGCAGCCTGGGCCTCACGGATAGGGTTGAAGATGTCACCTCTCAAGGGTTCATCTACTAGCAAAACCATTATCCCTGGTACGTGCTGGCGGCGCCCAGGAGCATCTGGCGCTAACAGGTGTCTGTGAGCAGTAACCACAGCGGTGCCTGGGAGAAAGAACATGTCAGAACTCAGGGGCAACCAGCTCCCCGCAGGGAAGCCCCGAGAGTCCATGTCCAGTGCAGTTCCTTACCCAGGTTGTTCCCACTTGGGTCCACGTAGGGGATGCTGCGGATCTTCTGCAGGATGACGCCAGGATCATAGGAGCTGTTCAGCGGGAACAGCGGGGAGGGCCGATGGCTGTAGGACAGGAGGCCAACCTGGGGTGGAGGGGGACACAGAGCCTGGGGAGGATGGCAAAGCAAGGATGACAGAGTCTGTGGGGGGAGATACGGACCTCAGGGTGTGGGACTAAACTTGAACACTAGGGAGTCAGCAGTGATGGTAGGATAGGGAGCCAACCAGCAGATGGGGGAGATCTGGAGCCTGGGGGTGGGGGGTGGGGGGAACTGATAGAGCCTGGATCAGTGGTAGAGGAGGGAAATGGTAGCTGCTATAAAGCCTGGGACAGGGAAGGGCTGGGATGGGAAGGGGTCTGGCTGCATCTGGGGCCAAACCTGGACCGCCTGTGGCCCAAGAGGCCCAAGTGCAGACACCAGACGCTCCAGGGCTCGCTTTACAGCCTCTGCACGATGAGCATTGTCCTGAGTGCTGTGCACCAGGAACACCACATCCATCAGGCCATGGGGACACACTGCCAGAAGGGGGCTGAGTTACTGAAGCAACTGGCCCATCTAGCTACCTCCTTAGGCCCCTCCCACTGTGCCCATCATACCTGGGATCTGTGTGACAGAGGCCTCAGGACCCCGTACACCCTCCCGGATGGGTATCAGCGAGAAGGTGTAGGAGATGCCAGGCTCTAGCGCTGTCACCTGCTGGGAGCTCGTGATCCCTGGAAGTGTCTGTGAGGCCCCAGGGATGTCTGCAGAGGATAAAATCTGGTTAAACGGGAGGCCTTCCATGGAGCCCTAACTGCCATGCCACCCCAACCCTGGCCTCCCCTTCACCTTGGCCAGGCCGTCTGAGTGGCCGCCAGGACAGGATGTAGCTGGATACTCCAGATACTGGAGTCCAGGCCAGAGTCACTGAGTCAATTGAAGTGTCCACCACACGCAGTTCAGTGCTTGGAACACGGGGTGACTCTGAAGAAGGAATCAAAGACCAGGGATCAGAGTCTATGTCTTGAGAACCCAGAGATCATCTGAGGAGGTTCTGGGGTAGGATCATCTTAGAGAAAGAAGTGTCATAGGAGATCATGCTGGGGTCCCCCCAGGGGCAGGAGTGGTGGGGGGGCTACAGGAGGAGTCACTAAGGGTCATGGGGTGCAGGAAACCAGGGTGGGTCATCAGTGGGGGAAAGGTCACACCAGGGAAGGGTGGACTCTCTGGGCTCACCAGTGGGAAACCAGGGTGGGTCATCAGTGGGGGAAAGGTCACACCAGGGAAGGGTGGACTCTCTGGGCTCACCAGTGTGTGCAGTCACTTCTGTGGGGGGCCCTTCTCCAGTCGACCCCAAAACACTCAGCCATACGCGGTATAGGGTGGCTGGTTCTAGCCCATCCAGTTCATAGCTGTTGAGATCGGGCCCCAGGATCCGGGACTGTTCCTGGCCACCTGGGGCTGGCATGAGAGTAGGGACCCAAGACACATGGGAGGATGCTACAGACCAGCATTAATGAACTTGCCCACCTCCCTGACTGACCCTGCTGACCAGATCCACCCTCCTAATTGATCTTCCCCATTCTCGCTGATCCTGTTCACTTTAATGACCCTGCACGACTGACCCTTATTGATCCCACCCATCTCACTGACTGATCCCGCACACTGTCACTGATCCAGCAGACCCCCCCACGCCGTCCACTGACAGACTCTGCCCACTCATTGACCTCGCCCATCTCGCCAACCCCGCCCCCAACCCCGCCCCCACTGGTCCCTGAACTCGCCACCCCATCGGGGGACACCTCTCACCCTCGGGTCGCCAACGCAGACGGAAGCCCTGTGCCCCAGGCACCGGCTGCCACCGCAACCTCAGCGAGTGCTCCCCTAGCTGCACGACGCGAAGGGTCTCCAGTGCCGGCGGAGCCTCAGGCGCTACAGAGAAAGCACCGCAGTCAGGGAGGCTCCGCCCCCACTGGCTCCTGAGCCAATCCCAGACCAACCCTGGAACGCGCACCGCCCCAACCGACTCCTCTGCCTATCCCAGCCTTCATCCCTCCTTTCCCCTTGTAGCCCGCCGTACATAAACCCCGCCCCCAAACCATGCAGGCGACCAATCCAAGGCTCGCCCCAGCCCGAGCTCCGCCTACGCGTAGTGACGACAATGGAGACCGGCGCGCCCTCACGGTCCCCGACAAGTGCAGTCACTCGCACAGAGTAGCTGACTCCGCCTTCGAGGCCCCGTATTTCTGCGGAGTCCGTGTTTCCCGGGAGCACCTGCTGTCTCGTGGGGCCACCTGGGCAGGCAAACATGGGGCAACAGTCGGGGTGGGGGTGGCTTACCAGAGAGGAAATCCCAGCCGTGAGGGACAAGGGCACGTCAGGGAACCATACCCTCGCTGCGGCCCCAGGCCAGTCTGTAGGCTGTGGCTCCAGTGACCCCCACCCAGGTGACCCGCAGAACATCACTGGAAGCATTGAGGATCTGCAGCTTCGACACACTGCCCACGGGCGCAGGGTCTGGGGGCAGAGGCAGGGTAAGGGGTCAGGGGCCACTGGATGGTTGGCAGAGAACAGAGTGGCAGTGCAAACATGGTCAATACAGAGAGGTCTGAAGGTCAGTGTGAGGTTAGTATGGACAGGTCAGTGTAGGCAACCTCTGAGAGGGGGGAGGTCAGTGCCCCAGAGTGGGCAGTGTGGAGCGGCCAGGAGGTCGCTGAGGGTGGATCCTTAGTCAACGTGGAGAAGCCACTGAGCAGTGACGGAGAGGGCAGCTGAAGCAGTCAGGATGTTCACACACACCCCTGTTCACACAGTGGGGTGGGGCAGCCAATGAGATGTGGTTGCCGGCTGGCCAGGGTCCACTCACCTGTCCTCACAACCACAGAGGCAGGGGTCCCATCCACACCAGCCACATGGGCCCACACATGCACTGTGTACTCAGTATCTGGCTCCAGCCCATCCAGCTCAGCCACTGTGGCCTCTCCGGAAACCAACTGGGATTTCTCTGGACCTGGGAGTGGGAATGGAGGCAGCTCCAGGGCTAGCTAGACTCTGCCCTCCAATGCCCCCCCTGGACCCCTAATAAGCCCCCATCCCCCATTCCACCCAGACCTGCCCCGCCCAAAACCCTCCAAAACCTCCAGTCCCCTCCAAAACCCTTGGTCCCCACCATGGCCTGAGTGCCAGGAGATCCTGTATCCTGTTGCACCAGGAACCCTGTTCCAGGCAATGGTGACAGATGAGCTGCTGGTCTGTGTCACATGGACAGTCCTCACTGGGCCCAGTGGGTCTGGGGGGAGAGGCAATGGAGAGTCTAACGGAGGAGGCAGTGGAGGGTCTGATGGGGGAGGATTGGGGGACCATCTAATAGAAGGCTATGGGAGTCTAGAAGGAGACAGGGATTTGATGGTAGAGGAAGTGAATGGGTCAGATGGGGGAAGAAGTGGGGGTTCTGACAGGAGATAGTGCAATCTGAGTGAGGCAGGTGAGAGAAATCTGAGGGCAGAGTGGGATCTTAGAGGAGACGCAGAGGAATCTGAAGAAGGTGGGGGCTTAGGAGGCAAGGGAGGCCAAAGCAGAAAGCAGGACTCTGAGGGAGAAGGCAGCAGGAATCTGAAGAGGGAGACCGTTCTGAGGCGAAGCAAGGGTCTGAGAGGGGAGGCGTGGGGGTCCAAAGGGGCACTAGAGATACACAGTCAAGGGGCTGGTTGAGGCCCTGACCAGTCTGAGCCACGACGACCACAGCGGGACCCTCCTCTCTTCCTCGCAGTGCTGACACAGCCACCTGGTAGGAAGTTCCAGGCCGCAGCCCCAGGATATCTGTGGCAGTGGATTCTGGGGGCAATGTCTGGCTGGACTCCGGACCTAGGGTCAGAGGGAAGTGTTGACATGGCTCTTGCCTGTCCCTTCAATCCCCTATACCCTGATTGTTCCTCTCCATAACCCTCCCACACACCCCACACCGACCACTGTCTGTCCTCCAGCTAATCCGAAATCCACTGGCTCCAGGAACAGGTCCCCAAGCCACCCTCACTCGTGTTGCATCTGATGCCACGACTCGTAGCCCTGGGATGGCAAGTGGGGTTTCCAGTTCTGGGGGTGAGAGATAGAGGTCAGAGGTCAAACCAGGACCGGAGTAAGTCAGGCAGCTGTCCCTCCACAGCCTTCCTGCAGTGCTCACCACGGCGGACCGTGAGGATGCTGGCGCCACCCTCACGGGTGCCCACTCGAGCAGACACCCGCACGGTGTAGCTTAGCCCAGCCCGGACATCATCCAAGTCAAAGGCTGTCTGACTTCCAGGAAGCACCAGGGTCCGTTCAACCCCTAAGAGAGAAGGCAGGGTAGGTGGGCAGGGGTCAGTGAGGCACAGGGATGCGGGACGATGCTGGTCAGTGAAGACAGGGACACAGGATAATGGACCAGTGATGAATGGAGACCCAAGATGATAGGGGTCAGTGGACATGGTCATGGAATGTAGGATGAGAGAAGTCAGTGAACAGCGATAGGAATTGACAGGTCATTGATAGACAGTGACATGGGGTGACAGGGGCCAGTATTGGGTGGGGATAAGGGCTGAGAGATCAGTGTGGGCAGTGGTTCCAGCCAGGGTCACTGAAGGGCAGGGACTGGGCTTGTGCTTGTGGAGAAGGGACGTGGGGCAGTGAGTGGAGACAGACCCCGGTGAGAAGATGGGCTGAGGCAGGGCTGGGAGCAGACAGCCTCCATGACAGATCTGGGCTCAGTTGCCCCCTTGAGGATAGATGGACAAGGAGACAGAAGGAGGCTGTAGAAACCCAGGAGTGGAAAGATGGGGTGAAGGTGCCATCAGACCCCAAGAACTGGATCTTTAATGTGTGTGTGGGTGTGGCTGTGTCCCCCTCACCCTGGGTACTGCGCACAGCGATGCGGTACTCGGTGGCACCAGGAACTGGGCTCCAGGACACTCGTACCCGCTGCCCGGGCAGCTCAGTTGCCTGCAGGTCTGTCACAGGCCCCACGGGCAGCTCTGGCCCTGTTGGAGAGCGCAGCATGAGAGGCTGCCCGGGGGCCCCATCCCTTCCCCTGAAACATGGCCAGGCCCACAGAGCCCTCACCAGTGGGGACCACAGCTGCAGGTGTGGCCACCTCGCGGCCCTCCAGCAGCGTGTAGAGCGTGAGGCGGTACTCAGTACCCGGTTGCAGCCCATCCAACTGGTAGCGGGTCACATCAGAGGGCAGCACCACCTTCTGTGGCGCCCCCAAGCCTGCAAGATGACAGGGTCAGGCCAGCTGAAAGCCAAGCCCGGCCCTGCCTGCCCACCCCTCTCCCCTGCACTGACCGCTCTCACGCCGCCATTCCAGCCGGTAGCCACGGGCCTCAGGCACCAAGTTCCAGGAAACGAGAATGGATGTGGGGCCCAGGATGACCGGGCGCAGGGTCTGTTCAACAGAGGCGTCTGCCCAGGGCACACGGGACGTCAGTGGCCTTGGTGCCCTGTCTGCCTGCCCACCCAGCCCGAAGAAAGCATCCGGCCTTCTCACCAGTGCGGGCAGTCAGGGAGGTGGCAGCCCCGACGCTCCGGCCAAGCAGGCTGCTCACAGTCACCTCGTAATCCGTGCCAGGCTCCAGGTCACGCAGCAACACTGACCCCTGCCCGGGGCCCAGCTCCTGCTGCTGTGTGACACCGCCTGCAGCGGGGGGTGGTACCCGGGCGGTCAGTGTGCCTTATAGACTCAGAACCCTACGATCCTGTCTGAGGTGCAGGGATCCCCCTCACTCACCCCTAAGGACCCTCCATGTCACACGGTAGCCAGTGGCACCCGGCACACTCCGCCAAGCCACCAGGAGGCTGTGGGTCGTGGTATTCTGGATGGTCAGCTCCGGCCCCTCCAGGGCAGCTGGGGGAGGGTGCACCAGGGGTTAGCAGAGTCAGGCAGGGGGAGGGGTTACTGGGCAGTTAGGTGAGTGGGGTCAGAGGTTAGCAGAATTGCTCACTGGTCCGAGCTGTCCCACTCACGGCCTCCCCGATGCTATTGGCGTAGAGGGCTACCACAGTCACTTGGTACTCGGTCAGTGGCCGGAGACCTTGCAGCTGCGTGCTGGTCTCACCAGCGGGGACGCTCACCTGCCCAAGGTCAGAGGTCACTTTACCTTACACTTCCCACCAGCCAAATCCCCAACCCTCCACCTACCATCCCAGACATCCTTACCTCCCGCCGCTCGCTCGGCAGTGGCTGTCCCAGCCCTGTCAGAGGAGTGTACTGGACCTTGTAGCCAGTCACAGGGCCACTGGCTGCAGTCCACTGTACCCTCAGGGATTGACTGCCTGCTTCAGACAGCACCAGGTCTCGGGGACCAGAGGTCAAGTCATCAGCTGGGAAGGGCGGGGAGTCAGGCAATCAGGCAGGAGGATTGGGGGTCAGACTTAAAGTGTAGCATTGGGGTCAAGGGTCAGGACCCATGGGGTAGGGTCAGCATCTCGAGGGCAGGATCAGAGGGCAGTACCCCCAGCTTGGTGTTGGGAGCACATGGGATGGCATCAGCACTCCCAGGTGGGGGCGCGGGGGCAGAGGTCCAGGTCAGCACACAAGTGTGGGCAGGAACTCACTGGGCAGGGTCACGGGCACGCCACCAGCAGTTGTGCACACTCTCCGGGAAACAAGGGGCAGCAGCGTCCTCAAGATACTGAAGTCGTTGACGAAGAAGAAGAAATCACTGGTGGGCTGTGAGGCAACTCGCTTCAGCTCCTCGGGGTCGGCATTCTTGATCCCTGAGGTGATACCCAATCAGAGCTCAGGGGCTCATGAGCCCTCTGCCCGGCCCCCGCCGCAACCACGTGTCCCCTCAGCTTGCAACTCACCCACAGCAAACAGCTTGACCCCCTGCCCCTTCAGCCGCTGGGCAGCTGTGTCCACCAGGTCCTGGGACTTCCCATCTGTGATGAGGATGCAGACCTGGGGCAGGGCAGGGGGTCAATCAGTGTGCCTCAGACAGCTAACTTAGGGGGCATGGTGGGGTGAGAAATCACCTTGGGGACACCGGGTCGGGCCAGCTGGGGCAGGAAGATGTGGTCAGCCACGTGGAGAATCGCAGCCCCTGTGCGCGTGTTGCCCCCCTTGTAGCTGAGCTCACGGATGGCTCGGATCACGTCACCCCCTGAGCCAAGTGCATCAAGGCCAAACTCTGTCCTGTGCAGGGGAGGGAAGATGGCAGCAGGCTAGGGGCCAGGATCTCTTCTGGCTCTGGCCTCTAGGAAGCCTCTGGGGTGAGGTTTGTATCAGTCCCCTTGAGTGGTCTCCTAGTTCCGTGACTCCTGTCCTCCATCTCTGAAGCCGTTAACAAGCTCCTCTGGTACCCCTCTGTGTCCTGCCTGTGGCTGGAGCCCTTGGGGCTCCCTGCCTCGGGGAGCAGGATGTCTGGTTAATTAAGTAATTGTGGGAGGAAGGGTCCAGTTGTAGGGAGGTGGCTGTTGGCCAGACAGGGAGGCCCTGTGGGAGGGGAGAGGCCAAAGGCATCAGGAGGCTGAAACATGGAGAGTCCCGGAGGCTGGGGGTAGAATGTAGGCTGCATTCTCCATCTCCAGATCAGAAAACACAGTGCTGTCTTTGGCAAGAGCCCAGCCTGGAGGTGTCTCGGGTGCAAGATCCCTGCCTCTGTCTCCAGAGGAAGTCCTGGCTCAGGGCAAAGGGGTCTGGGTTCCCCAAAGCCTGTCCTAGGAGTTTCTGGACTCCCTGCTCCTGTGAGGGAAGAACACTGGTGAGAGCTCTGGGTCCCCAGCTCCAGGGGCCACCACTCACCGCGGATCGTCGCTGTACTGCACGGCCGCGAAGCGCACGCCCTGTGCACCGGCTGCCCCGGAGAAGGGCAGCACCAGTCCCTCCAGGAAACCTCGCACTTCGCGGAAGTTGCCACGGCCGATGGACGAAGAGCCGTCAAGTAGGAACACGATGTCAGCCGCATAAAGGCGTGCGCAGGTCACTGAGGCAGGAAGGAGCAATCAGGCTCTCCTCCTGGAGCCCACCCACCCCTCCGTGCACTGTGGTCCCTTGGCACTAGGGGCTGGGGTGGATGGAGTAGGCCTCAGCGGCTAAGCAAACCGGCCCAGGCCGGCTGGGGCCTGGGAACCTCAGAGGGAGGGACAGAGGGACCCAGAGCTGACTCTCCGCGGAGGTTTGGTGCGTGCCGAGAAGGGAGCTCCCCCGACGCGGGTGTGGATCTGGGACTGAGGCTGGCCTCAGGGGGCCAGAGTGGAGTGACAAAGAGTTGGTGACCCAGCGCGCATTTGGGGAGCCAGAGTGTGGGACCCAATAGGATAGGATGCAGTTTGGGGGACCCAGCAGGGGTGGCGGAGGGTTTTGGGGGGTCCGGGGAGAGTTAGCAGGGATGCAGGCAGGGTCGTGGAGGTGGGGGGGGGGTCCCAGATGAAGGCCACAGGTGACAGGGTGCAACGCCCTGGATGAAGTCCTTCCCGGGGTGCCCACCTCTCTCCCGGTGCTGGGCCCGCACGCGGAGCGCCCCTGCCAGGATCCCGGCGCAGAGCGCGGCCGCCAGGAGCGGCAGCCTCATCCTGGGTGGGGGAGACGGTCAGCCAGGCCCCCCGTCTCTATTCCTCGGCCCCCACAGTTGTGGCGGGTCCGAGCCTAGCGCCCCCCCACCCCCAGTCCCGGTCTTGCCTGCCCGTCCACCGGCTCCGCCGCCCAGCCGCTGCTGCACTACCGCCGCCACAGCAGAGAAAAGTCCCCGATCCGGGGGGCGGAGCTGCGGGCGGGGTCCCAAGCGGCCCGCCCCCACCCAGCGTCCCAAAGGCCGCCGCCCCCACCACCCCTGCCCGGATAGATGATTTGACTCCACTCAAGTGTAAAGACCCCCACGTCCTGTGGCTTCCGGGGCTCCCCCCAGAAGGTTCTTGACGGATGCTGAGGAAGACCCCTCCAACCCTGTCCAGGGTCAGAAGTTGCGGCTGCTTTAAGGTCAGAGTGACTAGTGTCATGACCGCTGGAGGCTGGAATTCAGAGAGGTTCCTGGGGACGGAGGAGACTGCAGGATGGTGGTGGGGGGAGGCTGCAGCTGGAGATGACTCAGCCCCCACCCTATGGGGGTGCCCAGACAAGCCTTCAGGCCATAAGTCCCGCCGGCCACTCCTGTGATTCAACCATCCGTCTGTTGGATCTCCTGTGCCCCACCCCTATCCCCTTGACAGCTGGAGCAGCCCCCAGCAAATGAGGGGCTCAGGCTCATCCCAGGGAAACCAAGGCACCACTGGACTGCATCTGAAAAATGCCATCCCCCACCTTGGGGGGGGGGAGAAGCCAGGAGGAGAGAATCTGTGTCATGCATACGCACACGTGTCCATCCCAGTACCCCTCACCCCCTGCCATGCCCTGAACCAGTCCCAGGCAGATGCCATCCAGCTGTGCCTGCACGGAGGAGGGTTGTCCATATGTGCAGGGTGGGACCACCCACAGTGACAGCTCATCTCTCAGGAATCCACCCCTTCCTGCCTACACCCCCACTGGTGGCCCTGTCCTGCTCCAAGTCCCCCTAACTACTCATCCTCATTCTGGCCTGCTGGAGTCTCCTCCCTCACTCTATTCTTCTTGAAGACCCCCTTCCACCCGTCATCCCCACCAGGCCCAGAGGTCACCATAGGCCCTCCCTCCTTTCCTCACGATCTCAGGGTCCACCTGTGGCTGCCACTTTCATAACTACCCTTGACCCACTGCTCACCCCTTAACCAGCCTGACTTCCCACCCATTTCCCTCAACTGGCTTTTGTGACTGTACAGTCCCCTTTAACACAGGTCACGAACGCTGTCCTGAGATGAGTCTGTATGTGCACGTCTTCATCCAAGGGAAGTGACACAAAGGCGGAGATGTTCCCAAGAGCAGCAGGCCCGTGTTTTGTTTGTTTTCCTGCTAGTCCTAGATAATTCTGAGAAGTCCAGAAAGTAGGTCTACACTCACCACTGCCGCTGAGTCCCTTCCAACATGCCTGGCCCCAGGCCTCTCCTGGGTCAACAGGCTGAGTGGGGAAGAGATGGGGACAACACGTCTTCATCTCCCCTGGGCTCCTTCCAGGCCGGGGGGTCTGTGGTGTGGCCAGAGCTGGAGGCAATGAAGGCCATCCACACTGCCTGTTTTCCTATTCCCCGGAAGGCTGAAGCTACAGAATGGCCCCTGTGATCCCTGATCCCTCCCCCTAATTATCACAGCGTTGTGACCCATAGGGCCCAGAACTTCTTCCAAGGTCATGGTCTCCTCAGCCACGTCCCAACACCCCCAGCCCTTAAAGCGGTCTGATAGGTGAGAACAGCAGAGACCCAGACACAATCTCCTTACAGACGCAGCCCCTGCCCCCAAGCCCTCCACCTCCTCTTGCTCAGCAGGGGCAGAGCTGCCACGTACGGTAGGGTCGCACGCACACATGGCGGTCCAGCCTGTAGGGGCAACTGGACACCCTGCTGAGAGGGTATCAGACCATGATGTGCCCCTGAAAGGAAGGGCTGCCTGCTGTGTGGGGGTCCCTCAAAGGGTGTGGGAGAGGCTGTTGTGGAGGTTCAAGTGCAGGTGGTGATGTGAGACTGGAGCCCCCAGGCAGGTGTGTGACCCTCTGTGGCTCCCAGCTCCAGCCTCCTGGCAGATACACAGGCTAGGGCCCAGCTCCTGAGCCCAGCACCTTCCATCTGAAGAGTGGGGCCCCAGAGCTCTGTCCTTCCTCTAACTCTCCCCCCACATCTCCTTCCCTGGCTTCAGTCACTACCTCTGCCCGGTGGCACCACATCTCTAGCTGGGGCTTCTTTTCAGGATCGCAGCCCCACACATCCCACTGTCCCGGACACCTCCCAATTTCTCACCAAAACTGTGGCCCAAGCTAGGCAGGTCATCCTCTGGCAACCTACCCCTCCTTGGGGTACCCAGCCCTGTTGGGGCTGCTGTCCTGCTTGTGTCCCCTGAAGCCCGCTCCAGCTCTTCCTACAGCTGTGACCTCTGCTCTGCCATAGCACAGCTCCCTGGGGTGCCACAGAAATCCAGCCTCCCAGTCCCCATGCTAAATCTCAGGCCGATCTCACTTCTCTCGCCAGTAACCTCTAAGGGACCTCCCTCAAGATGCCTCCAGAGTAAAGACCAAATTCTCTGGTTTGGTATGCAAGGTCTATTGGGACCAGATCACTTCCAGAAGTGCCCAGCACATCCAGAGCCTTCAAGGACCATGCCTGGGCTTGGAAGAGAAATCACCCCCATCTTCCAGGAGCTCAAACTTAGAGCAAAGATTTGGTACTCCCTGGGCCCACTGTACTGCCTCTATAAGCACCGGGTTGGCCTGTCAGGTTTCTGCACTGTCTAGCAGGTTCTCTCAAAGTAGGAGGATGACCTGGGACCTCCAGCTCTGGGTTCTAGAAGGCACTTGACAATTATTTCCTAATTGACAACTGGTGGCAGCAGAGATGAGCTAAAGGCACTGGGGCAGGGCAAGAGTGATTCCGGGGTTGTTTGGGGCCACTGCTAGGCTGGGGTGCTGGATGACTTCTCAAGAGCCTGCTTCTCAACCACCTTTGTCCCAGACTCTGCTCCCGACTGCCAGCAGCACTTCTCCTAGGAGAATCAGGCCCCTCACTTCCACTTCCATCCTGGGCTCCCAGGGAACCTGACTGCAGAAGGGCTGGAGACACAGGAAGAGGGGTCTCCCTGCCCACCTGCCTCCTGGGGCCAAGGCCTGAAGGGGGACTAGGCAGCTGTGAGTTCCACCAGGTCCTGGCTGCCACAGGTAGATGGGAAGGGGATCATCAGGCCAGCAGCTCAGGACTTGCCTGGGACAGACCTAGTCAAGGGAGGGGGCTCAGGCCCCACTGAGCTCAGGGCTATTCTCGGAGCCTGAGTCAGCGGCAAATCGAGGCAAAGGATTCTTGCCCTGCCTGCCCAGGCAACAGATAGAAATCAAATGGGAACACTATGCCCCAGGCTATCCTCCTCCCAGAATCCAGAGTAAACATATGAAGGAAGCTTCCTCAGGGAGACTCCGGGACGTCCATGGCCCTTCCTGGTCTGTCCAGGGGGCCAGGAACTGCCAGAAGGCTTATTGCACAGGACCCACACCAAAGGGCTTCCCTCCTGAGCCACCAGAGTTCCCAGGCTGGGACCTCTACCAGGGCAAAAGCATGGGTTCCCACACCCTACTCTTGGGACAGACCAGCTAGGAGCATCCCCCACGTGGCTAAGTGGAAACATCTGGCTTCAGCTCCCTGCAGGCATCAAAGGCTTCCGGCCTCCATACTGAAGCCCCCACGCTTGCCCCTGGCTGAGGATACATCAGCCTGTGGGAAGGCAGAAGGATCTGGGGCATACAGAACTGGGGGGGGGGGGGGAGAGTCCCTGCTCCCCCATCCACTGCCTGGGAGACCCCACGGCAATGCCGAGAGACGGACAACACAGTTTTCAACACGGGCCTTTATTGGAGGTAAGGTCATCTGCACACAGGTCTGGAGAGCCGAGGTGGTACGCTTGTCGCGGGGAGGGACCGGGAACCCTGGCCCAGCCCTCTTGCCTGTACAGCCTTCCTGCCTAGAAGCGCAGCCAGAACATGCCGCTGCGGATCCGGTTGTAGTCTGGGAGCTGCTCGATGGGGCCTGTGGGGAGAGGGTGGGGCGTCAGGGTGGGGTGCCTGGCCTGTACAGGGACACCTGGCCCTACGCCGCACCCGAGGCAGAGCTGCCCAGAGCAGCACAAGACAGGCTTTGAGTGGAAAAAGGGAAGAGAACATTCCCCCAGGGGTGCCGAGCCTGTCACTTCATGCTCTGGCTCTCAGAGCCCCACCCCACGCACGGAGGTGTCCGTTACCTGGCGGGTGCGGGGTATTGATGGAGGCACCTTGGCAGGGAGTCAGGGAGCTGCTGGGACAGGTTTTCTGAGCAAGAACTCCCTGGCAGCCAGGCTGTTGGGCAGAGCCTCTCAGGGGCCTCGGTTTGCTGCTGCCAGGGTAGGCGGGGTGGGGGTGGGGGGGAGCACAGGCAGCAGGGGAGGCCAGGAGGAGGCCTGAGAAGAAGGACAAAGAACAGGCACTCTAGGCCACTCACCCAATCCAGCCACAGCTGGACACTGGTCATAGAAGTACTTGGAGCAGACCTTACGCACCACACTGGCATCCACTTCCTGCAGGGGAAGCAGAGGGCACACTGACACGCAGGTTCCTGGGGCCACCTCAGCCGGTCAATGTCGCCCAGCCAGCCGACCAAGGTCTTCCATACGGCCCGAGGAGCTGCCCCCTCAGCCAAAGGGGAAAGGCAGCAGGGCCCTCCCTGCCGCAGACGTCCACAGGCCCCACCCATGCCCTCAGCCTTCAGTGCCTCTGCCCGGCCCTCCGATGACGCCACCCTGTCGGTGACGCTGCCGAGGACACCAGGGATGACTGCGGGAGCAGTCTGCACCATGCGCTGTCAGGCCTGAACTCCTCGCCCTTTAGGAGGCTGCCAGGTCGGGACTCCAGAACCTCCCCCAGAGGCCCACGTTACCGCAATCCGGCTTTCCCACTCGGCCAGAGGGATGCGCCGGCCATAGGTCAGGAGGCTGCGTCCGATGTCCTCGCACACGGGAGTGGTGCCTGCAAGGGTCAGGGGAGGCTTACAGCTCCTCCCGGTCCAGTCCAGGAACACAGGTACTCGCTGAGCCTCCAGCTCCAGGCTGCCACCTGGGCCATGGTCTGACCCCGGATCCCAGCCTCACTTCCACCATCTGCTCTAGTGATGGGCTGTTGCGGACCTGGCCCGCCGCCACCTGAATCTGACCCGCCAAGGCCCTGGGGGTGGCAGTGGGGATACGGCATGGCCTTCAGAGTTCTCCTCTCCCATCCTGCTTGGGAACGTGGCTACCCTGGGGCTGTCCCTCCAGGATGCGCTCCACGCCCTCCCCACAGAGCTGCAGGACTCACCATCCAGATGAGACACCAGGGCATTTCTGAGGATGTTTTTGCCCCGGAGCACCTCACTCTCCGTGGCACTGGTGCACAGGCGCATCCTACAACGGGCGGGGGATGGGCTGGTCATCCTGAGAGACAGGGCTGTCTCCTACCCCCACCGTCCTGCTCGAGGGCCCCTCCTGTGCCCGGCAGTCCTGGGCTGCCGCTCACCACTGGCCTTGCAGGAAGAACATCATGTCGTCAATGTTCATGCGATCGCAGACGAAGTGGGCGCCCAGCAGCCCTGTCTCCGCGTAGCAGATGTTGAAGGTCTGGAAACTCTGGCACAGCTTGTTGGTCACGGAGACGGCAGCCAGTTGGCTGGACAGGTGCTGCCAGGGGCAAGGGCCGTCAGCACCCACCCTCCTGTCCGTGGCCCACAGCCTGAACCCCACGGCCCGGCACCCTCTGTTCCCGGACGGCAAGGTCCCGTGCTCAGCCCAGCACTCACCGAGCCGCCACCGTAAGTGCAGTCGTAGTGGCCTATGATGGCATTGGCCACTTGGAGGGCCACATTGTCCGGGTTGGACCAGCCAGGCCCCTCTACCGCAATAGCTACATGGGCCAAGGGCAGAGCATCGTCGCGGTGGCGGATCTGAGAAAGGACAGGGCGAGACTGAGAGCCGGCGCGTGCAGACGACCAGAAAAGGTACCAGGTGTGGGTGAAGCATGTGCACGCGTGTGGGAACACGTGTGCTCGTCAGGCAGCATCCACAGGACCCCTTCCCCACCCCCGAAGCATCTCTGGAATCAGGAAGACAACCATGTTCACAAGGGTCCTTCCAGAGGCCGGGGCTGAGACCACCACCCCCGGCCACAAGGCGGCCCACCTCGCTGCCCGTGAAGCGGCACGGAGCCAGAGTGGGCACGGTGTCCTCCTCGTATGCCTCCGAGACGCTGCTGAAGTGCTTCTGGGCGAGGTCCAGCAGCTGCCGGTGCTCCACCCCTGCCGAGACAGAGGGCGCCGTTATGGGCCGGGCAGCAGGGGCCAAGGCACAGGGTCAGGGGGATCACGCACAGGCGGAGGACCCCACGTCCGATCTCGGTGGGAGATGGCGGAAGGAAGACACGACATCAGGACAGGGTCAGGGAAGAGAATCTCCAGAGAGAGGCTCTGCCTCATGGGCGGGGCAGGCACCTCAAGGTCGAAGAGCGTCCATCACCTCAGCCCCAGGGAAGCAGCAGCACGGTGGGCTGAAAGATGGGTCCCCAGCAGATGCATTCTCCCCCACATTAAGAACAAGACTGGGGCTCCCTGGGCCCCAGGCCACCTGCCCTGCTTTGTCCCTCTGACCCTTCCTCAAGCAGATGCTGGCTGCTACCCTGTGGGGGAGGCTAACGAGAGGGCACAGAGGTGCTACTGCAGGGCCGTGACTAATTCTGGGGACGTTCACGAAGAGCACTCGGGACCCTGCAAGACTGCACACCCTCACCTTTACAAGGGGAGGTCTCTGCCGCTCGAGCATCTTGGCTGGTCAGCGCTGTGGGCGGCCAGAGAGACAGCCTGCCAGCGGCCTCGGCCTTCATTCCTCCCTTCCCAGAGCTCCCACCCTTCTGGACTCAACAGTCTCACTCTCGCTCGCTTAAACTGCCCTTGGGTCACAGGCCCCAGGGCCACCCACCATGCCCTTCCCAGCAGTCCTTTTCACCCACCCGGCTGCCAAGGCCACAAGCTGGAAAAGCATCCTTAACCCCTCTCCTGTCCACTCCCCACCACAGCCAGACGTGCTTCAGATTTCCATCTATAAAACCATCCTGAATCCATCCCTCACTCCTGCCACCTCCTACCAGACACCTGCCATAGCCTCCCCCACCCCCACCCTGGGCCTGCCTGCCTATGCTCTGGCCCCCACATGGCAGCCAAGCATTGGACCATGACACTGCCCTGCCCCTCTGCTCAGGTTCCCCACTCCCCACCTGACTTAACCCCTCCCAATCCTTTAGACCTTGGTTCCAACAACATGTGCTTCAAAAGCACCCCCTAACCTCCAACTCTGCACTTCCCGTCTGTCATCAAATAGGTATCGTCACACCCCAGGGTCTGGCCTGCCCACCAGCAAGGCTGCGAGGAACAAACCTGAGGGCTTGTATCTCCCACCAGCCTGCCACCCGGGTCTCTTAAGGGACAGGTGGGGCTGAGAAAGGCCTGTACTAATGAGGGCAAGCAGCATCCCTACGTGGTGGGTCCCAGGGGTGTTGGCAGGGCAGAATCCCATCCCACCTCAGAGCGCATGAGACAGAGCTCGCTCTCCTCAAGGACAGGACAGGAACAGGGTCCCCCGGACGGGAAGATCCCCTATGGTCATAACCAGGAGACCCGGGCCCTGGTAACCAAGGCTGGTGCCCACCCACCCATCACCACAGAGCTTCGGTGGGCCCAGCACTCACCTCCAGCTGCTGCCAGCACCATGCGAGGGGCCTTATAATGCCTGCTGAGGTACTCGGTCAGGTCTGCACGAGACAGCTTCCTGCAAGACATACAGCCAATGGCTCAGCGCCTCTCCCAAACCACAGTGGTCTGGGTCCCACAAACAGAGCTGAGGAGACAGGCAAGGAGAGATGTGGCTTCTCTGGGGAGCAAGCCCTAGCACACCCCTCAATCCCCTTCCCCATCTCTGCCACCCAGCCCTCCCGGCCCCACCTCACATCTGCCCTCAGGACAGGCTCAGTCCTTCCTCCCCGAGGGGGCTGTGAGCCGATGCTGTGAAGCTCTCAAGGGCGGTGTCAGAGTTCGTCCCACCAGAGGACAAACAGCCACGCAGACGGGATCCCCAAGCTCCCTCCCTCAGGTTGTCAGGACACACATAAAATCATGCCCTACAAGGAGGCCCGCAACTCGAGTGAAGACCACACAGGCATTTCAAAAAGACCCCCAGGGACCATGTGGCAACAGAAAGAATGTTTCCAGTTGTGCGAATTAAGAACATACAATAGTGCAGGCCAACTAAAAACAAACTCGCACGGGCCAGCACGGGCCCAGCAACCCTCACCTGACATTCCCGCTGGGCCCCTCCACAGCCTGGGCTAGAGGTGTGCCCTGGAACGCCGTGGCATGCAGATAGTCGAAGACCACGTTCCGCATACACGCATCGTTCTCCTGCAGCTCCTGGAGGATCACATCACGCTCCTTCTCAATCTGGGAGTCTTCTAGGCTGCAGTTCTGCACAATGTCGGCCAGGAGCTCCACAGCTAGATGCAAGAAGGGCAGGTGTGGGCACCAGGTGGGCCACCGCAGGCCAGTAATGGCACAACGCCCCCAGGACTGGCATGCCTGGTTGCCCTGCTGCAAGAGGATGCTGTCAGGGTAACCCCATTCTTTGGCCAGGCCAAGCTCTTGGAGGCCTGTCCTCTGCACCCCTGAAGTCCTATCCCCCCGTCCCTGCCCCCTCCTCCAGGCGTTACCTTTTGGCAGGTCCTTGGATAGCGCCTTGATGTAGTAAGCTGTGTGTTCCCGGGTGCTGTAGGCATTGAGATGGGCCCCCATGCTCTCCACCTCCTTCTCCAAGGCATTGCCAGGCCGATTCTTCGTTCCCTTGAACCAGGTATCCACAGGACCAATCAGGAACCACGTGGGAACTCAGGACCCCTATCTTCGAAGGCCAAAGTCCCAGCAGCACCACTGGTCCACAGGCGCCTCCTTCAGCAAAGACTATGGGCATAGAGGGCCTACGATCTGTGCTCACCAAGTGCTGAGCAGGCCACAGTATCATAGGCTAATAGAATGGAGACAGCCAGGGGCCAGGAGAGAAAGGCATGGCCAGTGCAAGTATGGCCTGAAATCCAGAGCCCCATAACAGTCTGACCTTACCAGCACTCTCTGTCACCTTACTGACAGTCACGGTCAGGTTAGCTCACATCAATGTGCAGGTGACGCTGCCATGACCCACTCTACCCCCATGCCATTCATCTGACTGTGTGTGTGCTGGTGGACACCTCTGTGGGACTCAACCCCACTTCTGTGTGTCTGTGTGTGTGTCTGCTGCTGTCCACTGGCACATACACGCACGCTGAGATCTACACTCACATCTGTGCTGCTGCTGCTGGCCAGACTACCTAGCCGGTCCTGCTCCACACCCCCACCCATCCATATCTGCTCCATTTTTTAATTCATTTAAAAAACTCAGACTTCACGCCAACATGAGCTGGCTGAGGCACTGAGCGTGGAGACTGTCCCCACCCTCAGGAAAGCTCAGTATTTACTTCTACAAACAAGAGATGCCCAGGCATTCTGCCAGAGGAGAGCATCTCACAAGAACGCACGCCAGCCCAAGTCTACAAAATTGTTAAATGCACTTGTCCATCTACGTGTTCCACGCTTCCACACCAATGCACGCATACAACACAGGCCTGGCCTCTCTGGTGAGGAATGGGGTCCTGTGCCTCCCTGGGGGCCTTATGCAGGGGCTGACTAGATCGGTGCTCACTCAGGAGAGGCTAAACCCACATGGTTCCTTCCAGAAAAGCCAGCCAGAGATCGCGCCCCCCCCCCCCAGCTGAAGCCCATAACTGAGGAGGTTGACTTTGCTAACCTGCATCCTCAGGAGGGACAAGAGGCAGGGGAGTGCAGGATTTCAGGAGCCTCACCTTGAAAGCCAGATGCTCCAAAAAGTAACCTGCCCCATTGTTCTTCTCAGTCTCGTAACGGCTGCCGACATCAATCCACACCCCGACCTGCACAAAAAGCCATCAACAAAGGTAACAAACCACCCCAGCCCCGACTTACACCCTACCCAGTTTGACTTAAAAGAAGCCCCCGGCAGGGGGGTCATGGTCCCAGGGTGGGGGGACAGCTGTCTCAGTAGGACCCCTGTGCTTGGAGGTACAGCTGTGCCCTGGGGCACAGGCACTGGCTAAAAGACATACTGTGTCACCTCTCCTTTCCACTCTTATTTGCCGACTGGTTCCCAAACAATTTCTAACTGTGCACACTCACCTGACCCCATTACCAATATGAAACTTATATTCTGTCTCGCTTTTCAGTTAATTGTGTTTTCTAGGCAAGCAACACATCATTTGCAAACAACAACTTATTTTCTCCTTTCTAAAAATTATACCTTGCCTTTGTTCTGGTGATTTTGTCTTTGACCATTAAGGAAGGAAACTATTGGTTTAGACACTGAACATTTTATCTTATTAAGCAAGGAGCTTTCATTCACAATTTTTTTTTTTTTTATTTGACAGAGAGAGAGACAGCCAGTGAGAGAGGGAACACAAGCAGGGAGAGTGGGAGAGGAACAAGCAGGCTCCCAGCGGAGGAGCCTGACGTGGGGCTCGATCCCAGAACGCTGGGATCACGCCCTGAGCCGAAGGCAGACGCTCAACTGCTGTGCCACCCAGGCGCCCCCACAATTATTTTTTAAAAAGTTTTTAATCAGAGTCGAATACTTAACACTGGCAAGTGTCTCCTTGGCACCCAATGAGAGAATCTCCTAATTTCCTCAACAGCCTCCTGGTGTACTATGAAACATACAAACATCACTCAACCCACACAAGTCACATAGATCTCGTCTTAATTTAATATTTGCTCACAGCTGATTTAAAATTTTTACATCTACTTTCCCAACGGATGTTGACATACACACCATATATCAAAAAATTCTTACACTAGTATCTGTTTCACAACTAGTATCTGAGAAAGAAAAATTAATCTTACAACCCATGGTAGCCTTGGGTCATCATCGGCAGCATTCTCTCTCTGGCACAGCGGTGTCCCTTACAATTGAGAGCATCTCAGAGTCCATGAAATACAGCATTCTCTCCCGAACTTTAACAGGCTTTGGGTCAGTTTATATAAGCGCCACGTAATAAGGAAGTTGCCCATGATCTTTTACCATGTTCAGTAACAACTTATGTCAAAGGACATTATTTGTTACTGGAAAACTGAAAGAATTTAACAATAAAACCACTTAGCCCTGCAGTTTAGGGTGCAGAGGATTACGTCTTGAGAATCTTCTCACCTAATGATATATCTAGCCAAGGTTTCTCTCCCTAAGTCAATTTTGAGGATCTGTATTTTTTGGAAAATCACGTTTCTTTGGAATCTTCAAATGCATTCATTATGCAAGTGCATAAACAGTCTAGCCAGGAGATTATGACTTTGGGCTGTGAGTCTAGCAGTCACCTTACGTCTCTGAAACCCATTTTCCTCAAGGTAAAATGAAAACAGGATCACTTCTGTCATAGGCGCTGCTTAAGAAAAGGCTGCAAAGAACCTGGCCTCCCGCTTGGCAGCTGTCATATGCTAAATGACTGTTAGTCATAGTGAGGAATGCCCCAAGAAGTCAGGCCTAGCTGGGGTCAGGATTAAGGTAGGTAGAGTCAATCCAGCGGTGAGTGAGGAGGAGTCCGATCCAAACCACAGAGGACTCGAGCCCAAGGTCACACCCTGACCTGGGAAAAAACGCTAGGCGCGATATGGAGGCGGCCTCCCGAGAGGGGCCCCCGCTCACCGTGCAGGTAGGCTGGGAGGACTGCTCGGAGGCTACTCGCAGCCCGTTGTCCAGCACGCTGACCTGTGTCTCTGGCACGCTCTGAAGAGCTTGGGCGAAGGTGGCGGTGCTCCGCAAGGCAGGCGACCTCAGCAGGGCCGGCTGCTGAAAATGGACAACCGAGACTGAGGGCTGGGTTGCGGGGTCTCTCCTCGGCTCCCAGGCCAGAGTGGGATCCCCGTCGCCGCCCCGCGGCCAGCCGCAAGACTCCCATCCCCGCTCAGCGCCGTGACCTTCGCACGGCCCTGACCCCGGAACCTCCCCAATCTCGACCCTCCGCCGTTAACAGTCCGCTTCCCGTCCGCGTGCCGAAGCCCCGCGCTCCACGGCCTTGTGCTCTCGCTGTTGCCTCACCGAGCGGCGGGTGCGCAGCAGCACTCTCGTCCCGGCCCCGGCCGCCCGGCAAACTGCGGAAGCCGCCATCTTCTAGCTCCCGTCGGCACCAGGTCGCGCCACACAAACGTAGAGTGGACGCGCCGGAGCCCGAGGCGCAGGCGCACTACCGCAGACGTGGCGCTCGGCCGCCTCCTGGCGGAGTCCAGGAGTATTCACCCCGGCTGTTCCATGGTTCTGTCCGAGCGTCCACCGGTACTGCGTGCATCAGCCCACCAGGCTGTCCATGGCCAGTGTGGGTCCGCGGTCCAGTCCATCCTCCCCTTTCATCTGTGGGAGGCAAAGTGCGCGATGTTTCTCACGAACCGCGGGTGCTCCGTATCCACTGCGTGCTCGGAGCTGCCGCGCGGGCCAGGGGCGCAGCCGCCGCGTGTCCGGGCCTGGGAGCCCCGGGGCTCAGGGGCTCAGGCACCAGCGTGGGATGCTGGGACTCTGACGTAGCTGCTGATCACGATTTTCTCTTTAAAAGGGTGAAGTAGTTTCAGACGGTTGACATCGAAGGAATTTAACAAGATATTGCTAAGAAAAAGGAAAGGGTTAGAGACTACTTATTTGGGTGGAGAGAATACGGATTCCGTTTGTTCGGGATTGACACTGACGCTGTGCGTGTGCACCCATACGCCCTGTGAAACTGAGTTCAAATTCAGTCATCGACCTTGAGCAACATTTCTTCGGAGAGGAACGTGAGAGAAGGCTGCTGCTCCCCGTTCCCGACTTCCGTGCACCCTGCACACTGTAGAACAAAGAAAACTCCTAGTCTGGGGTTTGTGAAATAGGATTCCCTTGCTTGGAAAAGAAAACATACACAAACAAAACAAAACAAAACAAAACAAAACAAAACAATGAGGCTTTTCTAATACACCCCATTGAAAAAAAATCCGGAGGAACTCTCTCGAAACTTTCAGCCGAGTGACTTCTGGAAAATGGATTGAAGGGAAGGAGAAGGATGCTACCATATTTACATTTCTGTGTTAATACAGAATTTTTAATTTTTACAAAACAAATGTTACTTTTGAAAGAGTGTACCTGTGAACTCTACTTTCACATGATTTATATGTGATTTATTGTACTTCTGAGATCTTCCCCAAAAAGTCATACTTAAAATATAACCCTTAAAAGCAGACAAAAGACACTTAAGTGTTTATTAATATTTTGTGGTTTAAAATTATGATTTAGGGGCGCCTGGGTAGCGCAGTCGTTAAAGCGTCTGCCTTCGGCTCAGGGCGTGATCCCGGCGTTCCGGGATCGAGTCCCACATCGGGCTCCTCTGCTGGGAGCCTGCTTCTTCCTCTCCCACTCCCCCTGCTTGTGTTCCCTCTCTCGCTGGCTGTCTCTGTCAAATAAATAAATAAATAAAAATAAAAAAAATAATAAAATAAAATTATGATTTAGATGTGAAAAATAAAAATCAAAAAGGATCTCTAATTAGTCCATCTTTGCACTTTTTAAAAACTTCAGTTTTTTTTTTTAATTTTATTTATTTATTTGATAGAGAGAGAACGAGAGAGGGAACACAAGCAGGGGGACTGGGAGAGGGAGAAGCAGACTCCCTGCTGAGCAGGGAGCCTGGATAGGGGGAAGGCAGCAGCTTAACTATTGAGCCACCTAGGCACCCCTAAAACTTTAGTTTTAAGAAGTTTTATATTTACAGAAAAGTTGAGCAGATAGTAGAGTTCCCATATATATTCTCCTTACACACGCATAGTTTCCCGTTATTAACATCTGACATTATTAAGTATGCTGGTTGTGATTAATGAACCAATATTGGTACATTATTATTAACTAAAGTCTATAGTTTATTCAGATTACCTTAATTTCTACCTATTTTTTCTTTCTGTTCTAGGATTCCATCCAGGATACATTATATTTAGTCGTCACGTCTCCTTAGGCTCCTCTTGCCTATGACATAACCTCCTTCAGTGACCACCACACTTCCCTGAAGAGTTCACTGCATGCACTTCCTCTCCTCCCATTCTCTCCCAAATCCACTCCAGTCCAGTCCCCACGTCACTCCTCCAAATCCACACCTGTCATGGTAACCAGTGAGCTATGTTGCTAAATCCAATGGCCTCCTTTAACATGATTGGCCATTTCTTCCTCCTTAGAGCCTCATCCCTTTTCCACCTTCAGGTTCCCACACTGCTATTCTTGTCCCACCACCTTGGGCACTCCTTCTTAGCTCCTCAGCTGGTTGTTCTTCACCTCCCAATCTTAATAGAGAGCCCGGGGCTCAGTCCTGGCTACCTCTCCCCTTCCTGATCAAAATTTGCTCTCTGGTCATCTCACCTAGCCTCATGGCTTCAGTACTGTCTGTACATACAATGGCTCCTATATTCCCATCATTTACTCACCATCTCCCCTGGAGGGCCAGCATCTCAATTAAACATGGCTGACACTGAACTCTTCAGTCTCCATTCCAAACCTATTCCTCGCACAATTTCCTTCATCAGCAAATGACACCTCCAGTAACCCAGTTGCTCAGACTAAAAATTGGGGAGCCAATCTTAACTCCTCTCTCAAAATTCACACCCAATCCTTTAGTAAATTCTATTCCAAGTAATTTCTATATCCTGTCTTCCCCATCCCCTTCCCCCATCCCCACTGCTACCTTAGGGTGAGAAGGGAAGGACAGTGATAAAACCAGGAAGTGCGTGATGTTGTAGAAGCCTGGGGAAGTATGTGTTTCAAGAGGTTGGTCAAAAAAGGAAATGTTTACTTACAGCAGCAGCCATTGCAATGACTTGGCAAGAGTCTTTGGTGATTCACTAATCTTTGGAATTTACTTGTTATATGGAATGAGGTGAAGTAAAAATATCCTTTCCCCACAACTGAATTTTCTAACAGCATTTCTTTTTTTATTTTTTATTTTTTTTATTTTATTTTATTTTTTATTTTTTTCTTTCTTTTTTTTTTCTCTTTTTTTATTATTAGGTAATCTCTAGGCCCAACGTGGGGCTTGAACACATGACCCCGAGATCAAGAGTCACATGCTGTACTGACTGAGCCAGGCAGGTGCCCCTCTAACAGCATTTCTCAACCAGACCTTTCTCTATCCATCTCTATCCATATCCCCTTTATTACGTACCCCAGGGATTCTCAAACCTGTAACCAGGTCCGCGTGGCCTGCCTGAGAAGGCTCTGGCACTCACCTTTCTCTCCTCACTCAGTATTTATTTGATATACTCACCAGTTTATTATTTTAGGCTTTTCTCAAGTTTTTTTAAATTTAAGTTTTTTAAAGATCTATTTATTTTAGAGAGAGGGAGAGAGAGCAAGAGTGTGAGCAGGGTCAGGGGCAGAGGGACAAAGAGAGAATCCTGAAGCAGACTCCCTGACCCCCTGCTGAGTGTGGAGCTTGATGTGGGGCTCAATTCCAGGAACCTGAGATCAGGACCTGAGCCAAAATCAAGAGTCGGCCACCTAACTGACTCAGCCACCCAGGTACCCCTGGCTTTTTAAATTTTAGATTTAAATTGTGCTAACATTTACATAGAATTTAGTATCTTAACTATCATTAAGTGTACAATTCAGTGGCATTACTTTCAAAATACTGTACCACCATCGCCACTATTTCCAGAATTTTTTTTTTAAAGATTTCATTTATTTGAGAGAGAGTCAGTGAGAGAGAGAGAGCATGAGAGGGAGGAGGGTCAGAGGGAGAAGCAGACTCCCCGCTGAGCAGGGAGCCTGATGTGGGGCTCGATCCAGGGACTCCAGGATCATGACCTGAGCCAAAGGCAGAGGCTTAACTGACTAAGCCACCCAGACACCCCAATTTCCAGAACTTTGTCATCATCCGAAACAGAAACTGTACTCACTGAGCAATAAATCACTATTTCCTCCTTCCCTCCAGCCCCTGATAATCTCAGTTCTACTTTCTGTCTCTACAAACTTGCCTATTTTAAATACCTCACCTAAGTGGGATCATACAATATTTATTGTTAAAAATAAGAGGCCCAGAGTAAAGTTACTTATGCTAAGCCTCAAACCACCAAACCAAACTTTTTAAATGTGTGTACTCGTGTTTTTCATCAGATTTGGGGGGAGGAGTTAACCATTATTTATTCAAATACTTTTTTCTGCCCCTTTCTTTCTTCTCCTTCCGTAACTTCCACGATGCGCATATCGTTCTCCGTGATGCTGTTGTACCGGATTTGCACGTTTTTTCTTCATTCTTTTTCTTTCTGATCCGCAGACTGGATAATTTCATTCGTCTTACTCTCAAGTTCACTGATCCTTTCTTCTGCCTGCTCCAGTCTGTTGCTGAACCCTTCTAGTTCTCCATTTCTGTTATTGTGGTCTTCAGCTCCTGCATTCTTCGATCCACTTAAAATTTTCTCTTTATTGATATTCTAATTTTATTCAGACATTGTTTTTCTGATTTCCTTTAGCTTTTTGTCCATGGTTTCCTTTCACTAATAATTCCACTGCCCTGGGCTTACTCAGGGATGTGTTCTGTCAAGTTCCTTTTTTTTTCCCTCTGTGAATGGGCCATGTTTTCCCATTTCTTAGCATGTTTCATAATATTTTGTTGAGAACTGGACATTCTGAGTATGACATGTGGTAATTCTGGAAATCGGATTCTCTCACTCTTCAGGGAATCCCGATTGCGGCTTCTGGAAGGGTGGAACCATCTGTTTATGACATTTCCATACTATTTTTACAAAGCGTATATTCCTTGTTGCATGCAGTGACTGAAGTTTCTATTTTATGACCACTTTGGCTAGCCAGTGACCTGACAAAGATTTCCTTAAATGTCTTGCTCCCAAAAGGCAAGTATGGGATGGGGCTGGGGGAGTGAGGTCTACTTAAATCCCCTGCAGCTGGGAAGCTGCCTCAGCCTGTGGGGGTGGAAACAGGGGAATTCATTGAATTCGATTCTTCTTCAGACTCTCCCTGGGATGCTGCAAGTGTTCAACTCGACTTCAGAGTTCCAAAAACCTGCTGCGCAGTCTCTGCTAGGTCAATAGTCATTTTGGTGGAGGAAGGATTCCTGCAGAGTCCTTCTCTGCCATCTTTTGTGATGTCACACCCTGTTCTAAACTATCTGTAAAAATAGTTCTTTGTCAGTCTAAAAGAAAAACATGGTTTGATTAGAATTGCATCAATGCCAGTAATTTGGGGGAAAGTGGTTTTTTGGACAGTTGACCGAGAATTTCCGAGATCAATATCCTGGTTCTGTTTTAACCCTTTTCCTCTCGATCTTCTTCCCTCCTCTTGCATTTTACCATAAATAGCAAGAGCTGAGGCTGTATTTTCAACATTTTACTTGGATATCTCTTCTACTTCATGTCCAAGTTCATCATTTACAAGTTCGGCTTTCCTCCCAACTGCTGGACACAATTCCACTACGCTCTCCACAGCTACTTAGCGTTCTGCTTCCTCCTGGTCTCCAATAACATGCTCCTCGTTTCCTTCTGAGCCCTCATGGGCAGCATTTTTAAAGTCAAGATTTCCACTAACGGTTGAAGGCAGTTTGGGCTTTTTCCATTATGCTCCTTGACATTCTTTCAGCTTTTTGCTCACTGCTCAATTCCAAAGCCATTTCCACATTTTTAGAATTTGTTACAGTAGCACTTTGCTCTTGATACCAATATCAGTATTAGTTTTCTATTGCTGTCGTAATAAATTACTTGGAACTCAATGACCCAAATTTATTACCTCCCAGTTCTGTAGGCTCAAAGTCCAACATGGATCCCTTGAGCAGGGCTGCGTTCCTTTCTGGAGGTTCTAGGACAGAATTAGTGCCCTTGATCATTTGGGTTATTAGCAGAATTTAGATGCTAGTGTTGTCGGTCTGAGGTTCCTGTTTTTCTTGCTGACTATCTGCAGAAGGTCGTTTCCAGCTTCGGATTCCTCAGATTTTTGGATGGTGGAAGATCCCTTCCACCATCTTCAAAGCCAGAAACAGAGGATCAAGTCCCTCTCACTATTTAAATCTGACCACTCATCTGTCCTCTTCATCACTTTTAAGGGCTCATGTGATTACATTAGGCCCAGCAAAATAATCCAGAATAATCTCTCTTCCTTAAGGTCTTTAACCTTAATTCCATCCACCAAGTTCTTTTTGCCATGTATTGTAACATAGCCACAGATCCCATGGCCATCTTGAGGGGCCATTACCCTGCCCACCACACCCTCACTAAGAGGTACCAACCCCTCCCCCGCCCCGCCTGCTCCTTACTCACCAGAGCTCCTTTTGTCCACTGAAATTCTGACCATCTTCTAGTTCCTGGATAAGGCCAAGGTCTGTCCCCACCCTCTCCACCAGGCTTGTCATTCTGATCAGAGCGCTCTCCCCTACTCTGGTCACCTCACTCTTTCTTCAGGTACCCGCAGTAGGCCCACATCTGCTCTACCCTGACTAGGCCAGCACACCTCTCTGCAGAGAAATTGCTTTTTTATGAGTTGGTTTCAGCACCACCACTACCACCACCCTTCCATTTGTGAGTGGGTAAGGGGGGAGCCCCTTCTGCTCTGTACATCATTGGATCCTGGTACCCACAATAGAACTGGCAAACAGCGGGTGCTCACTGAACCTTGGAGAATGTAGAAGTGGGCCTAGCAAGGGACTGATGGATCCTAAGTTTCAATGCCCTTCTCTTTCAGGCTTGGGAAGACCCCAGTAGTGTGTCTGGAAGGGCAAGTCTTTTTTTTTTTTTTTAAGATTTTATTTATTTATTTGAGAGGCAGCATAAGCGGGAAGAGGGTCAGAGGGAGAGGGAGAAGCAGACTCCCTGTTCAGCAGGGAGCCTGATGTGGGGCTCGATCCTAGGACCCCAAGATCATGACCCAAGGTGAAGGCGGACGCTTAACCAACTGAGCCACCAAGACACCCCAAGTCTTTTTTTTTTTAACACTCACAAAATGAAGATACTCTAACTGCATTCAGTTAGAACCTCTGTCCTTTCCCCGTCACCCCTCCACCCTACCTCTCCTCTTATAGGGGACATTGATGAAGTTATAACAGTTTGGGGGTTCAGCCAAGAGGAAGGTGGGTTGGGGGTTGTACCAGGTTGGGTTCTCTGGGAAGCAGACTCCAAGAGGGAGATTAGGGTGTTTACCAGGGAGTCAAGATCAGTATCCGAGGGAGGGAGGGAGGGAAAGGGTTGGGCCAAGGTCAAAAACTAGCTGTGACGAGGCCCTTCTGCATCGGAGGCAGACCCGTCTGTTGGCTGCCTTCTCGGGGGGCTGGCAGCAGCAGGCTTCCCTGCAGGGGGACCTGGGCGGTGCAGGTCCAAGTCTACCTCAGGGACGCACTCGGTTTGGGTTTAGAGGGACCCAGTGTGGTTTGCTCCACTCCTGTGCGTGGTTACCTTATTGTTCCTGTCTTGGTACAGGAGGCCTCCAGGAACCCCCTGCCAGGTCAGAGCTCCTGATCAGGACAGAAAGACAGCATCCGACTGCATTTCAAACCTGCCCACACAGTGCCCAGTGCTAGAAAAATTGTGGGCCACAGAAAGAAAACAAGTTTTGAAACGTCTGTGGAGCCAGAAGCCCATCTTTGAGAAATTCTTCCAAATTACACAGCTTCTATATGAAGTCAAGTTGATGACAGTTTTCCAAATTTGAAAACCATCCAGACCATTGATGGGACATCATCAATAACAGGTTTGGAGAAGACTTTTCTAAACTACCAAAAATTAAAACACAAATGCCAATCAACCATGTTAGAAGGAAGACTGAATTATTTTTCTATTTTCTGTATAGAGAGTATGTCCCCCACGTGACAAAGCCCTCGTCCTATAGAGTTGTCAGAGTCAGCAGCCAGGGGGTTCAGGAGAGCGCGCGTTACAGAAACGTGTCAGGGCGTCACCACAAGCACATTATTGGTCTGGATTTTGCATTGTAGGGTCAACTCTTTCACATTTGTAATCTCTCATTTCTTTCCTCCACAGTCTGCAGTCAAAGGAAGGGAAGGGGGGTGAAGTTCAGCCCTCAGCCCGCTTCCAGGGGCCTTAGAGCAAGGGCCGCACAGGTGCCAGAGCATGTTTGGGGCTGCCACAAAGATGGAGGCGCCCGGGGCTCACCCCCCACCCCCCTCACACCCCCACCCCAACCCCTTGCATCACCAACCGGGAGCCCTCACTGACTCAGCCAGGTTGTCATCTCCTCTGGGAAGCCCTCCATGGACTACCCAAGTCTGCCCTGACCATCAAGTCTTGTCCCAGTGCACTGGGGCCCCTGAGGAGCCCCAGAGGAAGAGTTGCATTTGTGGGTGACACCTTAGGGAAGCGGGGTCTATTGGTAGGGGCAATGGAGCAGTGTGAGCCAGTCCCATCTGCCCACCCATCCTGGGCATGGTGGCCTCACCTCTGCTGGCTGCAGAAGTAGAAAGGGGACATAGGGTCCAGGCAGGCCTGGAGAGGACCCACACACAGGCCTGAGCCTGGCCCAGAGCCTCAGGCCATCCCCACCCCAACTGGCCACCAGGCAAAGAGAGGCATACATTGGGTCACCCACTCTGGGCGGGACTCCCCTTTATTTGGGTCTTTTTTTGGGTGGATATACGCTGCAGGTGGCACTCAATATGGACCAGGAGCGAATCCAGCATGTGCAGGACCTGAAGGAGCAGGGCGCGGTCTGAGATTGGGGTCCGCCGTTTCCGGGGTCCAGAGGGGTTCATGGTCACCTGCGGATGCTGAGGATAGGACCAAGAGGCAGGAGTAAGAGCAGAGGGACGGGGTGGGGGTGTGGTGAGGGGCAGCGATGAGACCAGGGAGAAGGGCATAGGAAGGGAGGTGGTGATGGAGGGTCACCAAGGGTCTGTTGTGGGCTAGGGTGGTCCCGGGGGCTACGGGGGCTGGATGAGGAACAGGGATAGTAAATGGGTGGACAGATGGTGGCAGAATACTGGCCACAGGGAATGGTCAGGGGCTGATGGGTGTGGACAGATGTAGGGACCACAGGGTGTGAGCAGCGAGGGAGGGGACACAAGGCCTGGGTGGGAGGATGGGGTGGAGGACATGAGCTCGCTGGGTCTGAGCGGAGGCAGGAGGCTGCGCAGGATGAGGCGGTGCTCGCTCACCTCAGACTTAGTAGCCTGGGAGCGCCGCCGCTGCAGCACCGCACGGCCCATCATCAGCATCATGGTGGTGGTGATCGTGACCCCAGCCACGGGGTAGATGCGGTTCGTGCCCAGGCCCATCCAGTGGCCAGGACAGCCCAGGCTGCCTCCACAACCTTCCAGGCTGTTGGGCTGGCACCCCCAGGGCTGTAGGTCCAGCCCCACCTGGTACCACAGGGGCCGAGACCAGGCGTGGGAGGGAGCTGGCAAGACCATCAGGGACAGCAGTAGCAGAAAGGACGGTGCGAGCAGCATGGCGGCGCCAAATGCCCGGATAGAACCCGGGTGCCTGGCAACGGGCAAACACCCTTCCCCCAGTGGCAGGCAGTGGGTTCCAACTGGGTCCATTGCCAGAAAACACAGCAGGGTGGGGAAGGGGGGGCTTCCAGGGCCAAGGGAGATGGCAGGCTGGAGACCTGGATGCCAAGCTCCTAGCCAGCCCACAGGACTGAAGGAGTACCTTCTCCCTACCTCCGCCTCCTCCCCCTCCCCTAACATCCAATCCCTAAAATTCTAACACCTCATGGCTCCTAAGGCTGTTGTCCAGCACAGAGCTGCTTGCTGGTCCCCAAAGCCCAGCCTGCCCCACAGTCCAAATTGCAGCAGGGTGAGCCCTCACACGTGGGGGCCCCCCACACACTCTGAATGAAGCCTGAAGGCTCGCCTTGGCCAGTGAGGTCCCGCATGCTGTGGCCTCCCTCCGGCCTCATGCAGGCCTCCCTGGTGTTCCCAAACACAACTGCTGTTCCCTATGGTCCCCCACTCGTCCGCTTCTCACGGCTGGTGTTTCAGTTTGTGTGACCTGCTCCCTTGGCTTCTCTCCTGTGACCCTGTTGGGTAACAGTCCCTCCTCTCTTGTGTGACCCCGTTTTGTTGTCTTCAAAGCAGTTCTATCTCAATTTCTTGCTTGAGGTCTGGCCTCCAGCCAGCACATAAGTTCACTCACCCAATATTTGCCAAGCACACCACACGCCAGGCACCGTTCTGGTGCTGGGACATGGCGTGTCAGAGTAGATTAAAAAGCTCTGACTTCCTGGGCTGTGGTTCGGGGGGGAGGGGCGGATGATTCATGAACACAAAGCAGGATGCCGCCGCCAAACACGATAAACACTGAGCTGGACGAGGGGCACCTCGGTGACTTGAAGGGCAGGACAGCCTCTGTCCCCTTGCCCAGCACAGAGCAGGGCACCTGGTCAGTACCTGGCGGCCGCAGAGCTCAGTGTTCTGAGCAGGTAACACGAGCCCGGCCTCGTTAAGAGCATTCCTTGGACTGTCTCGTTTAATGCTCACTGAGCAGCCCACGAAGTGGTATGGTTACCATTCCCGCTGTACTGCCGAGGAGACCCAGAAATATTCTGGCCCCCCCACCCCCACTCAGAGCATCCGCTGGCCCGAAGGAAGGCCCACTGCTGCCCACTGGGCAACATGCCCAGATGCTGACCTTTTAAGGTAGAAATCAGCACATGCTTCTTGGCTGACAGGGACCTGCAGAGCCCAAGTGACCTAATGGTACGAACAGCCCTCTTCCCAAGTCAATCCTACGCATTCGTACTTCTCAACACAGACCAGCAGCACCTGTGAACACCATACTCCCCCAGCTGGCTGCTCGGGTGTTCACTCTACACCCTCCAGGGCTGCACTCACTGGGACCATTCTTGAGAAGCAGCTCTGATTCCAGTCTTCTAGCTGAAGACACAGGTGCCGAGGATTGTGCATGGGGAGCTTGAACCTGGGGTACACCCGCCCTGGCTCCAGGCCCCATAACTCTCCCTCTGGCTCTCTATTCTCTCACCTGACTCTGCCCTCCCCAAATCTTCCCCCCAACTTCTGACTTCAGCCCCCCATTTTGGCGCATAAGAAGGGTCAGGAGCCAGGGCTGTGGATCACTGCCCACTCCACCAAGCCAGCACCAAGGTACAGCAGGGCCTGGTGGTAGGCAAACAGGTCTTTATTTCTGGGGCCAAAAATCTGTATCTTCCCCCGACCCAGCCGGTGCTGCTCTGACTCCAGTGCCCCATCCCAGGCCCAGGCCTATAGCACTGAACTTGGGAGTCCCAGGACCTCCATCCCTGAGTCGTGTGTGTGTATGTACGGAGGGCACTCCTGGGTGACGTCTGGAGGCAGCCCGGGGCGGGGAGGTTCTCACAAGTGCCTGGCCGCAGCCTCCAGGGGTGAGCAGTCTCAGGCAGGGCGGCGGCATGGTCAGAGTTTGGTCATCTGAGGAGGCAGAGGAGGGGAGGTTCCGGTCAGTTTCCAAAAACACGTATCGGCTCCCTCCCCCAGGATAGCAACCCCTGCTCCAGCATCAGCTGAAGGTGGGAAGGGAAGGCACTGCGTCCGCTGGGGGCAGAGCCATTCAGGAAGGGTGGACTTCCTGGAGGTGGGGGTCAAGGTAGGGACAAGCAGTAGACAGACAAAAAGAGCTCAGTGAGCCAGAGGCCAGCTCACCAAAACAGGGCTGGCAGGGCCGGACCTCGGGTGTTGGAGGGCAAAGAGGACAGCATCGTGGACAGAGGCAAACAGATGCTGCTTAGAGATCGATGCATCGAAGAAGTTCCCGGCCTCAAGCTGGGCGACCACAGGAGCTGCAGGCAAGGAGTAGGTCGCCCCTGACTCGCAGAACCGCCAGGAACCCCAACCCCAATCACCAGAACACCCTGACCCATTTCACCCATGACCTCTACCCCTGAGGTGACAGCTAAACCTCCAAGCACTCTTGACCCTTGACCCCTGCCTCCCAAGACACCTCTGACCTCCAGTCTCAGAGAAAGACTTTTGCTTGTGCTGCTTGGCAGACTCCTTGGCTGGAAGAGCCCCATTCCCCTCCCAGGCCACTCGTGCTGTCCCCCCTGCACGCACTGTGGCAGGCGGCCATGTACACTTCCACCTCGATCTCTCGGAAGTCGCGGAAAATCTGCAGCAGAAAAGCGGGCCAGACTCAGAGGGAGGCGCAAGGGCTCCAAGGAAGGACTCAGGCAGGTTGTGGGGGAGGGAGTTTTGAGAGGGAACTCAGAGGGGCTCTTGGATCTAGTTACGGGGTCAGGAGGCTTAGGGGGCCTTGTCCTCTCCCAGAGCTCTTCTTAGGGGTGCCCCAACCCCTTACATTCTTCAGGCTCTTGATGCACACAGTGTCCACGAAGGAGAGGGCGCCCAGGTCCAGGACGAGGCTGTGGAAGTGTGGCTGAGGCAGGCCCAGGGCCTTCAGTGTGGATCCATCTGGGGCCTTAGCATCTTCTTGACCGCTGGCTGCTATATCCTCTAGCTCCTTCCCTGTGCTCGCCTGCTGGGAAAACAGACACCCTGCAAAGGCTGCCCATGCAGGGGTGATGGCAAGGAACACACATGGACAGGCAAGGGGCCACACGGGGTCCGATGTGGGAGCATGCATGCAAACAGCTGCATATATGGGACATGCAGGGGACACGTGAAAACCTGGACATGGGGAAGGCTCTTGTATGCAAAGACAGGAGGGATACCTGGGGACGCACAGGAGAGGAAGCCCAGACTCAGGGAGCACGCACAGACGTGCATATACTGCTCTGTTACCTCCCGGGCCCAGCTCTAGGGACGCTTAAGAAGGTGGGGTGCTGGGCGACAGCGCCCCATCCTCAGCCAGCCAGGGTGGGGCGGGTAGGGGGCCCAGGGACACATGCACACACACAGTGTGGCACCCCGCCTGGGTCTCTAGTTGAGCTTGGCATCCCCTTTGATCCCATATTTTCCCGATACTCCCAATCCCCTCTCTACCCATGAGCACAGACTGCAGGGTCTTGTGGACTCTACAAATTCAAGGTCTTTGGGTGGCAGACCACAGAGCCACAAGCAGAATCTACGGCTGATCACTAGGCCTCTCCCCATAGCGCTTCGGATCCATCATCCCACCCCGCTGCCGCTGACCACCTCAACCCACAGTGGGTAGGTCCACGGCTTGCCTCGCAAGACGTGCATGGGCCACCCATATCTCTGCAGCTCATGGCTGGCCCCTCTCCCACCTCCAGCCTCACCTTGGCCTTGGAGTCCTCCATGTTGTTGCTCTCCATGTCTCTGACGCTGGTGTTGACATGGATAGAAACAGAGGCGCCCTCAGAGGCGGCAGTCTAGGCCGGGGAGAAGGGGGACAGGAAAGAGCTGTCCCGGCTGTCAAATGACAGCCAAGCCAGGCAAGTCTGGTGTCACCCTCAGGCTTTGGGCAGGTAGGCAGGCCAGGAACGAAAGCTTGGGACCCAGGGCCGCCACGCTGGAGGGGGTTTGACCAGCTCCAGGAGCAGTCAAAAATGGAAGAGGACTGTGGTGGTCCATGCTGTCACTGGCCTGGGGGGTGGGAGAAAAACGAAACTCCGCCCAGAGTCCTGACCCGCCGGGGGAGCAAAGCAGGGGCCGGGGGGGCGGGGGGCATCAGGGAGGAAGGAGGAATGGATGAGGCTAAGAACACAGGAGGCCAGGAGAAAGGCTGTGTGGGTTTGGCAGCAGGACAGGGGCAGGAATCCCTGGCCCAAAGGGTCCCCTGCCTGTTTCTGGAGACTCTTCCGCAGTCGCTTTAGCTTTTGCTCCTGCTTCCTGAGCCGCTTCTTCTTCTGGGAGATGAGGTGGTCAACGTCCACACCACACTAGAGGCAAACATCACGGAAGGGGATGTGGACGCTCTGGGGAGGCGAGGGACCCTCTGACACTCACCCGGGGACCCCCAGACTCACCCTCTGCTTCAGCGCATCGCTGTAGAGCTCAGCATTAGCAAAGTACATGGTGGCTGAGGAGCGGAAGACCTTCACGCCTGGGACCTCCCTGGCCTGGGGATGGGTCAGGGTTGAGGTGGCTGGGCCCTCCACTCTCCTGGTTGCATCTGGTTCTCCTGCTTTCCTCCCCCTGTGTGGCCCAGGGCCCCCATCACCAAGCCTCTGCTCACTGGCTGGCACAGGCCCAGCCTGCGGCCCCTGCCCTCCCCAGATCTTGGGCTGCAAGCTTGGCTATATCACCCTAACCCCTCATCCTACTCTCTACCCACCCCCCCACCACCCAGGCCCTCAGCCAGGCCTGTCCAAGCCTCCTCCAGGGCATCCTGCACCCTCCCTTCCCATCTCCCCTCCCTTCTGCCAATACCCAGAACAGGCTCTTAGGTCTCCTCTTGGGGCTCCATCCCCCACTCTGTGGTCTGTTTTCTGCACGCGCACAGAGAGACCCTCCCCAAATCCCACTCCATCCAGGGCACAGCCCAGGTCCCTGCTCAGCACTTGGACCTGCATAATGTGCCCCCACCTCCCTTTCCATCCTGCTGAGCTGCTCCCCCTCCTGCCCTCCCCTCACTCTGCCTGATTATACTGTCCTCAGACTCCAAGGCTCCAGGTTAGCAGGAATGGGCTTGTTTTATAACCCCACTATTAGGCATAAAGCTTCTCGGGAGGTAAATGAACAATAGAGATGTAGGAATTCCACTGATCAGATGAGGAAACAGCCTTCCCTCCATCCTGGTGCCCCAGGCTCCTGCCCCAAGGCTGCCCTGCAGGATAAGGCTTATACTGCTGGCTCCAAGACAGACCCCTCTCCAGGCTCCCCAGGCCCTCTCTGTCCACTCCTCCTCTGTCCTATCGTAGCTCTGAGTAGGAGTCACAGACCCAAATTCCTCCCTTGAGGTTCCCAGGACCAAAGCACCCTCAGCCCCCAGGGTCTTTGCCAGGGGCAGAAAAGGACTAACAAAGGCCCATTCTGCCTCAATTCCCACCCCCTCGGGCCTAGCCCCTGCCACCCACCTCTGAGTACTCGGCCACATCTTGGTAAATATCCGTGTCTGGCACCTGCCCCAAGACAGAGTAGCGGGGCCTATGAAAGAGAGTGTGTGAGAAGGGGGTAATGAAGGGGTACTAGGGAGCCTAGGGTTACCCCCGAGACGCAGGAAAGCTGGAGGGAACCAATGTGGCCCTCACCCCCTCACCAGCTGGGATGGGGGGACAAAAAGGGGGAGACTCACAGCTGAGTGCGGACTATCACGAGCAGTAGGGAGAAGACCACGGCAACCGCCAGGCCGATGTCCAGGTTCAGCAGGATAGTGGCCACAAAGGTCACCAGCCAGATGAGCTAAAAGTAGAAGGGCAACGTGGCTAGGGGAGTGGGAGAAAAATGAAACTCCACCCAGAGCACTGACCTGCCAGGGGAGCAAAGTAGGGGCCCCGGGGCATCAGGGAGAAAGGAGGGATGAGTGAGACCAAGAACTCAGGAGCCCAGGAGGCCAGGAGAAAGGCCATGTGGGTTCAGCAGCAGGACAGGCGGCCCCAGGACAGGGGCCCCCAGGCCTCTCACCAGATCCATTCGATTCGACTTCCAGAGGGAACGTATGTCGGTGAACTGCATCAACATGCCCTTCAAGTTCACGATAATGGCGGCTGCCAGGACTGCCTGGGTGAGGGGAGGGCGTGTCAGCAGGGGCCGCTGGGACTGAGGCTGGCATAACCCCGCATGATGCTAACAGCCACCTCTGAACCCAACCACTTGGCTCTGACTCTGAAGGGCTCTAATCCCTGACCCTTGACTCCAAATCTCACCCTAAACAGCTCAACCTTGAAAAACAGGTCAGCCCTTGTATCTCTGCCCCTCGCCTAGGACCTGACTGACCTGAGCCCCTGGCCTGGCCAAGTCCCTCAAGCCTGGCTGGGCAGATGCGGCTGCTCACCTTGGGCAGGTCTCTGAAGAGCTCCCCAAGTTTGACGATGATAATGAGGATGAAGAGGGAGGAGACGGCTCCAGCCACCTGCGGGGTGGGAGTGAGCAGGGGGTGCAGTGGGGTGGGGAGTAGGGGTGGAGGGAGGAGCAGGGTGGGACCGCCCAGCCGAAGCAGTGCCCACCTGCGTGTTGCCCCCGGCGCTCTCCTGTACCAGGCTGCGGGACATGGAGCAGCTCACAGGGAAGCACTGGAAGACGCCCCCAATGAGGTTACTGAGGCCGAGAGCCACCAGCTCCTGGTGGAGAAAAGTGCAGGTGTGTAGTGCCTGGTACCTGTGCCGCTGTGTCCAGGCCTAGGGGTCCCCAACCTCCATCCACACTCAACAGCCCCCAGGCTTGGCTGCTGCTGTCCCGAATGCCTTGCTCTCCTACCCTCAGTCCCCCGCATAGCCCCAGCCCATCTGTTTGCAGTTTCCCTATGTCCCACCTGATACTCCACACACACCCCCGCCCCCAGGCCCTGGAGCCTCTGTCTACCCAGCTACCCCCATATCCCAGCCCCAGACCTGGTTGCTGTCCACCCGGTAGCCGTGCCTCAGGGCGAAGATCTTCCCCAGTGAGATGGCAATGGCAAAACCAACCACAGCGATGGTGAAGGCATATCCCAGCAGGCTGGTGAACAGCTGGGGGCTGGGGGCCGCTGGGGGCACCAGCCTGTGAGGGGCAGCTGTGAGGCCAAAGGAGAGTGCTGGCCCTGGCCCCCCCCAGCCCTCCCTGACCGGACAGGGGCCAGAGCTCACCCTGCAGGGATGTTGCCCACGACATCCACCCCAAACCTGGGCTTCAGGCCCACGCCGTAGGAGATGCCTGTGGCCCCGATGAGCTGGGGAGAGAGGACAGAATCAGGGGAGGGGTGCTAGCATCGTCAAGGGGGTGGAGAAGCCACTGTGGGGGTGAAGAGGGAGGCCTGAAGCAAAACCTTCGGGGGAGGTGGAGAGAAGTGGGCGACGGGGTAAGATACACCACCATTTGGGGACAGTGGAGAGGTTATTGGGGTCCTGAAGGTACCGACATGGGACCTTCCTGCTGTGGTCATACCCCATCCCCAGGAACGCTCCCTGGCGCCCAGTCCAGCTGGTCTCTAAATCCCAGGGGTGCCCACCAGCAGGGATGTACCCTCCCCTGCCCCCCTCCCCTGCCCTGCCCCCCGGAGTCCGAACCGTTAGCAGTTCCCCAGGAATCGGCATGGGCAGGTATCGGCGCAGCTTGTCGTTGAGCAGTTTCACCAGCACGAGCGCGACGCCTGCCACCAACGCGGTGACCACCGTGCCAACCACACTCTGGGGCAGCTTCCAGCAGACCTCCAGCACCGTCTGAGGGGAGGCAGGGTCACGGGCAGCACTCAAGGCTGTGGGGTGCACCCCGCCTGTCCCTCCTCCCGCCCTCACTCACATAGATGAGGGACAGCGGCCCAGAGCGGCTGCTCAGTTGGAGGCCAAACACATACTTGAGCTGTGAGATGAAGACCTGCACAGACGCCGCCGTGGTATAGCCGCGGACCAGGGGCTCGGACAGGTAGGTGACCACAAAGCCGAAGCGGACCAGGCCCAGCCCCACCTGCGGGGTGGCCAGGGGCAGTCAGGGGAGACTGAGGGTCAGGGTCGTCAGGGTGGCGAGAGCAGAGCCCGGGGTGGGTGGCACCCAAGGGGGATGAGGAGGGCGGTGATGGGCACACACTCGGGGGAAGGGGAACTGGCAGAGGAGGGTAGGGATGGGTTCAGCAGTGGCGGGGTGGGGGGCACAACCACAGCCTTCTGCCTGCTCCGCACCTGGAAAAGGCCGACCAGGACGCTGAGTGTGGAGGCCAGCTGCACCCGGACACCATCTCTGGCCGCCTCATCGACGGTGGAGTTCGCACCCTGCAGGAAGTTCTCATCTGGGGCCAGGGATTCTGTCACACTGCCCACCATCACAGACATGACAGCAAAGGTGCCTGCAGGGTAGGTCAGGGTGGGTCTGAAGGGGAGAGGACACTGCCCTACCCTGGAGCCCTGCCCGTAAGGGGTCAGGAGATAGCCGGTTCGAGACAAGTGTCTTCAGACTATGTCGGGCATATAGAGGCAGTGCTAGTGGTCAGGTATGAACCCTGAACTCAGGGACTCTGCAGGGCAGCTAGAAATCTTGGCCCCGCATCACCTACCCTGCCCCACCCATGTCCATCGGCGCAGAATCACGCCCCTCGTAGAAGGTGAGATGGGTAAAGGGACACGGCCTGCCTCAGGCTAGTCAGACCTCTGCAAGTTCTGGGCCCTTCGAGTTGCCTCACCCACATCCTCCTGGAGCCAGGGCCTAGAGCTATCCTGAATCTGTGGCCCCACAGTCAGAGGCCTAGTCCTGCCTGGAAATGACCTTGGGCCAGTGTCCCAGCGGCCTAGCACCAATGCTGCCCCCTTCCCTGAGCTCCCTTGCCCCGCTTGGCCCTCCCTTACCCTATCCTCCATGGGGGAAGGTGGACGTCCTTCTGCAAGGCCGCCTGGCTCCACTCACCCACGGAGATGTGCCGGGAAGTGCCGAACAGGAAGTAGATAAAGACAGGATAGAAAGAGCTGTAGAGGCCAAACACGGGGGGCAGTCCAGCCAGGAGCGCGTAGGCTAGGCCTGGGAGTGGAATGGTAGCAATGAAGGCTTGGAGGCCAGGGCCTTGAAAAGGATGAGGGAATCCCAACCCCAGGTCATGGGCCATAGTTCCAGAGGCAGCGCTCATAGCTGGGGGGTGCGCAAGATCACAGGGCTCCCGGGCCAGGGCCTCGAAGGACTGCAGATCATCCCACAAGGATTGAGGGTACAGCCTCCGGGGCAGGTATGGCTCACCCTGTGGTAGCTGCATAATGGCCACACTCAGGCCAGCCAACAAGTCGCCCAGGAGCCAGTCACGCAAGGAATACCGGGGGAGCCAGGCCAAAACTGGGAGGTGCTGGAACAGAAGGGCTTGGGCCCGAGCACGGGAGCACCTGGGGATACAACGGTAGGTACTGGGGACAGGGTCTACCTAAGTCCTGCCAGCACCCCCAGACCCCTACCCTCAGCCTTACTGAAACCAGGTTCGCCACTGGTAGGTCCTGGCTGCTGAGGTCCAGCACCCCAGCTCCTCCAGCTGTTCCTGGTTCATCAGTGGCCGCTCCACATGGTAGTCTCGCTTCCTCAGCTCCATGGCCTGTGTCACAGGCAACAGTGCCTGTGTGTCCCTCTGTCTGGGGTGGTGAGACCAGAGTCACAGTGAGTGCACCTCTGGCCCAACCTCCCCCACACTTCCACGTGGGATCAGAGTCACCCACTTGACTTTTCTAGGCCTTAAGATCTAGGTAGCTGAGAGCTGGACCCATGCCCAGCCAGTAGAAATCCCTGAACTTTGGCTGGGAAAAGTCTCTCGCTGGGCCAAAGTCCCCTATGAAGAGATGAGTCCGATCCATACCTCCAAACTAGGTAGAGCTGCCCACCTGTGAGTGTTCGGTAAGTCCCCGTCCCACGCTGACTGTCCCCCTCAGCCCCTGCCCTGGACAATCCCTGTCCAGTCTCTGGGTCCTCATCCAGCTGCCCCATGAGCTCAATGCTGGCTGGCTGAGAGCTCGCACAAGGAAGGGGCCCAGCAACCAGGGGTCCAGTTCTTCAGGCAGGCTTCTCTTTAAGAGTGGCTGCCCTCTAACGGAAGGAAAGTATTGGGGCTAAGATTGCCCCTGGGCCTCCAGCCTTGGGGATCCAGGAGGTGGAGAAACTCGGGTTTAATCTGGGAAAGCCAGGGGATGGCTCTCACCCGGAGAAAGGGGTCTTACCTGGAAAGGCAAGCGCCCACCTGAAGTGGGAAGATTTCCCCTCAGGAGCTCCTACTATCGGGTGCTCTTTCTCACTTAGGGAAAGCTCTCACCCGACAGGAAAGTTTGCACCCGCCAGGTATGTTCTGTATTCAGAGAATCTCTTATCCACCCAGAGGCTCCCCACCTGAAGAGGAGGCGGGGAGCGGAGCGGGGACCTCCCTTGGGAATAGGCGATCTGTGGGGAGGGAGTTCTTATTCAAGGAAGCTCATACTGGGAGGGAAGCTTTCTCAGTGGGGAAAGTTTTCACCTGCCAGGAAAACCAGGAAATTTCTTATCTGGAGGGTACTCTCCGCTAAGAGAAGCTCTTACCTGGCGGAGGCTCCCACCTGCAACGGTTGAAAGCTCTCACCTGGGAATAGATCTCAGCACAGGAGTCTTCCCTAAGGGGAAACTCTCCCCTGCTGGGAAAGTTTTCAGGAAAGATCTGATCTGTGGGCTCTGACCTGGGGGTAGGATCCCACCCGAGGGGTAGGAACCGCCCGGGAAGAACCTCTAACCTGGATGTCCTGGTTGGAGAAAGGAGTGGAGTAGGTGCAAGGCAGATCCTCAGAGACTCTTGGCACCGCAGTCTCACAGAGATCTTTGAGCCCCCTTGCCCCTCCTCCGTGAGTCACTCAGGTCTTCTTAAAGGGCTCCCCCACTCCCCAGGACACGTGCTTGGAGGGCGGGGCCTAGATCCTTGGCCCCTCCCCCTGGGAGAGCACCACGGCCCTTCCAGCCGGACGCCTCATTCCCCGTCAGTGGTACAGCTGGGTGGGCTCAGGCCATCGCTATGGATTCCTTTTGGCGACCGCCCGGCTCCAACGCGCCCAGCGGCTCACCTGCTGGGCAGGGGCTCCTCCACACTCCGCCGCCTCCCGCGGCCCGAGGCTAGCCCGCGGGCGGCGTTCGAGTGGCTTCCCGCACAGCCCTCAGGGGCGGGGGTCGCGCCGGCTCCCGCCCCCATCCCTCGCTTCAGGGGGCAGCCGCCTGCAGAAGATCGGCAAAGCGGCAAACCAGGGCGTCGCAGGGGGAGGATGCCTGCTTCGGACTTAGCGGCACCCCCTTCCGAGCTAACCTAAGCCGGCGTCTACACCGGGGCCACGAGGCAGCTCCCGGACACGGACGCGGGGAACCGGAACCGTGCCCTGCACTCACCCCGAAGCTTCAGACAGCCCCATGGTCAGCGGGCTGCCTGCCAGGTGGCGGCTGCTCCTGGAGCTCCGGCGGGAGGCCGCTACCTTTCGGAAGCGGAGACAGGGACCTACGGCGCGCTCCAAGGGGCCAATCCCCGGACAGGACGGGGCAAGTTTGAGCCAATCAGCGTGCTCGGGCGGGGCCTAAGTGAGGCTCTTTAGGCGTGGCGAGCCCCGGGACAGAAGATTTAACCCCTTCCTCCCCTGCGGCCTGGTTCCTGCTACCCTTCTCGGCTCGCCTAGTCCTCCTCCCTGAGCCGGGTGGAACTTTACGACTGAGATTAGGGATCCGCGCTCGGCTGGCCGTAGCCGCGGCCCCGGAGTACCTGAGTACGACAGGGAGGATACCAAGTTCTGGCTTCTCTCGGAGGGTCCCCGCGGGATGGGGAGAGAAACCCCCCAAATGGGCTGCCTCGGGGCGCTGCTGGTAACCGGAGCCTTAGCTCTCCTTGGGGTATCCGGTCCATGAGGCCTCTTTTGCGTCCCACTAAAGGCTCCACCTTCAGGCTTTCCCCTTAAGACCAGGCAATGTCTGACACCGAAGGTGCTCAAGACCTCCCTTCAACTCTGGACATCCAGACTTGAAATGAGGCTGCGAGGTTTCCGTCCTGTACAGAGCACAGCCTGGCATCTCGCCCCGAAGGCTTCTGCCTGAGCTGGGAAGGAACGCGATGTCCTGGCCGGCTGCGAGTCCGAGAGGCTAGTGGGGGTCAGTACTGTTAATGGGCTGAAGGGTTGACAAGGGCAGTTCCTAGGGTTGGTTGGAGCCCTGGCCGGGGCAAATGCCAGGTTAGATTGCAGGCCCTGAAGACCAAATCGTGCTGACACCTTGAGGAGAGAGGGGCTTTCCCTGGCGCCTTACGCCCAGCACCCATGCTCATACTTCACGCCGGGATCACAAGGCACCAGGCCAGAACTCAGGGTGAAAGAGATGGGAACCTTGTCCAAATGTCAGATGAAATGGGCTAAAAATAGCTGAATATTGAGGGGGGGGGGGCAGCGCTCAGATTTCTCCCAAAGGTCAGCCTGGTCTGAACCATTCATAATCACCCTCCTACCCTACCCACCCCATTCCCACCCCCAAACAGAAAGAGGCAATAACCATTTTCTATAGAAGTTTATTCCCAAAACAGAGCGCGGCTTCACGGAACAATTTACACAGACAGGGAAAGGGGCCACTGGGCTGGAGCAGGGGACCCCCAGAGAAGGGCATCTATAGAACCTAGGACATAGCAAGGACAGCCCCTCTCCCCACAGCGGGCCCCTCAACCCTTCAAGGGCTGGGGTCATTCTGGGTAAGGAGAGCTGGAGTCCTGGCTGGCAGGATTTGGCACCAGTCAGCAAAGTAGAACTTTTAATCTCCTTGGAAACTGCCTCCCAAGAGTATGTGTGGGGAAGGGGGGTGTCTGCACAGACCCCCTACCACCCTAAGCAACACGTTGTTCCCAGCTGTAAGAGGATGCCTGCTCTGGAGGCCTTCTGGGTCTGCTGTTCAACAGGGGGGACTCAGGGCTGACCTTTGGCCTAGGAGAGCTAGCAGCTAGAAACCCCTCAAGATGGCCAGGTCCAAGGTCCTCAGGCCCCTCTCCCACCTTCTCAATCTTTCACTTGTAAACAGAGGGGGGGAACCACATTTTCAACTGTAAACAAAGTGTAAAAGTTCAAAGTTTTAAGTTGTAAACAAAGTTTTTTAAAATGTTTTAAATCTTGACCTGTAAACAAAGTAACAAAATCTAAAAGTTCCCAGTTCTGGGTGTCAGACAAAGTAATGTAAGAGAGTTTTGTGAACAGGGTCCAAACAGTCATTTTTCCCTTTAGAAGGGAATAAAGTAGGGTGGGACTAGTTACCGCAGCCCAGGTGCCTAGGGCCAGGGAGGGTCCTGTAAACATGGGAGGCAGTGGCACCTACATTCTGTGTCTTTAACTCTCTTATTTCTGCTCCCCCTTGCTCCCCCTGCCTCCCCCCTACCCTGAGGAAGAAATTCTAGGGCAGGGCAGTGTCAGGGACTGAAATGGCACCACAGACAATGGGCTGGCAAATGCCCCCCTAGTCCACCGTCTGCAGGAATGTCTGAATAGAGGCCTGAGCCCCTCCGCATGGGAGAAAGGAAAGCCTTGCTCTGTAAACATGACGCGTGCAGCTCTACCAGCGCCCCGCAGCATCAGTCCTAGGTCATAAGGCAGTAAGTGGCAGGGACTCCACATAAGAAACACACACATCCACGGGGAGGGGCAGCACGAGCAAGCCCCGTGAGGAGGTCAGAGGACCCCTGTTTCCAAGACCAACCCCCAGTCCCTGAAGTTTGGCCCTTGGGGCATTCGAGAAAGAGCAAAGATCAATTCTGTACTTTGGGCCCTAACAATAGTCAGATCAATGGGGGGGAGCTAGTTGCCCCTCCTCTCTGAATCCACCCCAGTAAGATGAGAGGAAAGAGCATACGATGTGCCAGGGACCCAAATGGGGCCAAACACGGCACCTCTTATCCTCTGTCCCCTTCCCCTCCCAGCCCAGCCTCAGAACCCCGGGAGACAGAAAAGCTGAAAAATAACATAAGCATATCTCTCTGGTTACAAAGGTACAAAACATATAAAAGTCCTCCTTTCAGTTCCCTCGCCCTGCACCTGTTACGCACATGCTCGCATGCTCACAGACAGAGCGAGGAGCCTCAGCGCCGCAGCCACAGGAGAGCTGGGGGGTGGGTGGGAGGCTGCCTTGGGATCAGCCCCCGATGCCTGGAGTCTCTTCTCTTAGCTCAAATCCTCCATGGCCCTCAGCCGTTCCTAGTCCGGGCGTCTGCCCCTCAGGAGTGCCCCTCGCTTCTGGGAACTCTGCAGAGTTGAACGCCGCAGTCAGAGGTGGTTGCTGAGAGAATTCAGACAAGGGGCTCTCGGCTCCCCCGCAGCCTGGGCCCCCGCCATCTCCCCCCCCAACCCCATCACCTTTTCCTCTCAGTCCCCAGCCCCTTACACCCATTCCGGGGTTCTCAGAGCCCTTCACCCCTTCTGCACCCTGAGACTCATCAGCAAGGCGCCTCGGTCACCTGTCTTCTCTCTAGGTACTCAGCGAGCACCTGCTGCGTACGGACACGTTAGCACTTGACAGATTTTGTCTCAAAAAAAATCTCCACGTCTCAGTTTACTACAGATGCATTTTACAGCTTTGGAAACAGAGACCTCAGGAGGTGGAGTGTGACTCCAGAGCCCGAACCCCTGCGCAGTCCCCCAAGACCCCTCCCCCACCCCACCAGCCAGACCCCAAGGCTGGGCTGCAGTTGGGCCCAGGCAATACTCATAGCCCTCCCTCAGCCCTGTGTCCAGCACCCTTTCAGAGTCCGGCACAAGGCCCGAAGTTCCCTGCTCCTCCTTCCTTTCTCTTCCTCTGACTCTGCCTGGGTGCTATCGGTCTCCTGCCCCATTCCTGGGGTCCCTTCCCCCCAAAGCCTCCTTTCACCCTGCAGACCTCCACAGAGCCTGACCTAGCTAGTCCTCCTTTTTGAAACTCAACTCTTGTCTTGGCTTCCGAAGCCTGGCAATCCCTGGTCCTCCCCACTCCCTCTCTGACTCCTGTATCCAGCTGCTTCCCAGGTATGTCTGCTGCTCCCTACACTATAGATGGCCCACAGGTCCCTGAGATGCACCAGGTCCCAACTCAGTTCCTGTGTGCGCCACCTCGCAGTGCCCGCAGGCATGAGGAACTTAACATTGCCTAAATAAATAAGTGGGTAAATGATTTACTTTCAAAGTCAGCTCTTCAGCCTGACATATGAGATGCCCATATCCTGGCACTACTTCTGGCCCCTCCTTACCCCTTACCAGCTCCTAAGCAAAGGCTTCCAAGCCATGATTCCTCCTCTCCCCCTTGCCCCTTTCTCTACCATGTTACCTCCTCCTTCTAGGCCTTGGCTCCTACTGTCGCCCCCTCCGCTAGCTCAAGCCCTTTGGAAGGCACTTATCTCTCTTCCCTAGCCTGGGAGGTGCACAGGAGGGTGGCTGGCACAGATCAGACACCTGGCAAGTCCCTGCTAATCACACCACCATTGCCTGCCTATGGCCCCCGGGCTGTGCTGAGCCTGGGGTAGCCCACACTGCCAACCCACACCCCATTCTGCGGCAAAACACGGAGCGCCTTAAGCTGATGAGGGTCTGGACACCTGGCCACACCCTGCTTACTCTGAATCTGGAGACAGCTCCGAGATGCTGTGGGACGTGGCAGAGCGTGGTGTGGAGGGCCCAAGCGCAGAGGCTGTGGCAGAAGGCGTGGCCGTGGTGTGAGGGCCCGAGGGCGTGCTTGAGGACTGCACAGAGGAGGAGAGAGCTGAGGAGTTGAAGGAGGCCAGGATGGAAGAAAGAATGTCCAGCTGCTCTGTGGAGGGGCCATGACTAGGGCCACTGGCTGGGTCCTCCCTAACTCTGAGCAGCTGTGGGGGTGGCCCGAGGCCTTCTCGCGAGGGGTGCCGGCTAGGCACATGGTCCAGCTGCTCCCCTGAGTTCGATCTCCTGGACAGCGAATCCAGGGGCCGGGATGGCAAGAGGGGGTCCCTTGAGAGTTGCTGCTGGGGAGACAGGGGCAGAGGCGGGGGCTGTGGGTCAAGGTCCCGGGCACTGTGGGGCGGGGGCAGTGTGCTCAACCACTCGCAGGGCGCCCCCAGGTCCAGAGCATCTCGTGACCCGAAGCGGCAGGCCCTGGCACCAGGGTAGTCCCTGGGTGGCTGCCTCCGTGGGAGGGTACTGCCCCGATCCCTGGGCTCCAGGCGGCCTGGCGCGGCGTCCAGGCGTTCCTGGGAACCCGGCCGACTCAAGGGACGAAGAATAGGGGCAGGGGCCTCCTCCAGTCGCTCACGGCTCAGCTGCCGCCGGAGGAGCAGGTCCAGCTGTTCTCGAGAGGAGTAGCGGCTGGCTGGCTGCGAAAGGCTGCCTGTGGCCCCTCCAGCATAGATGCGACCATAGGAGGCAGCTGGCACAGCACGGTGGCCCAAGGTGGCTGCACGGCACCAGGACAACTCGGGGGCACCGCGGCTCTGTGGCACCAGTGGGTACTGCAATCGGTTCTTTAGGATGCCTGTGTGAGGAACACATGGGAGCAAGGGTATGTGTGGGGGGACAGGGGCAGACACTCCCTGGGTCTAGGGATGCAGCTGCCCTGCGATCCCTCTAACACGGGGCTGGGGGCAGAAGCCCCTTGGGGAGGGGCAGAGGCAGCCCCTAGGGACTCCACAGAGGCAGCAGGACAGGGCTCAGAGCGGGGAGGCAGTAATCCTTGGTCAGGACAGGGTTTCTCCCCATTATGCAAGAGTAGGGGCAACCCCACCCCCCGCACCTTGAGATCAGAGGAGCGACAGCCCCCAGGACCTGGCAATGCAGGCCAGGGTCAAAGGGGCAGGAATCCCCTGGGTTTCGGTAGAAGCAGTCCCTGGGGTCCCTGAAGTGGACGCCAAAGTCAGGGATCATACCTTTCCTCTGGTGCTGGGCCCGGCCCAGAGAGGTTTCATCTCCACTGGTCAGGGCCAGGTCTGGCTGGTTGTTGTTGGCTGCATCCTTACTGGTGTCCAGCCCCAGGCGCCTTTCGGAGCCCCAGGTCTGCAGAGCACAGGGAGTGGCCTCGCATTCCCCCAGGGCTGGCCAGTAGGACAGGAGGTCATTGCCGTCCACATCTGTGGAGCCAGAGCAGGTGACAGGAGCCTCCGAGTTGGCCCCATTGTTTCGTGAGCCCTGTGATCCAGACTCGGTGACTGCCCCCACTGCCCCAAGCCTGACCCTAATGACTCCTGAAACCCTGGCTGTTCTGACTGAGCAGAGGTAGGAATAAGCGGTGTCTCTCAGAAATCGACAGAACCATGGAGAGGATTACTGGTGAGCCTGCCCCTCTGGAGGCAGAGAGATACTAGGGGTAGGGGGGCTTGGTGGCTGAGGGGTCAAGAAGAACCCTGGAAGAACCAACCAGGCTGAACCCTAACCCTTAGGGAAGCAAAGGGGCTGGAGGAAAGACGTGTCACCCTGACTTTGACCTTGTTGTCCAGGCTGTTCCTGGGCCTCTAGCCAGCAGAACTGCTAGGAGGCTGGATGGGGAGAGGTGTGTGGGCGCACGGTGATGACCCCCATGCCCAATAGGTCAGTCCCAGGAATCCTCAGGGGATATCAGTGTCCCTGGGTCACACCCAAGTGGAATAGGGGGTGTCTCTTGGTCACCCAGGGGGTCAAAGTATCCCCTCACCTTTGGGGTGAGTGAGGAGCCTCTCACTCTGGGCTGCACGGCGGAGTGGACGCTGGAAACGCCCCCGGGTCCGGCCATTGTCCTCACTTTCTGAGGATGGGATGGACAGACTTCTCTCCTCCTCCAAAGACAGGTCACTGTCAGAGTCAGAGTCTGCGGCTGGAGTTGGGAAGGTCAGAAGAGGGAGGGCACATCAGTGGCTCAGGGCGGGGGGTCAAGGAAATTGGGGGTCAGCAAAGAGCCTGGAGCTGAGGGTCTTGGAGCGGCTACAGTGGGGAGCTGGGGCTGGGGACCTAGGTAGAGCCTGGAGTGGGGGTTGGTGCAAATGGCTGGGACTTGGCAGGAGAACCTGGTGCCTCCAAGAGCAGTGACCTGGGGGGAGCTCACCCCACCACAGTCAGCTGCTGTTCTCAAGAAAGAGAAATAGGGGAAGAGATCCTCCACCTCCCCCCACCCCCGGCCCAGGCCCCTACCTCCACCAGCATCTCGATGGAACATGGCCACGTCCAGGTCAGTGGGGCCAGTGTGAGCCTGGAGGCTGTGGTCAGTGTGGTCAGCAGCTGAGCCATGTCGAACCAGGACATTGTCCCTGGAAATGCAGGAGAGGCCCCCCACCATCAAAGAAGGATGAGATGGGGTGTTCTGGAGGCTGGGGTGTCTGTGAGCACATTGGCCAGCTGCTGTGGAATGGCTCTGAAGGCACCCCTAGGTGTGTGGCAAGAGGCGTCTGGGCCCAGATGCCAAGATAGGCAGAGCCACCATCCCGGGACCACTAATGCCAACCTCTGGTCAAGTGGGACGGGTCCGAGCTGTATTTGCCCCTCCCGAGAAGGTCGCTCTGCTCACCTGAGGTAGCCGCGGCCCCGCTGGCTGTCTTGGTCCTGGGTCCGGCCGGAGCGGGCACTGCTCACTGAGGAGACAGTGGAGGCACCCAGGGTGATGCGGATGAGGCCACTCTCTTCAAAGAGGGCCGTGTTGTTGTAGGCCCCGTGCCCCTGCAGCAGGCGGACGCAGACAGGAGTGTGAGCTGGCTCTGCAGAGGCCCCCGCCCTGACTCCCCAGCCCCGAGAGCCCCTCACCGTGCCAGGCGCCGGCCTCGCTTCCTCGGGCGCCGCCTTCCTGCCCAGACAGGCCGGCGTCCAGGCCGCCCGAGCATCTGCATTCAGGACACAGAAGAGCAGCAGCACTGCCAGGCCCTGTGCCAGCAAGGACCAGTGTGGGGTCAACGAGGGGTTAGCGAAAGTCAGTGAGAGATCAGAAATGAGTCACAGGTCAGAGGAGGGCCACCAGGGGCTGAGTCAGGGCTGGGAGAAGTCACTGTGGGTCAGCAAGGGGGATCAGTTGTCACAAGTTAGTGTGAGGGAGTGAGGAGCCCAGGGTCGACCCAGGAAGGGAGTCAGGGAGTCTCGGAAGCAGTGAGGGGTCAGAGGGGCACAAGTCACTAAGTCGGTGGAGGTCAGTGTGGACCAGCGAGTGGCCAGGAGCCACAGTGCTGGGGAAGGTCAACCCAGGATGAGCAGCCCGCCCGTCATCAGTCACCCAGCAGGAGTCAGCCCGAGACCTGGGCTCCAGGGCCTGCCCAGGGCTGGGGCTGCCCTGCCGAAGCCCCACCTGGCCCCGGGCGGGGCGGGGTGCCAGCTACCTGGAGGCCACAGAGCGCGGCGTGGAGGTAGTGGAAGGCCAGAACGCTGTGGTTGACCGCCAGGAGGCCGAAGAGCCAGGAGGCACTGACCAGGAGAAGCAGCAGAAAGCAACTGCGAAGGCTCCTGCTGCGGGACACATGGGGACACAGGGGACACGCAAGCATCACGCAGGGCTCGTGTGTGGGACACACAGGGGACATGGAAGGACAGGAAACCACACAGGAACATGGAGGTCTCAGGAGGACACGGGGGGAGATGGGAGGTCACCAAATGAATCAGGAGGATACTTAGGGAGCCAGCAGGGGACGTGGGGAAAGCATGCAGGCAGTGGGGGGGGGGGCTGTGAGAGAAACGTGGAAGACGGGGGTGACACAGGGGGTAGGGGGCAAAGTGAGCCACCCAGATCATGGAAACCTCTGCAGAGACCACGGGGCAGAAGCACATGTGGGGCCAGAGGGTGACGGAGGCGCCAGAGAGGGACCACAGGCCAGGGCAGGTAGGACTGCATCCCCGTACCCAGAATCTGGAGCCCAGCCTGCCCAGGAGAGGACTGCTGTTCTAAGAACCCCCACCTTCCCCCGCCAGCCAACTCACAGCGCGGAGGTCTTCTTGGCCTCCCTCTGCCCCGTGGAGCAGGATGTGCGGGCAGCAAGGAGAAGCATGGTCCCGTTCATCTGGACCCGCGGCCAGACATGCGGAGCAGGGGAGGGGCAGAGAGAGACAGAGCCAGTGAGAGAAAGAGAGAGACAGGGACAGAGAGAGACCGAGGCACACAGAGAGAGGCAGAACCAGGGAGAAACACACATGTGCACGGGTGCACACACACACAGTCCGGAGATCAGAAACAGAGAGGCCCTCAGACACGGAGGAAGTCCCAGGTAGGGAACAGAGAGGGACTGAGAAATGGAGAAGGAGGTTCCCGAGAGGGAGAGGGAGCCAAGTGCCTGACCCGACGCCTCCCATCTCTGTGCCAGGGGAGTGGAGGACAGAACTTGACCTCCTGCAAAGACTGTGGACTGCCCCCTGGACCTCTCCACGAACACCACCACACCTGCTGTGGGCTGCACCCCAACACCTGCCGCAGCGTGCATGGGTGGCCTCGAGCACAGCACACTCACCGCGACGACCAGGACGACAGGGCCTGCGAAGCTCCAGATGAGGGGCTCGTGGATGGAGATCCAGCAGAAGTCAGGGTTCCCATAGCCCTCGGGATCCAGGCCGACGGCAAGGCCTGTAGGGGAGGAGAGGAAGGCCCGCAGGGGTATGTTCCAGAGCAGCTACCCCGCTCATGCACGGGGAGAAGCTGCGGGGGAGGGCAGCGCAGGCTCCTCCCTGAGCCCAGGGCACGGGGACTGAGGTTAGGGTGATGATGGGGGGGGGGCAGGGGCAAGGGTCGGGCCGGAAGCCAGGGGTCACGGGCCTGGACGGGCTAGGCGGCAGAGCCCTCACCCAGCAGCACAGCAGGGACGCCCCAGCCCAGGGCGTGGTAGAAGCGCATGGCGCCGCGGTCCACGTTGCGCGGCTCCACCTGGATGCGGTAGAGGTGCAGGCCCTGCACCAGGAGCCACGCGAAGGTGCTGAGGAAGAAGTAGTGCAGGAGGATGGCGACCACGGTGCACACCAGCTGGAGGCAGGGGTAGGGGGCGTCAGCGCCGCTCCCGCCTCACCCCGCCTCTGACCCCTGAACCGCAGCACCTTACCCCAGCATCCTGCCCCGAACCCAGCCCCCAGCGGGGCCTCCCTGACCTCTGACCCTGAGCTTTGGCTCCAGGACCTCCTGGGCCAGGTGAGGTCACGAAGACACAGGTCCCGTGGCCCTGACCCTGCACCTGGTTGTGGGTCCTGTGGATTCCCAGCAGGAAGAGGAGCTCTGCCACGCCCAGGGCAGCCGCCACGTTGGCATGGATCCCGCGCATGTTGGACTTGAGGCTGCGCAGGCTCAGCAGGACCGCTGCGGTCAGGAGCAGCGCGGCCACAGACACCGCCATGACCACGTGCGTGAACACCGCCAGCAGCTCCAGGTCACCCTCCAGCCGCTGTGGGGACAGGGACGGTCGCTGGGGTGTTGGGCACCCCTGCCCTTGGGCCTGCCCGCGTCCTCAGGACTCTGAACACAGTCCCACCTCACGGGGGGAGGCATCCATAAGGACCCCAAAGGTGCCTGTCCGGCTGCAGCGACATCGGGCGTGAGACCCGTTCCTGTGCACCAGCTCGCAGTCCCGTGCTGTCCACATGCCATGCTGGT